>NC_053165.1:89551872-89889372 GCF_016835505.1 Polypterus senegalus
TCATATGATATCTAGGAAAGAGAAAATAAATTTGTATGAGAAGGGTACAAATAAAAAGTACTATGTACAGCTGCTTTGCTTCTTTGAACTGCCCAATTTTAACACATATGTAATCCAGTCTTAAAACTGACAGGGATCATATAGACACAGCAAGAGTATTCAAAGGTTCTGAATCAACAGCAGCTATATATATATATATATATATATATATATATATATATATATATATATATATATAAATAAACTTGCAATCCAAACAGTTGAAGCCTATTACCAAATAACGATATCCTAAAAAAAATATGAATGACATACAGTGGTGTGAAAAACTATTTGCCCCCTTCCTGATTTCTTATTCTTTTGCATGTTTGTCACACAAAATGTTTCTGATCATCAAACACATTTAACCATTAGTCAAATATAACACAAGTAAACACAAAATGCAGTTTTTAAATGATGGTTTTTATTATTTAGGGAGAAAAAAACAAACCTACATGGCCCTGTGTGAAAAGTAATTGCCCCTGAACCTAATAACTGGTTGGGCCACCCTTAGCAGCAATAACTGCAATCAAGTGTTTGCGATAACTTGCAATGAGTCTTTTACAGCGCTCTGGAGGAATTGTGGCCCACTCATCTTTGCAGAATTGTTGTAATTCAGCTTTATTTGAGGGTTTTCTATCATGAACCGCCTTTTTAAGGTCATGCCATAGCATCTCAATTGGATTCAGGTCAGGACTTTGACTAGGCCACTCCAAAGTCTTCATTTTGTTTTTCTTCAGCCATTCAGAGGTGGATTTGCTGGTGTGTTTTGGGTCATTGTCCTGTTGCAGCACCCAAGATCGCTTCAGCTTGAGTTGACGAACAGATGGCGGACATTCTCCTTCAGGATTTTTGGTAGACAGTAGAATTCATGGTTCCATCTATCACAGCAAGCCTTCCAGGTCCTGAAGCAGCAAAACAACCCCAGACCATCACACTACCACCACCATATTTTACTGTTGGTATGATGTTCTTTTCTGAAATGCTGTGTTCCTTTTACGCCAGATGTAACGGGACATTTGCCTTCCAAAAAGTTCAACTTTTGTCTCATCAGTCCACAAGGTATCTTCCCCAAAAATCTTGGCAATCATTGAGATGTTTCTTAGCAAAACTGAGATGAGCCCTAATGTTCTTTTTGCTTAACAGTGGTCTGCGTCTTGGAAATCTGCCATGCAGGCCGTTTTTGCCCAGTCTCTTTCTTATGGTGGAGTCGTGAACACTGACCTTAATTGAGGCAAGTGAGGCCTGCAGTTCTTTAGACGTTGTCCTGGGGTCTTTTGTGACCTCTCGGATGAGTTGTCTCTGTGCTCTTGGGGTAATTTTGGTCGACTGGCCACTCCTGGGAAGGTTCACCACTGTTCCATGTTTTTGCCATTTGTGGATAATGGCTCTCACTGTGGTTCGCTGGAGTCCCAAAGCTTTAAAAATGGCTTTATAACCTTTACCAGACTGATAGATCTCAATTACTTCTGTTCTCATTTGTTCCTGAATTTCTTTGGATCTTGGCATGATGTCTAGCTTTTGAGGTGCTTTTGGTCTACTTCTCTGTGTCAGGCAGCTCCTATTTAAGTGATTTCTTGATTGAAACAGGTTTGGCAGTAATCAGGCCTGGGGGTGGCTACGGAAATTGAACTCAGGTGTGATACACCACAGTTAGGTCATTTTTTAACAAAGGGGCAATTACTTTTTCACACAGGGCCATGTAGGTTTGGATTTATTTTTCTCCTTAAATAATAAAAACCATCATTTAAAAACTGCATTTTGTGTTTACTTGTGTTATATTTGACTAATGGTTAAATGTGTTTGATGATCAGAAACATTTTGTGTGACAAACGAGCAAAAGAATAAGAAATCAGGAAGGGGGCAAATAGTTTTTCACACCACTGTATTAGACAAATAACATACAGTTCATGTGTCGCCTCCAGTTTTCCACATTTCAAGGTAATTCAGAAACAACATCATAAGCATACTGTTTATTACCCTCATGGTATGTAAACAAAGAATACTTAAGCAGATTTTAGAAACATTTTCAAGTGAAGTAAAAGCAAATGCACCAAACCAAAAAAAAAAAAAAAGAAAAAAGATTTTTACTTCCTTGAAAAGCCAAGAATAGTTGTAATTATTAAAATTATGCCACAATAAAATCCATGAAACTACTATTGCAATGAAGGCAACTAAAAGAAAGGAAGGTGGGTTCTGTGTCTATATTTTAAGTTTATGTACTCTTCGGGTTTGTGTCTATGCTCCCATAGATTCATCAATCAATCAAAAGCAAAATGAACTGCAGCACGCAGGAAGCAAGATAAGAACTATTCATTAGCAGATAAGAGCGGTGTCATTAAGTTGTTACTACGCAGATAATGTATTAGGACATTGTGCCTCTTTCAACAAAGGCCTGCTTCCAGATGCATTAATTTATTTATATTAATGTGCAGTACTCCAGTTTCCTCCAACATCAAGAAGGTAATCCTTAAATTGGCCAAATATGAGTGAATGAGGGTTTGTGCACATCCTGCAATCCTGTTCAATGTTTCTGGCATTGACGTTCTCCCTCTTAGCTTGAAATGGTGAAAGGTGATTCCAGACGATCATAATTAACAGGCAGAAGTTTAAGAAGGATTCTCTTCTCATCAAGCAAGTCACTCAAAACATGGGTACCTCATCTGCCGACTACATCTACAGTACTTAATGACGGCAAGACGTAATGAAATAAGAGTAAAATACTGATACCTCAGTGCCTTTGTCTGTGCGGACACAATTCTTGTCTGGGTTAAACTCTTGCACTCTGGATCGAATCCACTTCACACCCGATGGAATGACACTGGAGGTGGACCTTTCTGATGAGCTGACACTTTTTGCACCAGCTCCAACCAAAGTCCAGAGTGGCTGGTAATAATGTTTCTAAAAGCATAAAACACGTTTTATTTAGTAGCAAAACTTAATCTTTTTTTTTAAATAATCATCCACTCTGCTTATATACAATATATATTCACTACACTGGCACTTATCAGGCACATCTGATGTAGGCTATACAGCCAAAACTGTGTCTCTAATATTCCTTCCTTTTCAGCAGGGAAACAACCTTTAACATTTTTTCTGTTGTTAACTATTGTCAGAAAAAATATATGATTAGCATTTGGTATTAATATATTTAAGCTTTTGTACATTGGAGTATTTCTTCCCAACAAAAAGAAAGAAAAAAAAAACAAAAAAAAAACACACACAGAGTGATGAGATGTATTGCATGAAGACAGCCATACTCTGGCTTCTCTGTGGAAGTGGTTGCTGGGCCCCATCCATACTCTACATTACATTTTGGTGTCTGAAAGCCTGGCCTACATCAGAGTGGACTCTTAAAACATATTTATAAAGAATACCCAATTATACCTTTAACTGGGTCAGAATTTCTAGGTCAGATGTAACATTTTACACCTGAAGATTACTTTGCTATAGAAGGTAACCAAGCATGTGAAAAAGCGTACATCCTTGTAATCGTTTTTCTCACATTTTCTTGCATGTATAGCTGCATCCCAAGAAAAAACATTTGACTACATCCACTATGATGTAGAATGCAGTAAGTAAGATAGTTGTAAAATGTTTATTACATCATGTTATAAAGAAAAGCATTATTTAAGCAGAAATACAAAACTTGCAACAACAAAACTACAAGCAAATACATGTGCACAAAACTTCTAAAACACTTTGAAATAAGCACAATGCTGCAGGCTATTATTAAATTGATGTATTATGAACAGATAATTAGGAATTAATGTGAAAAAAAGGGTTCATGTCTGAGAAACGCTTTACAATTGGATGCAACAAAACAGTGACAGCTATGACTTTATAGAATACGAGGTTAGCAATCTCAAGTACACCTTCTTTCTGTCTAATAACCCAGTCATTCCAGTATCTTAACAATATCAGATTACATACTACAATGTCAGGGGTGGCCGCTTGTTTTGGAAAAACTGAAAAGAGTGCAATACACCAAAAAGGTTCAGTCAACACGAAAGCTCATAAAAATGAAACGGTAACAAAACAAACAAACACTCACCTCACTTGGCTCTATGACTGCAACATTTCCGGCTCCAACTTTCCTCTTCATTCGTGCACTCATTGAAATTCCACCACTTCCACCACCAACTACTAGAACCTTGTAGTGCTCTTTTGCTGCCATACTGCTAGTCATATGTAACTTGCATACATGGAAGCTCGGAGTTCCTGAGCAGCACTGAAGCAACAGCCTTGAAGTTTGAAGGAAAGAGCCAGCCATCTTTATATCTATTCCTCAGTGATGCAGGAATATAATCTATGATTAAGAATAATTTATCCAATTATTATGGTTGATTTAACAAAACAAAATTAAATGTGAAAACAACTTCAAAATACAAACACCTTTCTAGACAGACCCATAAACTTAATTAACAAAAACTTCCAATTTTTCTCACTCCTAACGGCTATGCTAGTTGCTTAGTCAGCCTCAGAGAGGAAGGGCTGCTCTACACTCTTATGTAATAAAAGCCTGCCTCTCCCTTACCTCTGCCGTATTACACCAGGAACATTGCAGAATGGTTAATATATAAAGGTTAAAGTACTTTACAATTGTTTAAATACAGATAATAAAGCCAAATGAGAAACTGATAAAAATGCAAAGTAAACAAATCTGAATTAAGGCAGAAAGGAGGTGTAGCCATTAAATCACCATAGCTTCATCTACCTCAAACAACCATACTGTCGTTCTGTAAGATGCAAAATCACTATTAAAAAACTGTGACAAACCTAGAAATTCAACTCGCTATAATCCTAATCATTCACACAATTTAAAACATTTGGAAAGGACTTTACCTGAAAGTCTTAAATATCTTTTGGCAATATGGCTGTAGCCCTTAAACAATTGTGCTTCTATTTCATCAATACATTCCTTTTACTACAGTCAAGTTTGAGAATTTCCTATCTCAACATGGGCTGCATCTCCAGAGTTTACTTGTTTGATGCATAAGTAATAGGAGGAAGGATTGGGAGTGGAACCTTTCAGTTATAATTTTTATATAATGAATATAGAGAAAAGCCAAGCAAAATGACACGTTTTATTGGCTAACTAAAAAGATTACAATATGCAAGCTTTCGAGGCAACTCAGGCCCCTTCTTCGACTTGCCTGAAGAAGGGGCCTGAGTTGCCTCGAAAGCTTGCATATTGTAATCTTTTTAGTTAGCCAATAAAACGTGTCATTTTGCTTGGCTTTTCTCTACATTCATAATGGCTAACACGGTACAACACCCTAGTACTATATAATAATGGATGGAAATCAGCCACTGATAAAATATATTCTACATCAATTTGTGTGAAACAATCTAATCTGAATCAAAATTATAGACTTTATACATTTTTAAACATTGTGTACATTGAAATAAAATAGTTCATGTTAGCTATTATAAAAAAAAAATTAACTCTTTCACACCTAGCAAAATGCTACAGCTAGTCACTTACAGTGAAAGGTGCTATTGAGAAAGCACGAGTTCATCTCGTCCATCGCGAGAGATTGACGTCTTAGACGGTACTCTGTTGGCAGTAGTGTTATTTAACTTTTTTTTTTTTTTTTTAAATGTTTGAGATATCCCGTATTTAATAAACCCAGAAAGAATCAATTACAAGTACTGTACAGTATATTAAAAACATGAGCAGGAAACCAAGGGGTAAGAAATAGAAGGAAAAAGGTAGGTAAAGCTTCCAAGTATAATATATATTATATACATATAAAAAGAAAGAGAATATAAATTTGTATATTCAGAATGAAATTTTTTTTTGTAATGAATTTGTTTAAACTCTTATTTAATGGGTAAGTGGGAATAATGATATATAAAACAGAACTGAAATGAAAGAGGTCTTTAAAAATGGATGACCTCTGAGGAAACTACCTCCGTTTCTATGCAGCTGTCCACAGATTATCTTTTGTTTTCTATATCAACAACAACAACATTTATTTATATAGCACATTTTCATACAAATAGTATTTCAAAGTGCTTTACATATTAAAGAATAGAAAAATGAAAGACACAATTATAAAACAAAATAAATCAACATTAATGAACATCGAATAAGAGTAAGGTTCAATGGCCAGGGGGGACAGGTAAAACAAAAAAACTCCAGACGGCTGGAGAAAAAATAAATCATATAATATCATATTTAACATATTCTTGAATACAAAGCTGATTTATGGGGTGTATTTTTATTGCCACACATTACACAATGCTGACTTTATTGAATGGGCTGATTGAGTAAAAGTGGTTTATTTTACGTTTATTACACAAGAGCTAAAACGTCAGCTGAAGCTAACAAATGACAACTTACCAAATTTTGACTTGCAAAGGGTACAGTAAATGATATTAAATTTACTCCATGCTACAAAACCCACTGGAAGTATCCAATTTTACCAATGCAAGAGTATACATGTTTATACTTAGGCAGGATGGTCTAGTAGCATAAGCTGTTGAGAGACACAAGGCTGAATGTTCAAATCATTTTCCACAACAACCATGACTCACTGTGGGACTATAATCAAAACAACTGGTTACTATACCCACATTATAGATATTTAGGAAACAAACAACTAACTACTGCAGATGAGTAGCATTGGGAGAAGCTGCCGTGGTTCATGATACAAGCTGCTATATATCAAAGAATGGAGCCTTAAAGAATGATGTACCATTTAGCTAAGCATTGTTTCTCCATGAAACATCTGCTGAATGCTGATATTATGCAGGTATTCCCAGCCCATGACAGTCAACTGTGGACATGTACTATCCTTCTGGAAAACAGTACCAAACAGAACTTCAACATATAGTCATAGAATGGCTTCAAAGATCTGACACATCTTTATAAGCTCAAACCAACCCTGGCAATCAGCTGATGTGACTAGCTATTGAATGCAATGTCGCAACATATCATGCCATCTGCTGTCTCATGTGTTAATCAAAGGAGATCATCAAACAGATTTAATGTAGATCCATCCATCCATCCATTTTCCAACCCGTTGAATCCGAACTACAGGGTCACGGGGGCCTGCTGGAGCCAATCCCAGCCAACACAGGGTGCAAGGCAGGAACCAGGGCGCCAACCCACCGCAGGACACACACATCCACACTCACACACCAAGGACAATTTAGAATCGCCATTCCACCTAAAATTCTTAAAAAGCAAATAGTCTTTGGGCTGGGCCAAACTACGCCCGATAACTCCCAACACCTTGTTAAAAAAAAAAAAAAAAAAGCTTGTATACTTTTCCCTCATTCACTCCTGAATACTCTAATCATTAACTCATCAACACTGCACAAATTAAGTCCGTTTAAACCTGTCATATGTTGCACTGAGCTCATTCTGGTATTATTATTATTTCAAATAAACGTGATCAGTCTTTTTAAATTAATGTTATTCTCTCATGAAACTCAACAGTGATTATAGTCGGTCATGTAACTTTTACGGAAAGCCAGGAAGAACCAGTGATAATACTAAGAGGGAGGTAGTAACAGAGTGATGTACTATGTCATCCATTTATGGATTCAATAAATAGTGAAGCAAAACAACACCATTTACAGCAGGCCTGAAGAAAGGGCCTGAGCTGCCATGAAAGCTTGCATATGGTAATCTACTCAGTTACCCAATAAAGGATGTCACTTTGCTTTACTTCTAAGAGGGAGGTGATATTTTAGCTGAAACAGACCTGTTGCATCTATCAACTGAAGCTTTAATTTCACATTACGTCCCGTTATACAGAGCAGTAATAAAAGGGAATACAAGCTTCTTCAACATTCAACAAATGTAAACACAGGGTGTAATGGAGGCCAGTCCAGTAAAATAAAGACCAATATGGCATCATCTGAAGTTTTAAGCTGAACATTAAAACGTGGAGCAACCTGAGCAAGGCACTTAAATCAAAACGGTTCATGCAGGTTGCAACACAAGTTAGTGCCTGCAGCACTTTAGGAAATGAAGCAATGCTCACTCATCATGACTTTGCATCTACAAATCCAGATCTGAAACTTTTCTTTCACTGAAGCATTCATTATGATGACATATCACATTCTACCTTGTTAACATTGGGATTTTCATAGCACATAAAACAAAAACAAAAAAAAAGAACACCTTTTCAAAATTGAACATCATTTTAAATGAAATTTAGTCTATTTCAGGTTAATGAAGAGTCAAGAGTCTAACATGGGAACACTTGTTACAAGTTTGGAACAAAACGCTGTTAACTTGTAAGCTTTCTCAAAGAACAGAGTCACACGCATTTTCACTCACTTGCCACCTACAGCTGGGACGCCACCACGCTAATGACTGCATCACTGTGCTGGACCTATTTGTGTCTGCCTTCAATTGAAATAAACATACAGTGATTACATCGTGGAATCCTACTACTGTACAGAATTGGCTTCTACCTAGAAACAACCCCATATAAAGGATTGATTTTCACTGAAATGCTGCCCTGCAGAACTATGGTTTACAGCAGCTTGTTAATTTATTCCACAATAGTCCACACACAATCACATGCCAATTGCCGAAATTACCATGCGGTCTTTGTTTAAATGTCACGTTTTTATCCAAAATGACTTCCAAATACCAACTGTTTCAGTAGGTCTAAAACTGAAGTCTCGTTAGTTTAATTGACTTTGAGGATTGCAGAGCAAGCTAGCGCTGTGAAAAGAAGCAGTAAAAAACGTACTGTATTTATAGTCTGTGCCTTCGCCATTAGGCCCCAAACAAGACTTTATATATTGGTATTTATGGCTTTAATCCAGTCAACTATTTCATAAAGGTGTATGTCCTGATGGCACAGAACAGAAAGAATTTCTGGACTGTGTGCCAATTTACAATTCCCAACATTCGGTTATACAGGGCCAGTTTAGAAGTGTCCATTAACAAGCCTTTTGTTAAAATACTGGAGAAACAAAACATACAAAATTTAAGGATTAAAGAATCTCTATGGACTAGATTTTGAAAACAATACCATAAAGCAAACACCACACCACCTTGTTGTGCCTAATTAAACTATTAATGAATTTATTTTAACAGAAAAAAAATATAACACGACCCCATAGTGAATACTAGAAATGAGCAGGCTCTATGAGTTACAAACATAGTACCTAGCTGCAAAATAAGATGAACAAAAAACAACTGTACAAAACAAACCTGTTTATATATCGCTAAAAACACTATACCTTTGGCAATGAGAACTCTTATTGCTCATTAAAGACCTGCTAAGTTAGGCATCGGTACCCTGTGACTCTTAACCTGAACAAGTGGGTTAGAATAAATGAACAGACGCGGACAGTGATAAACACAGATCTTCTCATTTAATGACCCTCTGCTGCTAAGCAACTGAGACCTCAGGCTATAATGCACTGTTAAATTAAGGTACTCATGCCATGAATTCAAAAGGAAATTATACTATACTGATAAGAAAAACAGATAAGCATCTTACCAATATAAATGTTTAAACATTTCAATCTAGTATCCACTTAGTACATAGGTGCACAAGGAGGAACAAACAATACTTGATTTCAGTATTTTGTTTGTATTTTATACTGCTTTTTGAAAGGTTTTCAAACAAGACCTATGAAACCAAGGGGAAGGAAATGGATGCAAAGTTCTTTTGAGAGATTCATGTTTTATTATGATGGGCCTACTATTTATGCTCTCCTCAAGTTTGAACAAAAGCAGCCAAGATGGTTGAGGACCACTTATAAAACAAGTTTAATAATCACTTTCATTTTAAGAGTTGTCAAAAGATAGTTCAAATATTCAATGCTTGCTTTTTCACAGTAAGTGTGCCAGCTGATGTTTTCCTTATGGAAATTAATTAGTTCATTTTTAATCCACTTATTCAGATTAGGGTTGAGGTTTTAAGTAAATTCAGACTAGGGTCGTTTGCATGTCACCCATCTATCCGGTTTTGGAACCAGTTTTTTCCTGTTAAAGAGTGAAAAAAAAGCTTAAGGAGATCTTAGTAACAGCAGCAGAAAGGAAGTTACTAAATCTGGATGGCATGTCACTCCCTTATCGTACCCAGCGTAAAAATATCATCTTTTTCTTTATAGAAATAAAGCATAAAACATTTTCTCAAATAAATCCAAATGGGCAAATGCAGAGTGCGAGAGTCTGTGTGTGGATTTCGTTCAGGGTTCTTCCTGCCTTGCCCTCAGTGCTGCCAGGATGGGTTCTGACCCTGCAGTTCTACCTAGGATTAAGAAGGTCAGAGACCGACTAAAATTTCACCTCTGTCTATGGCAGGGTCCTGCCTATTGCTTGGACAAGCTTGGGTTCCCTATAATCCTGTACTGTAAAAAGTAACATCAGAAAACGAATGAATGAAAAACGTGGCCTTTGGTCAGATAGTGTGGCTGTAGTCATGAGTCGCCTAAAGGGGTCCCCTGCAGAGTTGAATTCTGCTTGTATGCAGTGCTGCCAGGATATGTTTCAGTTCACCACAGGCCACAAAAAAGGCTATGAAAAATGGTAGACAAGAGGAATGTGGGCAGTATGGAAGTGTATTGATAACTACATAAGGAAAGAAAAAGGGAAGGGCGAAACACCACACTAAATAAACCTTACTATAAACCTAAGAATAAAACAATTGTCAAGTTAAACTTTTATTTGTGCCCCACACTTTTTTATTCATAACCATATTTGAACTCTCGGAAAACAATAAGAAAAGTTAAAATAAATAAATGGAAATGTCAGCTTTAAAATGTTTCAAACAACAGTATACAGAGAGAATCAATACAACCGCATACAAAAAATGCTCAAGAAATGGAGAAACAAGAATGCAGCCGGACAGACAGTGTAAGTAAATGCGAACATTAATTTTATTTTAATTCTTTTCATTTTTATTACTATTTAATTTGATATTGTTTCTTTGTATCAGTATACTGCTGCTGGATTATGTGAATTTCCCCTTGGGATTAATAAAGTATCTATCTATCTAATGGTGTGATTATGTTTAACTGAGACTCCTGGGTTCACCTCCTAGCTCAGTCTCTGACATTTTTTAAATCGTCCCATGCCTGTGTGACCTTTCCACAGGCACTTCTGCATTCTCTCAAATATTAAAGTCACACAGGCTGGGCAGATGGTGATTCTAAACTGGACTCAGATGGGCAAAGGGCTGGGATGTGCGCAATTGCATCAAATGCAGGACTGTCATCGTGGCTTGTGTTGTTTCTTTCCTTGTAGGATACACTACAGCTAGCCTCAGAGTCTGTAGAGGACAAAATGAGTTGAGACAGAAAAAAAGACATAAGTTTAAAATTATGACAAATTCCTTTATTATTCTTTTACAGATACAGATTGACATAGAGCTAAGGTGGGTACCAAAAATAGGCCAGCCAATTAATTGGTAAAACTAAAAGAATTAAAAGTCAGTCAGTCATTGTCCAACCCGCTATATCCTAACACTGGGTCATGGGGGTGTGCTGGAGCCAATCCCAGCCAGCACAGGGTGCATGGCAGGAACAAAGTCCGGGCAGGGTGCCAGCCCACTGCAGGACACACAAACTCCAAGCACACACCAGGGACAATTTAGGATCGCCAAAGCACCTAACCAGCATGTCTTTGGACCGTGGGAGGAAACCAGAGCACCCGGAGGAAAGCAGACACTGGGAGAACATGCAAACTCCACGCTGGGTGGACCTGGGAAGCAAACCCAGGTCTCCTTAATGCGAGGCAGCAGCGCTACCACTGCACCATGTGCTGCCCAGAATTAAAAGTGCTTAGCATTAATTGTTATTCTTTTGGAAAATGTGTAGATTACAGAAAAAACGCTTTATTTTTTCTAAGATCAAGAATGAAATAAAACGAATTAAAAAAGCCCTGCAATTTGATCATATAAGCTTGAGGGCTGCTGCCTATCTGGGGTCATAAACTCAGTGGTGTAACCATTTAAGCATGCGACTATAAATACTATTGAATTCTCCTAGCCCATTTTGCTGATTCATCATGAAATAACCTATTCAATGTTTACCACAGGTGCTACAATCAATGGCAGTAGTAACTGAACAAACCTGTTATTGGTTTAACAAAATGGAAAGTGAGAGAAAAGGGTTAACCACACCTCACGTTGAACAAAGAGCCTCAACATGAATTCCACTGCAACCAAATGGAGTGGGCCTAACAGAAGTGCTTCTTCACTGTTTTACACAGAGGGAATTATGCATAAACCAGGAAAAGTAAGGCATTGGGCTGTAAACCACCACCCCAGAGTCCGTAGATGATCCTGAATAAAGCACTTCAAATCCCTTATCTTCAAATGCAGCCACTTTGGATACAAACATGACATTATTTATTACAGGTACAGTCTGCAGTAGTAGGGTGCTGCACTGTGGAATGTGGAAAAAGTGGAACCTTGGGCAAAAAAAAAAAAAAATTAAGAATCATCTAAACTCCATGGACACTTACCTGACCAGGATTGATCTAAAACCCAGCCTCCCAGAACTGTGAGGTGGCACCCCTTTAAAAAGTCTCAATCACTAAGCCAACACAGTTAAAATAAAAACACAAACATGTTAGTATCTTTAGGTTGTTGCAGTCTTGAGGCTCCGAACTGTGGTGCAGTAATGAAAAAATGAGTTTAAGTCATTTTGAGCAGTTCTAAAGCTGAGCCAAGTGAAGCGGTTGAAAAATAAAGGATAACATGCCTGAAGAAAATACTACAAAACGTGAGTAATAAAAACAAAATTTGCATTGCCAATATGAAAGAATAACTTTCAATAAAATGACCCTATGAGAATTTCCTAATTGCACATCACCCATTCAAAGTGTTTTCTACTTTTTTGTTTACAAGTAAAACATTTACATTATAAGAGTCCAACGTTCCATTTAGATTACAATTGGGGAAGGTCTATTGAAGTAAAACCAATACTTAATACACTACCCAAATATATGCAATTATTTTTTATTATTCGTATCATTCTCTGTTCAATCTCTACACCTCAGACTAAAGTATAACAGCAGCTCAAGACACCTGCAGAAATTCTCCATGGATTCTCCATGAAAGGGGTATCTTGATAAGGGGAATGAGACAGAGGAGAGGAGTCAGATGGAGAACTTTGTTTTTTGGTACAGAAAGAATGTCATTATGAATTCCTGACACAATAACAGAGAGTACTTTTGGCCAATAAACTATCCAGCAGAAGTGTGTCAAAAAACGCTACTGGGGCTCCTTTATATCTACGGCACTATGCCTCACCGAGACTGCCATTACTTTTTTCTCTTTAGCCAAGTCAAGTTTCTTTCCACCGAGTCATTCTGGTGTGCATTTGAGGGGTGTTCTTACTGAATATAAATTATATTTATTAAGCTTCTGTAGTAATAGGGAGTTGTACCGTGTTATCCATTATGGATGTAATGAGTAGTCAAGAAAAATGACACCTTTAAATTAACTAACTAAAAAGATTACAATATGCAAGCTTTTCGAGGCAACTCAGGCCCCTTTTGTCATTACATCTTTCCTTAAGAAGGTGCCCTATTTGGCTCGAAAAGCTTGCATATTTATAATCTTTTTTTAGTTAACCAATAAAGGGTGTCACTTATCTTGACGTCTCATTAAGCTTCTATAAAACGCCAAAATGTCCTGCTGGGGACAAATAAAGTATCACCTATTGTCAATTTTGGAAATAATTTAGCAATTAATAAATAAAATATATTTTATGTACACATTTAACAGTTTAATTTATTCCGAGTTTAGAATCCAATGTCAACAGTCATTCAAAACTTTGTCATCCCCAAAGTCGTTGCACGTTTTCACTAATTATTGACTTCCATAACTTAGTTATCCATTCATTGACTCCAATTTTCAGTTGTCCCTTACATGGGAAGCTTAGAATCACCTTCACACCGTTTTTTGTTTTCCTTTTCACATTAGGCAGTAAAATGTCCTTCGTTTGGCTTCTTAAAGTAAGCAACTTTTTTCGGTTATTTGTATTTTATTTTTTTAGAACACATCATCAACCCCGTTAGGTGCATTTATAGCTCGCGGACGTGCTTTCAGTTTCTCCACCCAGGACAAGATAACGAAGTCTCTCACCTGGACAACATGCCCTTGAACAGCGACATGAAACCAACGTACACACGGATATACTGTATTGGCAAGCTCTGCCAGCGAAACAATTTAGCAATGCAACTTTTATTATTACGAGGCCAATATCTAGTAAGAGTCATTTCAGTTCCTTTAACTGTAACCGTATCACGTAAACAAGTTTTACCAACCGAATACGAACTAGATTGTTTACAGCCATAAAAACCATCTTTCAACGCCGGTTCTGATTAACAGGAGACCAAACGATCCAAATTCCTGTACGTTTTTCCTAAAAGAAGAATAATTCGAAGTGCTCGATTAAAGAACATTTCAAAGGTCGAGCATACATCTCGACACTCTGTGTTATGTGGTAAACATGCACCGAAAAGGAACAAAAAACCTAGTAAACTACACCCAGAGCTTAAAAGAACTGATGTAGTATCACAAGCTCTCCGCTTTCGACATCGTATCATTTTTACTTTCATTATAATTCAAGTAAACTTAAAAGCAAAACACTCCACAAAGTACAACCAGCGAACACTCACCACAAGACGAGTAGCATCAATCAGCCAGCTAGTTTATCTCCATCGAGCCTTCTTCACCTTTCACCTCTGTCCCGCTCAGTCATCGCTATGGCCCTCGAGAGAACGAACCATTACTCGTTACAGGGGGGTGACGATTAATAAGCGAATAGGAATAATCCAAAAACGAGAAAATTACTGCGCGCATTGCCTTACACGGCAGTCATAGTTCAAACAACAGGCACTATTTAGAAGTGTGAAATCTCACACAAGACTTTATGAAATAAATGTTGTCCCCGCCTCTCTACATCGAATTGCTTCACACTTGAAACGAATGACAAATGTACATTTTACTTGTGTCTTAGAATAGCAAAGCTTTTTCCAAAGACAAATTATTAATAATTCACATCCCAAACTTGCTTCTTCAGCTGTGATAACAACCTGTTATTCTTTGTCGAATTTTGCTACCGTAGCGTAAACCCGTCGATCTGTACTTTATCAATTAATACTACCGCAAGCACTTTCAGTCACTAAACCCGTCGATCCGTACCTTATCAATTAAAACTACTCCAAGCACTGTCTGTCATTTTAAAGTCAAAGCAGACCATGATCCTTTGCATAGCAGAGCAAAATACATCCAGCCAAATTATGTTTTAGTTTTCATTAATTCATCCAACAAATTCAAAAACGTTCAAGTATTACATGCACATCAGAACAGGTGACAGAGAAAAACTCTTCATCCCAAACTCCTCCTGAGTTCCACTTCAATATAATTCAGAGGTTCTCTGGACTCCATCAAGTAAATGAGAAATTAAATTTACCAAAGACCCCTCTGGAGGATGCCAAGCAAGATGTCATACTGGCATTATAATCACAGAGGTGCTAGCAATTCTTTGTTCAGACAAAAGTTTTATGGATATGGATATACAAGAGCATCTTTAGCATACAGCTGATAATGTGCAAAATTAAAGACAAGAACATTTACTTAAAACAGTAAGGTAGGATGGTCCAAACATGAAGGGAATATATTCATGGTTCTGATACTCAAGGTGAAAAACAGTAGATGATGCAATAATGGTATGCACATTGTGAGCAACACTTATTGGGCACACTAACATTTAAAGCAATGCTAAATTTGTATTAATATATCTGAATGTGTACTAAGGAAGCTTTTTCCACACCACTACACTGCTACCAACAACGTAGGATGGATGCATAGATACATGCCGTTTACACCAAATCCTGACCAATCGTCTCCATATTGCAGCAGAAATCAAGATTCATCAGACCAGGTGACATTATTTTCAATCCAACCTCATTCAGTTCTGGTGAGAATGGGCACACTGTAGTTTAGCATCCTGTTAGCTGGCAGGAGTGGAACCAAAAGTGCTCCTCTGCTACTGTAGTCCATTAGATTTGAGTTTCATCATCTGACTCTTCTCATTACCAAGATGTTTCAATCCACAGAACTGGTTATTTTGTGTTTATGGCATAATTGTTTCTAAACTACAAAAGACTGTAGTGTGTGAAAATCTGTTTCTGAGGTACTATATCCAGCAAGTCACAATCATAACATAGCTATATTCACTTAGATCATGAGTTGGTCATTGAAATGTTTGATAAAACAAAAAATAAACCTCTTGACTGTGTCTGCAGGCTATATATAATTGCTTGGAGCAACATGACTGGCAGCTCGGCTGAGCAGACATTTTGCATTTACAAGCAGGTGTACCTAATAAAGACAACCAAGTCTACATGTTCTCATCCATTTCCAATCCCTCTTTTTCCATTATTGAGTCATGAAGAGCCACAGCCTATCCCAGTAGCATTAGTAAGAATATGCAACTCCACACAAACAGTTAACTGGGCTAGGCGTTTTGAACGCAGACTTCTAGTGACACAAGGCAGCAGTACTATCCACTGTGCTCATGAGCCATCCTATATATAATTAATTCCTTTCTCTTTTTCACATCCAAAAAAGCTCAGCATGGGCTTAAATAGGGGAAAAACATGTAACCTTTGAGCAAAATAAGAACAAGGAAAGACAAGTGTAACCCTGTCCACTTGGGCTATAAATAAATACAAAGCATTCTTCCCATTGGCACTCACTGTTCACACACTTTTTTTTTTTTCCTGCGGCTTTCAGCTGTCCACTGCTCAAATGAAGGAATTTGCAGAGAGTAACCTCAGCTAGGCAGGCCTCACTTAGTTGCAGGGCTTAAATCAATTGCTGGTTCTCACCTTGCATGCACACATTTACATCAATTTGGAATCACCAGCTAACCTAAAATCCATATTTTGAGTGATACAGGAAGAAAGCTGGGTATCTGGAGCAACAAAAGGAGATCGGGAGAATGTACACACCCAACAGAGACAAAAAGACTGCCTATGGGATTCAAACAAAGGGTGCAGGATGCATGTCGCATAAGCGCTAACCATCGGCGAAACCATTACTCCCCCGAAAAAATTACACATTTAATGCCATTTTGGCTGTGGCCATTTCTCCATTATTTGTACACAAGCATGCAAGTTAACGAGTGCATCAGAATCTTGTGTAATTGGGATAGGAGCCACAGATGCTGTAAACAAGATACGTTCAAGGAGGAGGATGCACACCACATGAGCTCAGGTGGCAGAGTAATAGCCCACATTTGATTATTTTTATAAAGATCCTAAAATGGACTTTTACCTAACCCTAGAGGGTCCTAGTAGATTCTGGGTCAAGATACCTGGGCCAGTGTGGTTTCACAGATAAAGATATGCGCAGCACTAGAGCACCACAAAGGAACAGCCCTGTCTCTTTTTGCATTCACCCTCAGATGCAGTCTGTGCTGACTTTTTTAGATTTTCTTTAGCAAAGTCCAATCTAGCCTTTCTATTCTTGAGGCTTATGAGTGGCTTGCACCTTGCAGTGCACCCTCTGTATTTACTTTCATGCAGTCTTCTCTTTAAGGTAGACTTGAATATCAATACGCCGACCCCCTGGAGAGTGTTGTTCACTTGGTTGGCTGTTGTGAAGGGGTTTCTCTTCACCATGGAAATGATTCTGCGATCATCCACCACTGTTGTCTTCTGTGGACGTCCATGTCTTTTTGCATTGCCGAGTTCGCCAGTGCTTGCTTTATTTCTCAGGATGTACCAAGCTGTAGATTTTACCACTCGTAATATTGTAGCAATTTCTCGGACGGGTCTTTCACCTGCATGGAGAGCTCCTTTGACCGCATGTTGTCTGTTCACAGCAAAATCTTCCACATGTAAGCACCACACCTCAAATCAACTCCAGGCCTTTTATCTGCTTAATTGATAATGACATAACGACAGTCTTGCCCACACCTGCCCATGAAATAGCCTTGGAGTCAATTGTTCAATTACTTTTGAGCCACTGAAAAGAAGGGATTGTGTTAAAAAAATGCTTTAGTTGCCTCACATTTTTATGCAATCATTTTGTTCAACCCACTGAATTAAAGCTGAAAGTCTGCACTTCAACTGCATCGGAGTTATTTCATTTAAAATTCATTATGGTAATGTACAGAACCATATTTAGAAAAAAGTTGTCTGTCCAAATATTTATGGATCTCTCTCTCTAGATGTATATTTGTATAAAACAAAAATCACACAGTATGCCTGAAACCATACATTTTCCAGCCATCCATTTTCTAACCCGCTGAATCCGAATAGGGTCACGGGGGTCTGCTGGAGCCAACACACGTAATACAGTCAATTATATTTTAACAGTGTAGTAATTTACATTTAAACAGTAGCACTGAAGGCTCATAGAATTCAGTAGTTGATTGTATTCTACTAACCTTTACAAATGCATTTTGTAATCCACTTAAAATAAATTACAAATATTTGAAAAGTGTACTTTTGTAAAATTTCCATCAAATTTTATCAGACTTGCTTAATTCAGTTCAGAGTCACTGGAGTTGGAGCCTGTCTTTGCAGCATCACACCCACAGAAGGAAACATCATCAGACAGGGTACAGTGAACCTGAGGACACATTCACTTTCATTACATGAGGCCAATTTATCCTACACACATGTAGAAAGAAAACCTGAGACTTTGGACATGGGGGAACACAAACTCTGGACAGATAGTTTGAAATTCCAAGCCTGTCACTAACATTTTAAAGCTGTGCTGTAGCAGTGCTAACCAATGTGCCACCCCTCCAAAATCTACGTATGTTGATTATAAATTGTGTATATATTATCAATACACAGAAATACCTACTTTTTTTTCTTAGAATGCAAGTGTAATGAATACCCTTTTCATTTTGTTGAAGACTAGGGGGCTTAGCCCCCTGCTCGCTTTGCTCGCCAACTACTGGGCTGGTGCTACGTGCAAGCCACTTTGCAGTTCTGCCGCTTGCTTATGGGGATGCGGATGTACAATTTAAACAGATTTGTTATTTTCATGGGAATTATTACATATGCATAATAGAACTATTTTATATTACAGCGAGTAATTAAGAAAATTAAAAAAAGGTAAAACATAATTTGAAAGTAAATTATGTTTCATGTTGCGTTCAAGTTTTTCATTGCGTTATAGGATTTCATTTTATTTGGCTTTGAAATTAACAAGCAAATATTTTTTAAACTTTTACAGTAAAAACAATTTTTTAAATAAAATTTTCGCCAATATCACATTGAATTTTAATTCTGTTTTTGACTTACATCGTGACAACACAACGCAAAACTGCGCATGAGAGAATTTAGTTTCTTTTTCTCTAATAAATAAGCTGATTTTTGAAAATTTGGTTCTGTGATTTGTTAATTGTCTTTGCAAAATCTATTCTAACGGGAAACAGTTAACATCATACAAATGGCATATCAAGATCTCCTTTGTTGTCGGTTATCCATGGAAAGATGTACTACATTACATTTCTTGGATATATCCTTCTTTCAACAGTAATTCGGGCAGTGGAAGAACAGATGGTGTGAACGGTTGTAATTGTTCTTCAGAATATTGCAAGTTGAAGTTTTGATCTTCAACACGATCACCACCAACTGTTTCAAAATAGTCTATTGATACGCATTTAACCAATTTGCCGTGAGAAAAAAAAAAAAAGACAATTTTCACATTCACTCATTTGACTTCATTGTTTCTTGGTGCTAGGATTGTCCATGTACTCATTTATTCTTTTGATATTCCTTCGGTATGAAATTCATCAATAAGATTTAGACATAATACGTCTTCTTGAATTGGAAACTTAAAGTGAGGAATACGTAAAAATTTCTAAGAGCTGAGAGAGTAGGAAATGTCTGTCAAAAGCATTTACACGAATGAGACGTGAGTGGACCGTGTACATGTTTGAATATGGTTGAGAGGAGTGACTTGAAACAATCTCATGTCAAAAGTCTCGTCTCACGGGACTTGAAAAAAATCTCTCAAAAAAGTCTTGTCGCAGGATTTTTTTCATATAACAGAGAGACAAAAAGTATTTAATTTAAATTAAATGCATGCTATCTAGCTTACAAACTATGAACAAATATGGATGTTTATATGCTCCTTTATTGAAATTTAAGGCAGATATTTAAAGAAGTTATTTAAAAGTTGAATTCTTACCTTTTCTAACAGATACCTAAGTTGTTCTAAATAGATTCACACCTTTGCTGTGTTCAGTCAGGAATGCAGTGTTGCTGGAAGGCAGTACCTGTGATAAGACATCCTCATACTTGGTACAGTTCAGGTATTGCAGAAAGCAAAGTTTCATGGGTATCCAGAAGATAAAAAAATGAGATGCTACAATTTCTGAACTTCTTACTTTTATTTCTTTTAGGCTGTTACTGACAAAATCAAATTCTGAGTCTGAATCAATCTACTGAATTCACATTAATATGTTACTGGTTAGAATGAAAGAAGGTTGTTACAATTCTAGAATAATAATTAATGTACACTTGAAGTGTGACAATCTACACAGTTTTAAATGTGTGATCTTTTAAAAGGCCAGAAATCACTTAACTTTAAACATTTTCTGGTAAACTTTAATTAAAATCCCAAAAAAACCACTCCTAAATTTGTTACTGTACACTACATGAAACATTTGTATATTGAACATTACAGTATGTTATTTAAGAACAATACTGATTTCAGTGCTTTCAATAAATTTAAAAAGATATCCTGCCTGCACTGGCGCTTTACAATGAAGAGTATGGGGTACGGAGGAAAAGCTTAAAAACATTTAAGAAAACAATTTTGCATGGCAAATGGAGATAGATAGATCTATCATGTTTGTGAAGAAATTAACTTTGACTTGAAAAACATCAAACATTTCCTTAAAGGCCTATTCACTCTCTTTTGCAGTATTTCCTCAGACTCCATAACGTTTTATTTAACAATTCTTACTTTGGGGGAACTCCAGGTCTTTGTTTTTAAACAAAATTATAGTTACCAGTATGGATTATCTTTTAAAAATACCCTCCCCACCGTATCTTAAAGGAATTAAGAGATAATGCAAAAATATGAATAATGTAAATATATGAAAGATATTACATATGGATAAATGTCCCAGTTATTAAACACTCACACAAAACCCTTCTGCTTTTCTGCTAAAGAAAACTGTTTTTGGGCTAAGATTAAAACATCAAACTAACAAATACATCAAACAGTTTTCAACCGAAACAAAAATTAATGAAGATAAAGAAAGAAGGATTTAGAGCATCTTTTAAAATATTAAATAGTGCTTTAAGTACCACAGTGAAATGTGTCTCTGAAAACACAAAACACCCAAATTTTGCAGACTTGTGTGAGGCAGTTAAGAACACATTCCCTAAACTTTTGGGTTAAAATTAGTCAAGTACCTCTTTAACAGATATAATAACCAGAGAGAAACTGGGAAAACCCACCTATTTAACCGAAACTCTGCAAAACATTATTCTGAACCAAATCAACATTTTACAACGAAACCAGAAATGACAACCCATTACTATAGGCACGTCTGTTTGTCATATCAAGAAGCTGATACAGATTCCCATCATACTTTGCATAACTATTACTTTTGAACATTGATCAAAACCTTAAACCCGAAGACATTTTAACCCATATACTAAGATGCATAATAAAAACAAACCAGTAGCAAGGTCAAATAAGGTGCTTTAAAAAAAGGGCACATGCCGTATTGTAAATCATTTAAATCATAGTAAGAAAGCAGCTGCTTTTTATTTTTTTTAAAAAAATCAACTTGCTCTCATCATTAAATACAAGGGTTAAAAGGTTCTGGACAGTTATCAAACTTTTTACTTTGTTTGATGAATTCTATAATTAGACTGTTAATATAACAATAAAAACTAAATTATAATCCTACAAAGTATTATTTTAATAAAAAAGAAAAATAATGATGATAAATATGCTAACTTTTCCAGTGTAAATACAAAAATTTATTTTTGAAAGATCTTTCAAAATAATAACAACAATAATAAAAAAAAATGTTTGTCCTGTGTAATATACCAGTGTAAGACTGGCTCTGTAAAATTTATTTTTCTCTAAGGTGGAGATAAGATAATTGTCACTATAATACAATCATTTATAAACCTTCAGTTTTACCAGGATAGGTTTTAAATATTGAATGTCTGCATCTGAACTAAATTACTATACCGTAATATGTTTACAGCTTGCCATCACAAAGTAAAAAATGACATGCATATCAGAAAATGAAGTGAACGCATCTAAATTAATCTACTTGTTTTTTTATATCTGAATGCAACTAGACATGTACAAGTGCTAGTTTCAGTTCTTGTTTTAGAATATAAACGTAAATTTGAAAAATATTGATGATTCTGTGCTTCCCCAGCATGATTTAAGGTAAGTGTATGATTAGGTAATCATCATTTACAATAGTAAGTCATCATAAATGTTCAACTGTTTAAGGTTTTAAAGCAATTTTCTAAAATACTCATTAAAATATAATAATACTGTTGTGATTTGGTGTTTAAGTAATTACTCCATTTGAATGTTGCCAACATTCACTGAAAGAAAAAGTAAACCATATACATATGAACACTTTCTCATTTCAAATTTTTCATTTTGGAAGTTTGAGTACAAGAGACCTCTTCATATCCCAATCACTTTGGCACAAAGGTTTAAGTCTTTTTTGCAGGCTTTGCAATAAGTTGACGCTCCCTTTCCAGCTCCCTTTCTCTTTGTTGTTCTTGCTCCAGTACCTCTTTATGTTTTTGTTGCTGAAGTTTCAGTGCTCTTTTCTTAAAAAAACAAAAAAAAAAAAAGATATATAGATATATATACACACACACATAGAAAATGAACCCACCACCATTCTAAAAGTAGACATATGTATTAATTTAATATGTCATCACTTACAACTGTTTCTTGTAAGTTACAATAGGCAACATTATTTTTGCAGATTCCCCTCAATGTACACTGTATGATTTAAATTCCATAGTATTGAATTGTTTTGCAAGTTGAGGGAGGGAATAATCCAATTTGTCATTTACTTCATAACAATGGACAAAAACCTTCAGTATGTGGTAACAGAAAATAAAATGATATAGCAGGTAATATAAATGCTGAGTGACAGAGGCAGAGTACGACTGAAGATATGCAAATAAGACTGGCAATAAAAAAAGTAAATGGCCCTGTATTGACTACTGTGGTCAAGTCAGATGATGACAAGGGGAGGTGGTGCTTACAATGATTGCTGTATGTCCAGGTTATACTTTTTTTTTTCTATTTTTCCCCATTTGCACTTTAAGACAGAAATTTATTACTCACTGACCTAAGGAAATATCCATCTAATCTCTCTGTTTGTTAAGTGTCTCACTAATTTGTTTATAATATTCTACTGTAGTCACAACTAATTATTGGGATGGCTAAGTAATTGTTATACAGAAAATGCAATCACAATGATCTTGTGCAGCTATACTGAATACATAGAAGGTCACATACTGTAGAAGGCTAATGACCTGACACGCAACTGCGATATATAAAAAGATGTTAAGTGTGTTTAGTTATTTCATGAATTAGATGAGAAAGTTAGAGTAAACTGTAAAAGAAGCATTTGAGACATGTGTAATGCTACAGTGCTGAGAGAATGATTATGATGACGATGATGACCTAGCATGGCTCATTCCCAGTAAGAAACTCGGTTTCAACAATAATTAAGTAACTCAATACCAATCCATTTCAGTTCTCTCATTCAAGTCAGAAGGAGTCCCGGCAGCGATTTGTACCTTTCAAGAATTCTTTTGTGTACATAGAACCAAAATATTCAAGATAAGAAGATCAGGCACAGGCAAAAAAATAATATTAAAAACAAAAACCAATAAACAAATAAAATACTGAATATTTCCAATAATTATGTTATTTCTTTATGGTTTAAGCAAGAGGCAATCAAGTTTCTGTTCCAACTAAGCTTCTTAGAAGCAAATCCTTACTACTGAAGCCAATTATTCCTAAGGCAACATTTTTGTGCTTCATTTTAAGATTCCAAGCTCTTAAATGCTTCTTCTGATTCTCAAACAACTATGTCTATTTACTTACTAACTTTGTTTTAATGATCTTCCAGTTAAAGAGATGTACAAGATGATGGAAACAATTGTTGAATATATAACTTGGCCCAATTTACAATTGCGCATGCAATTTTAATAAAATATTTTTTAAAGAAATGGAAGAGAAAAACGTGAAGGACTGGGAATTATTAATCCGCTCTTGGCCTGTAATGTTTTGGATGATAAATATCTAAGAATAATCTGATAAACCTGATAGATAGATTTCATATTTAAAAAATGATATTTTGCCATTTGCTGTAAGTAATGTTTAACAGTCCTGCCTTGTAATACAGAGATAGTATTATGCTCTGTGATATTTCATTCAAAGCGGCTTTTCCCCAATCAGCACATTATTGAAAGCTTGTTTACTTTATTAAAATGAGCAACTAAATCTTACTGCTCAAATGCTTCAATACAACTGCTTCGATGGATCAACATTACAAAAAGCTTGCTCTCTCTGTTATAATAAAAAAATCCTGGGACAAGGCATGACTTTTTCCAGAGAGATTCTTTCACGTCCCGCGAGGCGAGACTTTGTGCCAAGAGGTTTAACCATGCCTGGGGCTGAAAATAAAAAACAAAAATAGTAGATGACAAAGTAGAATGTCGTAAAGAATTCAAAAATGTTTCCGTAACACACATGCAGAGCAGGTTAGAGATAATGAAAGTACTAAAGTCTCAAAAAAATTATAGTAAAGATTGCATTAGTGCAAACAAACAGAAATGATTACTCGGTGAAATAACGGAACAGCGAAAAGAGATTGAATATATTGTTCCAATTTAAAATTTAAGTCGGAGACTTGTAGATCATCTAATTCAAGGAAAAGTAGTGTTTCTTCTCAATGAAGAGGCGTATCCATGAGAATTAAAAGATTTGTTGTTTGGTGAAAGTGAAATCCACATATGCAAGTGGCAGAGACAAAGTGGCTGGCACGTAGCGCAGGCCAGGGGGGCTGGCGAATGAAGCCCCCTAGTTTATTACTAGGCTGACCCGCCTTTTAAGGCGGCCGACTTTTAAGTTGACCACTTCTTAAGGCAATTCAATATGTAGATCAATTTGATATTTTATACAAACTCATTAATTTGGTTATATTGCATTTGAGCTGTATTACTTTAATACTCGTAGTTTGTTATCTTTGTGATGAAATTTAAACTTTTTTTCTATATTGAGGTCGCCCTTTTGAACCCCCCTGATACTACGCGGTGAGGCATTTGTACTCCGTCAACATTAATTATTTCCAGAGACATAATTTTGTCTATTTTTCCAGCGCATCGCGCACAAAAGCAAGGGAATGATGGGAGCACCAGAACTCTGCTCACATCATGTCGCTAGTCGCAAGCTGCAAGTAGTAAGTCTGTGATAAGCGGAATACCGCTACGCTTTCCACTCAAGGGACGGAAGGACGATCCCGACCGCTTTTATATAGTAAGAAAGAAGAAGAAGATATCGCACAGTCTGGAGTAGAAAATCATCTTTTACCTGGAAAAATGAAACTACAAATCCCATCGTGCATTGCAAAATGGACGGGGCGTGTTTGAAACTCCGCGCCTGTATAGCACTCACGGGACGGAAGGACAATCCCGACCGCTTTTATATAGAAGGACATGGTAGTGTTATTATGCATTAACAGTAATGGTCTTTCATTATCATTTCCCTTCACTCTTAGAGTCAACTAAACATTTTTTTTAATGCTCTGTTACTATTGCTTTGTCCAAAAAAATAGAAGTAAAAATAAAATTTACATTCATTAACTTACTGTATAACTTAGCGAATTTGGGAACTTGTGCGGACATACTAAAAAAGTGACAGTGTTAATACACCACAATACAAACCAAAGAATTTATACAAAATATTGTGGCAAAAAGCACAGGTGTCTCAATATTACACTATTATAATCAATTATATAAGCATGTTTATTATTTTAGATATCTTCAGTCAACGTCAATATGAAATGAATAAAAAAAGATTAACAAATACATTTTACAAATATTTTTGTCAGAATGCAGTTTAATTCTGTGCAATACATTTACCGTGACTAGCAATCATTTCAAAATATAGAAGCAAAGCACATACTGTATATGAATATATTATTATTTATATAAATAAAAATTATTTTTTGTTTTTAAATCAGCCTTATCACTTAAACTAAATACAATTACACAAAATACAACATATTTACAATAATGTTATGTTTTTAATATTGTAAACGCAATTCTTACAATGCAAAGTTCTGAACAACAAATCTCTAATACAGAGCTAAATACCGCCATCTGGTGGATTCTGACCAAAAAATGTTAAATATACATTTCATTCATCATTCGCTCTCTGAGCCTGCTTAATTCATTACAAAGTTGCTGGAAGGCAAGGTCTAGCATGTGTTTCATTCAATGGAGTCGGCTCTGTGTGTAGAATCTGTTCTTCACAGGAGATGCACACACTCAGTAGTTCATACTGACCTACATGTCTCTGAGACTATTCTATATATGATAAGTAGAACATACTACACACTCCAGATGCACTGCTGAGGAAGGAAGAACACCTCATTCTGGAACCATGAGGCAGCAGCGCTAAAACACTGAAGCACCAAGCCACCCTAACATGCAGCATGTAAGATGAAAACAAGAGGTTTTCACATACCTTTAATTTTGTTGTTTTTTCATGCAGCATTAGCATTTCCTTTCTTATATTTACCAATTTATTATGGTATAATTTGGCTTCTACAAACTGAAAGAGAGATCAGCTAAGGTTACTTTAAACATATTTCTAACAGTTGTTAACATTTGTGTTACTTAAGCTTAAAACCTACAGATTTTGTTTTAAAAGACAAAACTTTGTTGCGTTAAAATAACAGCATTTACTCTCAAAATAAGTCCTTAACAGTTCATATTAACCCCATGTACTGGATTAGAATGAGCTACTGGAGGTGGCTTGGACATGTAGCTAGGCTGACTCTGGATGGCCCCTCCAAAGACACAAAGCACAGGCCAATGTGGGAAGATTAAAAGGCAGAGCTAGGGCATGCTGGATGAGCATCTCTCAACTATCCAGGGAGTGCATGGGTATTCATTCACCAAGAAGGGCTAAAGAAAACTGCTTAAAACAGGAAGTCCTAATCAGCTCAGTTATTTGCTGTGGTAATCCTCACCAGGATAAACAAAATGAAAATACTGAGTTTTTAAATCCTGAAAACGGACAATATTGATTAATAAGTGCATCCCTTAAAAATGTCAAAAAAAGAGGAAAAAAGGCTTACGTGTTATGTAAATAAAAAGGTAAAATATACTCACTAGTGCATTGATATCAAGTAATGAATTACATTCACGGAATTTTGCAATTTCTTGGTCCAGTGTGTCTAGTAGTACAGACTGATTTTTTCTTAGAGGAGGAGACAAAAAAAAAATTTTTTTCAAAAGGTGAATATTTAACACATTTTACATTACAGAAATAAAGATTTGAGTGGAAAATTTGATTATGTAAAAAGACAGATTTAACTTTACAAATTATAATAATCACCACACTGCAAAGTATTGCAACAATTTGGTAATATAAGACAATTTCAGATATTCTGAAGTGGTGTGGTTACTTTTTTTAGGCACAGTAAATCATACTTGAAGAATTCAGATAAAAACTAATTATTTTTATTCAATTAAAAACCATGACTCTGCGATGGACTGGCGCACTGTCCAGGGTTTGTTCTTACCTTGAACGCTATACTGGCTTAGATAGGCTCTAGCACCCCTCACGGCCCTGTTCAGGACTAAACGGCTTCGAAAATGACTGACTGACTGATGAATAAAAACCAGAACTTACGTCAACTCCTGCAATGCCAATTTTGAATGCTGCAGATCTGGTAGATAATGAGAGATTAAGCCTTCAGTCAGCTTTTCAATCACATCTTTGTCCACTAATACTGCATCTTCAAACAAAGGCAACTCTAGAGAAACCCAAGTGGGAGAAAAATTTAAATTTTTTGGGCAGTAAAACTGTTTTATGCAATACTGTTCCGTTTTAAACTATTCCTTGGCTGTCTGTCATTCGAATGTTTTTCAAAAAGATTGAATACGGATCTCTAAAACTCTGCACAAAGAAAAGTGGTGCAGCATTACATTGAATGTATTTGTAATTTTTTGAACACCATTATAACTCCCACTTGAAGTCTTGCTGCTGCTTGACCAGAAAGAGTCTAAAAATACCAAAAGAAAAATGTCACAATAATTGTAAGTTCACAAAAGCAATAAATGATGTTGATCAGCCTGGGATTGGAGTATGACCCAAAAGGTAAGTTGGCTGGAACTTTTTGTACAGGAAATAAGGTTCCATTTTTCATTACACATGTGGCTCCAGTGTTTTCTTTATTGTTGTTGACTGGAAAGAGTTAATTTAAATACTGATAGAACACTAGTGACATTTTCAACATGTTAGTTTTTCTATTCAGCATGAATTCCACCTATATCTAATAATGTAGTTTTCCTGGCAGAAACACACACAAGATGTATTTGTGTCCAGATACACTCAGCCAGCAAAGGCTTTTCTTATGACGTCTCAAAGCGTTAAATCTGTAGTATTTGCACAATTTCCCTAGTCAACTTGCACACTGCTTTAAATTTTGGATTTTGCTGGTTTTAGCTTCTGAACAAATATATCATGTAATGGTCTGAGCCGACTATGGGTTGGGTAGTCTGCACTGGACAGTAATAAAGCAGTTCTGCAGAGTAGAAAATCTCACCACCCAACATTTTTGGGGAATTCAGATACCAATGTGGAATAATCAAAGCCACCAATATAATAACTGTGGAGTATGAGTTATTTATTTTGAGCTAGAGACGCCTGATCTGCTAAATGCTACTGCAATAGTAGCAGGAGGAAGGCAAGCAGGTTCTGTCCACCACTGTGACATTCATGCACCATGGAATGTTAATATTAAAGCATACTCCACTCCTTCTGCATTAACTGCAAAGCTTATAACAGTGAAAGTTATAACTTAATCATTCAGCCTAATCTGCGTAAAACTGAATGCTGAAGCTAAAGGGCAATTACTCCTTGGAGCTTACAAATAATTGAAGCTCACTTATTGTTTTGCACAGTAACTGGTAAACTTAGAGGTTCCACAACACAGGTATTGAATACTTGTGCAAAGAGCACTTTTTCTTAACATATAACAATGTCTTATTAAAAAATATTTTCAATTTCAGTCTTTTGAAATAGACTTATCCGAGAAAATACAATTTCAGTTCACTAAAATTGGACAATTGCTCCCTGCACATTATTATGACATTGCACTCTTTTGACAAAATGTATTAATCCCAAAGGGTTTTGGTATTGGCCTTAGTCTTGTGGAATAAGAAGATAGCAATTTCACTTAACTTGTATAAATGATAGAAAACCTGATCTTAAGCGATTGGAACTCATTTTTACTAACCAGTGGGATATCTAGTGAAGGACATGTTAGAAAATAAAGAAGTATACCTAGTGTGTCACCACGATGAGATGCAGCTGGGACTGCGCTCTCCTCATCTTGCATCTCCTTGTCCATTACAACTGAAAAGGCCTAGGAAGGCAGACAGACGATTTAGTTTTTTTTTTTCTAGAAAGAAAATAAAAATTAAAAGAAATGTAATTAAATTTTAAAAGCCAAAGAACTTTTGAAGAGCAATTCTTTTGTGCTTGTTTATGTAAGATACAATGAGGAGCACTCCAGTTTCATTAAAACTGAGTATTGGTGATATCAAATGATGCTTTACACAAAACAAATATTAAATACACAAACTTAAAGCAGCACTACAAAAGGTTGAAGGTTTTTGCTGTGGCCAGATTCAAAGGGCCTTACAGATGTTTGCCACACTCAGAAATAAAGTTCCACAGCAAAGGTTTGACACAATAACCACCAGTCATTGAACCAGCTTAATTTACGCTATGGTTGCACTGTAGAAACCAACCCCAGATTGGACAAGAGACCTTTACATTGTACTGCATTACAAAGCCACTGACATAGTTTTCAAATATCTGTAATCCAGTTCAGCATTAAAGGGGTTACACTCTAGTCTTCGCAGTATAGGGCACAAATCAGGAACCAATCGTTGACAAAGCAACTGTCCACTGGAGGTGTTTTATCGTGTAACAGTTCATAACTTTATAATGGACAACCATAGATATATCCTCCACTCTAATTCTTGCTCTCTTATCCTTGCACTAATCTGGCCTGGAAGGGGATACAGTCCACAGCTACAACACAGTTACACACCTGAGACTAAATGGATAAGAACTACACCCCATACTGACTGCTACTGTGCTTTATTTCTACTACTAGAGGACATCTTCTCTTTATTAATTTATATTCCAGGTGGCAGGGTAGAACAAACAATAAATGCAAGCAAGGGGAGTAGGTAATAAAGTTTTTCAGTCATTATACATTCTTAAATATTATTAACGTGCCAAAAAGGTGAAAGCAAATAAAAGTATGTGGATGTGGCAAATCACCATACAACATAAAATATTTCAGGAGCTGTCATAAACTATGCTGGCCGACACACTCAATGTGTGTGGTGTTCAGTCTCTTAAGGTTATATTGTTCTCTGGCTTTGTTCTTTCTGCTTCTCCTCTCTTAATTTTAATTATGTATTTTCACTTTAAGCTGATGACTTTTTGACGCTTGTCAAGGCCAATTTAAACACTTCTAGACCGTCTCTGTCCAACGCCGTTCTGACAGACCGTATTAGTACATGTATATGAGGTGCACATGCATGAAGATAACCAATGGTTCAAGAGCTGAGCTTTGCTTTTACACATGCAGAAAATTCAAAAAATCAGTTTAGCAGTTACGGATCTGGCCTTTTCACCTTACTAGACTGCCCTTTTTATTGTGCTCATTTTTATTTTTTGCTAGTTTAGCCTTCAGTCTACTGTCTCTACTAACACTTCCTCTTTTATGCAGTTAGCTAAACTGTAACAGAGATCAAGTAAAAGAACAGTGTTAAATATAATATTGTCTATAATCATTTTAACAATTTCTAGACTATGATTATAACATAAAACATTATTGTTCTGCAAAGTCCACACTGCAATTGGTCAGAGCTTGTAACCAATCTAAAATGCATGTTTTAGGCAAGTTTGAGGAATAAGCTTAAAATCTTAAAACACAGAAAAAAACTTGCAATCTCCACAGACTGACAGGGCTTGACCTCAACCGTGTTAACCACTGAATCACTCAGGATTAATATAACAAAATGGAATACAGTATAGGTATTTTACATAACATAAATCTATCCATCCATTTTCCAAACCCACCATATTCTGAGCATGGCTGTAGGGAATCTGCAGCCTATCTCAGCAAACATAGGACACAAGGCAGAAACAAGCCCTGGACAGGGCATCTGTCCATCACAGGGTAGACCCACACATGGAACTGCCTATATAATATGATTAGTTCTCATACTCTGCTAGTCTGAAAAATATTTTGAAATTCACAAACATCAATATTAAAAACTTACAAACTTTACAAACAATAGGAAAAAACAAAGATGTGAAATTAACCCACAACTCAAACAAAAAACCAAATAGCTCTATAAAACAGGCACAATTTGTAATAAGCACAGTGCACATGATTACAGATTTTTGTATTTTTCCCCACAGCAACAGAGAAAGCTCCAATCATGCATTATCTTGGAACACATTTATGGAAACACCTAGCAATCCATTTTCTGAATAACCTAAATTCAGGGGAGATGATGTTTAAAATATGGCACAAGACATGAAACAACTTTTCAAAATTATGAAAAGACACTGGCGTGTAAAATAGATTAACTGTCTGCCATACTATGTACTACAGAGTCCACTGAAGGCTTGACCTGCTGTTGCAAGAGGCTGTATTAGTAGCTGTAGATCAATACACCATTTTCATAGTTACTGTATAAGAAGGTTCTTTCTGTCCAAACGCTAGCATGACATCCGCATCAGGAATATCACAGCTAGTGCTAAGGAGGGGAATAAAAAATATATATAATGCAATACTAATTTGATTAAAGTAAAAATAACTGAATTACTTTAAAAAGGGTATGTTACAACAGAAGTTTATTTCCAACACATACTTACTGATAAATCGAACTGTATACCGCAAATCCTATAACGTCATGCTGTAGGAACACTGTTGCATTAATCTGCTGAAGTATTGCGTTTATTCAATATCATGTACATTTATGCTCCTGCCATCTGGTGACAGCTAGCAAGGAAGAGATTAAGAACAGGAATAGTGTGTAATCAAGTGAAAAAGAACATAAAGTTATAATTATACATTAATTCTTGCATGTGCTGAAGGGTATACATTTAATTCAGCCAGTTGTGGGCGTCAGTGGCTACTGCAGCATCAACTGGATGCAAGGCAAGAAGCGAAAGCGGTGGATGGTATGCTGGTTCTTTGCAGCGAAAGCGGTGGATGGTATGCTGGTTCTCTGCAGCGAAAGCGGTGGATGGTATGCCGGTTCTCTGCGGTTCTCTGCAGCAAACGCGGTGGATGGTATGCTGGTTCTCTGCAGGGCTCAATCTAATGGCCAAGGAGAAGAGTGTGCTGTGTGCAATCTGGTATTGGAAACCTATAAGTTCCGGTTCAGTTTTAATCCAGTTATTTTTCATAGGTATTTTGAAATAGTATGACCAGGTAGTATAGAAGCTAATGTTCAAAGGGGATGGATGTTATTTACTTCACAACCCATGAAAAAATAAAACACATTTATAAAAACACAAGAAAATGGCCTAATTCGGCCATGTTTGTGGTCGGCTCCATAAAGGGTCATATATGTGCTTAGGATTTTACAATAAAATTCTGGCCAGTAAAATATGCAGTTTTTCTTACTTAAAAAAAGTACTAAAGTATTCGTAACACATTATATTACAGAATGAGTAGCTATACAACATATTTACATGCTTTATTTGTAAATAATGAGAAATGTAACTAAGTGACTTTTAAAAGTGCCATTGCCCAACACTGGTATTAACATCCAGTGATCAATTTATAATGAATTACTAAAGCACTCTGTAGATCTAGTTTTAATGACCCTAGTTGGAAAAGACATCATTCGCATACTTAAAAAAAAAAAAATCTACTAACATCATCTAAACATCAACTGATGTATTTGGGACGACAGACATAAGGGACAAAAGTAAATGCACACTCACAGGCCTGCTGTGCAAAGTTGCTTTCACTTTTTACAATTTACACACACCTGTCAAGTCTGAATATAACTTGCTTCTGATATTAAGAAGACCAAAATGTAAATAGTGGGAAAAATACACAGATCCACTGTGAAAAACCAAAGTGTACGCACTGGCAATGCTGGCTGAAGTCACCAATACGCCTGACTTACACATACCGTTTACTAACAGGTAACTTGCGACCGCAAGAGTTGATTGTCCTCCGAGTGGCTTGGGTTGACAAGAAAAGCAAAGAAACGACAAAACTGAATGACCTGCTGCAAAAAATGTAAACTATTACCTCTTCTTGAAAAACATTCGCCGCCACAGTCGCTAGTCTGCCTTCTGGAGAAACACTTTCACGCTCCTTGCCTTCATACTCTCTTCCGCCTGCTCCCTAGGAAGAAACACAAGTTCACGTGACTGAGAACAACCTTAAAAAAGTAGCACACCACGTGATAGCGAGTGGTCTACGGAACGTCGTTTGGATCATACATATCAAAAATTAAGAATACGAGCTGTTTAAAGGTACAGTACTGCAGTTCCGTGGAATAATACATAGGATCTAGGCTCATTTATTTTTCATTCATTCATACTCCAACCCGCTATATCCTAACACAGCATCACGGGGGTATTATAAATAGGTTAAAATTTGTGAACTCTAATTCTGTATTGAGTGTGTCTAATGAGGATTTTTAAATATTATCCTAAACCATCTTGTTTATCCATTTACTAATCTACCCAGGTTACGCATTCGCTTTCATCAAATTTAAGGTATCATCGGCGCAACGTTTGGAGAAGGGTATCGATGCAGCCAGGAGCCGATACTTGAACGTATGTTCAGTGTTCTGAATTGAGCAAGCAATCAGTCCAACACAGATGGAAGATTGTTATGATTATTGTGCTTATTGCCAAAAGTAAATACAATATAACGTGTTAAGTATATTGTAGTACTTTTAAATCGTGTGATAATTAAAAAATATTAACCAAATGATCGATTGCTTTTCTTACGACAGGGAATTTTAGTGTCAGTTTAAAGTAATAATAATAATAATTCATTACATTTATATAGCGCTTTTTAAAAATGCAATGCAAAAGCGTATTGCATTTTGATTCATGTGCATAGATCGCGTGTCATACCAAAAAAGCAAAGCAAACGTTTTGCATTCCGCTTAGCTCTAATAAAATTCGTTTCAATAAAACCCGTTAATCATTTCCAAAGTGAAAGTAATACAATGACCAATTAGTGTCAAAAGCTGGGACATGGCATTACCAGTTGGGGTAGGAGGCGTTCAGTCACGTGTGTGCTCACCCAGCACTAAAGGTGGAGGATTTGTTATGCGAATCGTTCCAGTTTAGGTCGGCCACACATCCTGTATTTGAGGGACCGCGATGGATAGGCCAGTCCAGTTGTGGTTTTGGACATCTGGCCTTACTTTTTTCTTTGCTGCATAATGTATAATATCATTACCTAATCTTGTTTGTTTAGGTTTCATATTAACATCCCTTATATTTCATTTTGTAAAGCACTTTGAGCTACGTTGTGTGTATGAAAATGTGCTATATAAATAAATGTTGTTTTTGTCTTTCGACCAAACCTCACGGGATAGATTCCGCTACGGTGCGACAGTAAAATGGATAAAGGAAGCTCGGATTCTCGTTAGGAGGGCTCACAGCTTTAAATATCTTGCAAAGATGTACTATTTAAATGTTAATGAATTTATTACGGTGCTACCCGTATCGGTAACTTATACAACAAATTAATGGACTCCTGCTCCGTGATCCGCTAAACTGATTAGGCCGTTTCACAAAGTGAATGTATGCCAGTCTAAACTCCTACTACTATGCAAAATACTTAGTCTTTGCACGTATGTTCTTGGATAATATGCTTGTTTATTAATTTATAATTGCTTCATTTTGTGGGCACAGTGCAAAGGTTAAAAATTCTTTAGATCATTAATCTTTATGAATCATACATCTCGGAGAGTTTCACAGCGCAAAATACTTACTCGTTATTTGTTAGAATGTGGACAAATTAATAATATACACAAATGCTTTAATGTAACAATAGTTAATAAAAAGACATCTTGGTGATGGTTATACAGTATATACCACAGCTGTCCCAGTTCTTTAAAAATCCAATTTGACATTTAACTTGTAGATAATTTGTTTATTCTTAGACATCAATGAACTACCCATTCATTGTAATGTAACTTTTGTTCTAATGCAATAAATAGTATGTAATTTCTTTCTACAAAACGAAGTTTTATTGCTAAAAGTAGTCTACTAAAACATTAAGTCTTAGGTTAAACAATAGATTTGTTTTCTCCCCGATTAGGCAGTACTGTAAAGCAAATAGTATCAGTGAAGGTGGACCCTGATCCTTATATCAAGCTACATTATTTTACTAAACATAAAAGCGATGTTGCTTAAACGTTTTTCCATGACTGTACATGGAGACATATTTTTGCCTGTATTGATGTAAGTGTGGTAGTTTTCTTTATTTTAAGAAATTATTTTAGGAATTTAAATATAACCTCTAATGTGTTTAACAGTATGTTTTTAAATGGAAGGCAATGAACCATAAATACGTTCTCAGGCTCCATTTCCAGAAGGCCGCATTGGCTTCTGCTTTTTATTTCAAATAAATTTTTATTCAGAGTTCTTCTTCCTTACAGTTCCAGTGTTTTTTTTCCAACTTGATCACTGTGTGCAATATGAATGTTTTCCCTATGTATAGGTTTCTTTGAAAGCACTTCAGTTTCTTACCATGTCTCATTCAGAATAATTGGTGATATTAAACTTATCCAACATGACAGAGTGTGAATAGTGATGGATCCACTAGTTGACTTCAGAAACCAAAACCGCGATCCATAAAGACTTGTATTATGAAAGCACAATTATTCTTTCAGTCATTCATCCATATAGCTACTGAAACCAATTAAATTTTGTGATTTGGCTGACACCATTATCCAAGTGGGCTTACAACATTTCACATACAACAGGTTACATTTTTTTTTTCAGATTAGAACACAAGTGACTTGCTCATAGTCACCCAGTATCAGTAGTAGGATTTGTACCCACGACTCAGCATTTGAAGTCCAATACCTTAACCACTATGCCAATTATCCAATTCAATTGTAAGACTGGAGGATGTTTTCTGGCAACACTGAACATTTTGGGGGAATCAGATCCTAGATATGGCTCCAATTCCTCCCAATGCACAAAACCTACTTTGATTTAAAGCAACCAATCAACTCAATATGAACATTTTTGGAATGTGAGAGGCAATCAGATGACATGGAGAAAACACCCAAACATGAAACTCCACTCAAACAATCTATGCATTTACATGTGCTTTAATAACCTGGTTATTCTCAGAAACCTACTTTCTAAAATGTCATGTGAACCCTTATTCCAGTTGCTTTAATAACCTGGTTATTCTCAGAAACCTACTTTCTAAAATGTCATGTGAACCCTTATTCCAGTTAGCAGAATCAGGATATTATTCTCTGAGAAACCAGGCTAAAAGTAGATTTCTCAGCGAGTAACCCAGTTGTATGGCCATGTAAACCCTTAATCGGGTTACACTTAGCTTTGCACATTTTCAGCAACCGCAGGTAGAAGTAGTAATGTCCATAAAGATACAAGCTTGGGTGATCTCATTATCCCTTGTCCAAGCTGCAATAATCCATCCCGACTTTTCAGAAATCACAAAATTTATGTTGATGAGTGGTAAACTCATCAGCACAATCTTAGGAGGAATGGGGTAACATTTTTAAACTAATGTGCATTACACAATAGATTACGTTTAAAAGTAACAACCTAACGCTAACGATATTTATTTTATTGAAGAAAGAACAAATACCTGCTTTATTATTATCTGAGCAGTGCACTGGGTGTACAACAAGAAGCACACATACCTGTATGATGGTCTTTTGCAGGGCCTAATCACACACTCAAGCAGAAAAAAAAAGTGTGCTTCGTGCAATTCAGCAACAGAAACATATCGATAAGTTGTCAACATAGTTTTAAACAGGCTATTTGATACAGATATGTTGAAAGGGCGTGACTGGATGTCAGTGTTTATACCGCGAATCATCAGTGACTCTGAACGAGGATGTAAAAAAAGAGATGACTGTTATTTAATTCAGAACATAAAAGACTAAACTTGCTTATAAAACCGTGTTTCTGTCTTAAGCGGGCTACTCACCTAATCCCGATTTTGTGTGGACATATAAACGCACTGAATAAAAGATGGGTCTATATGTATATAGAAGCTAGGGGGCAATCACACTAACTACTGTCCCACCTTACGATAAAATATAGAAAGCATCATTACATCAGCTTTCTAGTGTCCACGTTGTCTAGTTAAGAGCTTTAGAGGCTGGATGCTATTCCAGCAGCCCTAGGAATACAAAAGTTTATCACGGGGATTGGCGTTTTGTCCCACGAGTCAACACATTCATAAGCAAAACAAAGCGGTAAGTACTTATAGAACATCCCTGGGAAAGAAAAAAAACACCTTTCATTGAGAAATGAAAACTTTACCAGTCACACTACAACCTGTAATTGAATCAAACGAGTTTCGAAATGTTATGCTGCCCTGAAAAGTCCTTCTGGAGTCGTGGAGGGCGGGTCGTTTGAGCCACGGTGCTTATATGCTAATTTATTAACATAGGCGGGGCTACAAACGAATGGGCGTGGAAAATGCCATTTTAGCCTGAAAGGGTGTAATTCTATTCATCTTCGTGTTTTATTTTTTTCCTTAAAATATCAAAGTTATACATATTGTTTCCAAATGTAGAAAAATATGTATATATATTTTTTTACGCCGGAAAGGGTAAAAAAGACAAAAATAACTTATGGGCGGATGGCACGTTCCATTATCACTTCCTGGTTTACGAGGATGCTTGGTTGAGAGCACAGACTAGTGACAGCGAACGTAATAAGCATGTTTGGGGCGTAGAGCAAAGTTCCACTTGAAATAAATCTGACAGCTGGATGGGAGGGCGTGATGTGTATTTTATGATTAAATAGTCCTTTGTCAAGTCACTCCTGCGCTCATGAATTTGCTTCGCTGCACACTTCGCCCGCAGAGTGGGTGAACACCTTAACATTCCGAAGACCTGCATCATCTTCGCCCACCTCCAAGTCTGTCAGCTGCCTCCTCACGTGCAGTCGCTAGAAGACAGGGCACTGCAGCCCCGAAGAAAGCCGCTGGGTAATGATCAAACTCGGTGCACACGACTCGTCAGGCTCCGCAGACGAAGTACAAAGTTTGTTGGTCTGATGCTTTTCGCGTGTTCGACAGCCACGACTGTTTTCAAGCCTCCTCATTACCACCCTGATGTTTTATTCGGAAGTTTTTTGCACACCAGCGCCCTTTAAATGCCGTTGTACTTTCCTCCAGAGCCGCCGCCTGTGAGCGCGAGCAGTCGGAATGTCAGTGAGCAGAGCCTGGCGACGGGTGAAGGGGCTTCTCTCCAAACAGGACAGTGCCCAGCGCTTCGACGACACTGCCTTTGATTTCTCTGACGAGGTGCTGGACGACGACTTCCCAAAGTTCAACTCGCTCAAGGTGGTGGTGTCAGATGAATCAAGCGGAGGACCATCGGGAAGATCCAGGTTTCCCCCAGCAAGGGATGGCGGTGAAGACGACGACGATGACGATTCAATGCTGGCGTCGTCCCCGAACCACGCCACTGCGGGAGTTCGACTGGACCACTGCGAAGGGTGCAGTAAAAGAAAGGAACTGTCCCGGCAAAGTAAAGTTAAGAAAAAACTCGCCTTGGCGGCCCTTCTGTATTTCCTCTTTATGACAGGTGAACTTATAGGTAAGTTGAATGACTGAAAACTTGTAGAAACATGTAGAGGAGACGGGACGGGGCAGCCGAAGTCACGATGAAGCCGCCAGTTGTACAGGCAATTTTGATTGTTACATTGAGCATTTAAAATATGCAGAGGTATACATAAAATAATAATCATGCACCATGAAAGTAGGATGGTGTATTAGCGGTATTGCCTCAAGAATGCATCACCCTGTGTAGAGTTTGTATGTTCTCCCAGAGTGTGCATGGCTTTTCTCACTGAAATATTATATTCATTGGTGACTCAAAATTGGCCTTGTGGATGGATTGGTGACTAGTGGTGATACCCAGTAAGACAAGAGGAAGAATCTGCCCCAACTCCTACTCGTTAATTGCATATGTTCACTGGACACTTGTAAGCAAGTTTGTCCAGGGGTATGTTGCTTTATATGGGGTAGTAAACTGGCCAGTGTAACTGTTTGTGTATGTATGTTTATTCCCTGGCACTGCATTTAGATGTGTTGCTACTTTATTTGCAGCCATAGATGGAATGCCAGCATAGATAGACAGATAGCACTATGGCTTTTTACAAAAGCTCAATAAATAAATAAATGCAAAAAATATGATTATACAGTATTATAGAAGTGGTATCGTGATGCAGTTGTACTGCTGCTGCCGCACAGTAAGGAGACGTAGGTTCTTGTCCAGAGGCCTCCCTGCATGTAATTTGCATGTTCTCCTCGTGGGTTTCCTTGGGGATCTTCAGTTTCCTCCCATTGTTCAAAGACATGCAGTTTAGGTGCACTGGCAATACTAAATTGGCCCAAGTGTGTGATTGGGGTATGTGTGCCCTGCGATGTACTGGTGGTCTTTCTAGGAGATTATTACTGCCATGCCCAATAGTATGCTACAACCCTGTTCAGAATAAGTGGGTTAGAATATGGCTGACAGAAAAGAAATCATTATAGATAGATATAACTTTATTTGTTCCAAGTCATGTTAACGTTTACAGACACTTTTTAAGTAAATAAATACATAAATAGGTAGATAAGTCAGTAAATAGATAAATATACACACAAAGTTTGGTCTGATCATACACTGGAATGACTATAAAGGAAGAAAATTCAAAAGAAAAATTTTGCTGTCACAGTCCCAGTAAGGCATTAAGCAGACGTATTGCTGTTGATATAAAGAAGCCCCCTTAGTGTTTCTTGACACACTTCTGCTGAATATTTGTTGGCTGAAAGTCCTCAGTGTTGGCGTGTCAGAAAGAGCATGTGCAGCATTGTTCACAATGGCACTCAATTTTGTATTAATTCTCTCTTTTCACTACGACCTCCAAGGGGGTCCAGAGTTTGTCCTATTAAATGAACCTGCCCTTATAATTAGCTTGTTATTGCCTTATTAGTAGCTTGTTATATTAAGACAAATAACGTACCCCTCCTCATATACACACCAGAATGACTAAAGAAGAAAGAAAATGTCTGACTCGGCTAAAGATAAGAAGAGCTGTCACAATGAGGCATCATAAATGCATGTGGCCGTAGGTATAAAGGACCTTGAGCAGCCTTTTTTACTTTCTCTTATACAAAGTATAGGGAAAGTATTGTAATCGTCCAAATATTTTATGTCAAGATTTTAATGAATCTCGATGTTTTAGACCTCCCTGAGTCAGAAAATATTGTTTTTGGAATTACTGTATGTCTGTTTGTGTGTGTGTTTGTAAAGATGATAACCCGAGTACGCTTTCCCTTAGGTCAACCAAATTTTGCATACAAGTATTAGGTACAAAACATAGATTTCTATCAACAGTTGGGCTATTTCCACTAACCAGAAGTGGTACTTTACCTTTTATTCATGCAGCAGCAGAGTCTGATTTATTCAACTTTACTTTTAGAATAAGTGTTCAATATATTATTAATTTGATTTATTGCTGATGGTTCTTTTAATTTACATAATATAAAAATATTATCATTATCTTGCGGTTCACTCCTCAAATATCCATCCCCATATCTGAGTATACGCGAAAGTCGAGACCACTCCCACTTTTTTGACATGCTTCTGCTGAATAATTTGTTGTCTAAAAGTACTCAATGTTAGTAAGGTCAGAGAGAGGACGTGCAGAATTGTTCATGGTGGCATTCAGTTTTTTTCTTCATTGTCTCCTTCACTACTACCTCCTGGGGGTCAGGAGTGTATACCATTTCTAAACCTGCCTTTTTATTTGGCTTATTAAATTGGTTGGCTTTTCCTGAAGTGATGTTACCAGCCCAGCACACCATGGTAGTCTTTACAGAGTTGAAGAACATGTAAAGGATGTCACGATCTGCGTTAGAGGAGTGCAGTCTCCTGAGACAAACGAGACTGCTCTGCCCTTACTATGTAATTCTCGTGTGTTACGATGACAGTCCGGCCTGTCATTGATGTGGACCCTTAAGTACTTGTAGCGGTGCACCACCTCCACCTCCACTCCCTGAATAGTGACTGAACATAGAGGTTCTTTGGTGCTGTCAAAGTCAATAACCAGTTCCTTGGTTTTGCTGATTTTTGAGTTGCAGTCAACTTTTATAAGTTCTCCACCCGACTCTTAGGGTTAGGGTTATCTCCCTTGTCAGTACACCCCATTCATGCAGAATCATCAGAGAAACTTGGAGTTACACTTCTAGTCTGAGGTGTACAGAGTAAAGAGAAAAGGAGGCTTGGCTGTTCTTGTGATGCTCCAGTTTTGCTCTCCTCTATATGTGAGATACACACTGTCTTTGAGCCTCACAAACTATAGTGGGGCACACTCAAGTGCATACCCAACCTTTTTACATTAACACACACATCTATTTGAAGAAAACAGAGACCAGAGTTCCCAGAGGCAACTTGTGCTAACAAGAGGAGATCATAAAAACTTTGCATAGGGACTTGACTGCTTCACAAAATGATAACATGGTAAAAAAATAAGTAAACACAACAGTCCTGATATCACCTGATTCACAGAGCTGAAGAGACCACCAAATGTCAAAAATAGGTTTGACTTAAAGGAAGAATAACGAATAGTCAAGAAAGAAAACCAAGATTTTTTTTTTTTTTGTGGGGGGCACACACTCCATGATAAATTGTATTCTTCTTTCTGTCTTGCATATACACACCCGAAACTCGGCAAAAGAAGGACAAACCATTCAAAGATTACAGAAAAATGGCAGTTAACTTGAGTTTTTTAATGCTTCATTTTTTTAAACAAGCTACAACACAAGAAGGAGTTACATCTTCAGACTAATGGTCACTGGTCTAACAATGAAAAATGAATGACGAGCAGGTTTCTCGTCTATGACTTATGTTTTTGGCTACTCAGTTGTGTCTGGGTGACAAGTTAGTTAGGCTGGAGGAAAGGTTCAGAGGCTCTGTGCCTGGATGAATTCAAATAAGAGCACTAGTAGCTGTTTGCTTTTTAAATAACTTTTCAAAATGTTTGAAATAGTTAAATTAAAAAAAAAGTACTGTACTTTAAAACCACACACTTGTCCTGCTTCCCAGTGTAACTAGAAAATTCTAGCAAAGTCATTGTTTTGTATACGGTGATCCTGTGGCTGACCTAAGCTTTATCTTTTTGAATGTTTACCTAAGAAAATGGCCTTCTCTAGATCTGACTTTAAGTACATTTTTTTTGGTGAAACCTAAATATACAAGCTAAAGCTATGTGTAAATATAAGAAAACAGCATATGTCTGCCTACTTGTAGCTATGTAAAGCATTCATCACTTTAAAATATTGATTACTTACTACTAATCAGTGTACCCATTTGTAGTTGTTTTTCACAAATAGCGGTGTAGCTTAAATGAAGTGTAAATTCACATACATGAGGCATGAAAGGAACGTTTTTAAAATGTGTAATAATATATATATATATATATATATATTTACATGTGTGTATGTTTATGTATGCATGTGTATATATATTTATATATATGTATATGTGTACTGTATATATGAAAGTAAAATTCAGGGCCAATACCAACTGTGCTAGAGAGCTGGCCGAATCTTGGATCTACTTTAACAGATGCTTGGACTTGAACCCAGCATATGTAGGCTTAAAAAGAAGAATGCTAAAATAATAAAGACTTATGGGCGGCATGGTGGCTCAGTGCGTTGCACTGCTGCCTTGCAGTATGGAGACCTGGGTTTGAGACCCGGGTCCTCCCTACGTGGAGTTTGCATGTTCTCCTCGTGTCTGCATGGGTTTCCTTTGGGTACTCCGGTTTCCTCCCACGGTCCAAAGACATGCAGGTTAGGTGCATTGGCGTTTCTAAATTGTCCCTAGTGCGTGTGTGTGTGTGTTTGTGTGCCCGGAGGTGGGCTGGCGCCCTGCCCGGGGTTTGTTTCCTGCCTTGCACCCTGTGTTGGCTGGGATTGGCTCCAGCAGACCCCCGTGATCCTGTAGTTAGGATATAGTTGTTTGGATAATGGATGAATGGATGGAATAAAAACATATACATATATATATGTACGTGTGTGTATGTTTATATATGCATGTATGTATATATATATATATATATATATATATATATATATATATATATATATATATATATATATATATATATATATATGTATATATATATATATATTTATATGATATATATATGTATATATATATATATGGCGGACATATATATATATATATTCCAGGTCCTGAAGCAGCAAAACAACCCCAGACCATCACACTATATATATATATGCAGGCCGTTTTGCCCAGTCTCTTTCTTATGGTGGAGTCGTGAACACTGACCTTAATTGAGGCAAGTGAGGCCTATATATATATTTTGATCATCCTGGGAAGGTTCACCACTGTTCCATGTTTTTGCCATTTGTGGATAATGGCTCTCACTGTGGTTCGCTGGAGTATATATATATATCTCAATGTATATATATATATATGTGGCAGTAATCAGGCCTGGGGTGGCTACAGAAATTGAACTCAGGTGTGATACACCACAGTTAGGTGATATATATATATATATATATATATATATATTTGACTAATGGTTAAATGTGTTTGATGATGTAAGAAATCAGGAAGGGGCAAATAGTATATATATATATATATATATGTGTATATATATATATGTGTATATATATATATATGTATATATATATATATATATATATATATATATATATATATATATATATATATATATATATATATATATATATATATATATATATATATATATATATATATATATATATATATATATATATATATATATATATATATATATATATATATATATATATATATATATATATATATATATATATATATATATATATATATATATATATATATATATATATATATATATATATATATATATATACATATATATATATATATATATATATATATATATATATATATATATATATATATATATATATATATATATATATATATATATATATATGTGTATATATATATATATGTGTGTATATATATATATATATATATATATATGTGTATATATATATATATATATAATATATATATGTATGTATATGTATATATGTACTGTATATATGAAAGTAAAATTCAGGGCCAATACCAACAGTGCTAGAGAGCTGGCCGAATCTTGGCTCTCTAATGAAAACTCCTTTAACAGACACTTGGACTTGAACCCAGCATATGCAGGCTTAAAAAGAAGAACGCCAAAATAATAAAGACTTTATGACCAATACCATCAGAACCCCACTTTATTAATCCAGCCCCCCTTACAACTCCCCCACCCATACCCTTCACTTTCTGTTTATTGCCTTTGATTCCTGTTTGTCTAATCGATTTCCTCTGATGATGACAACGCTTTGTTGAAAGCTTAAGAATAAAAAACTCTTTGAAGATACTTGACTCATTTTCTCTCTTTGTGGATCTCTAGATATATATGTTATACTTATTGCTAGTTTGTAGCTATATGTTGTATTTTGTTTGCTGTCATTGTTCTGTCTGTGTCTTTTGTTGTTTGAGGCACAGTGGTTAGCACTGCTGCCTCACATCTCAGATCACCTTATTGTCTAACATAGCTGGCAGATGTTTTGCTGTCCCTCAAGAGCACTTAAAAGACTACTCCACCATTATAATCCACTCAAAACTAGTTTTTCCTTTGACATTGACTTCAAAACATTTCGTGGAGTTCAGTGAAGTTCATGAAAATTTCCATGATTTTGCTGAACTAATGGGGAGGCAAAATCCACGGTGTTCACTCTTCATTAGTGAAGAATTTGATTTCATTAGTTGATTTATGAATTTTATAACATGTCTGACATAAAACGTGTTGGATTCCAGTCCTACTTTGCAGTGTAAATATAAGGCTTTCACATCATTCAAGCTTAAAAGCAGTACTGATTTGAAAGTGTTTGGCAATTCATTTTTGCTTTACATAATATAGCACCAGTCAAGGAGAGCTCCTTTACAAATGTCTATCTTCTTATATAATACGCTACCAAGGCTGTTCGATTTTAAATCACCTGTAGCTTGCAAACCGTTTCACCTATTGACTTGAAATTTGGTACACATATACTACGTGACGTCTACTATCCGCTTTCGAGGTGATGATTTTTATTACTCTTTTTATTTTTATTTTATTTTATTGTAGAATCAACTCTGTGCAGCACGCAGCAGGGCGGCCGTGTGGCGCATGCGTATGGGAGCCGCTCTCATTCCCTACCACATTCGCTAATCATTCTTGAGGTAGAATGAAGACTTAAGTGCCAGCTTAAGTGAAAAATTAAAGAAAACGTGCCAAGTAATTGCAACACAAAAACTAGCTTAATCGGTTTTAACGCGAAAAGATACCGACGAAAGAAAAGAAGCGGCGAGCCGCAAGGGTGGAAAAAAGAAGAGCTGCTCAGGAAGCAGCAAGAGCATCAACCTCTGAGCAAACGAATGATAAACGTACAGAGAAAGAGAATGGAAACTAGGAATGCTCAAGTCGTGCGGTACGTAATTACTGGTTTATTATATTTTTAAATGTTTCGGGGCCATCTCTCTGAGTGTAATTCCTGCATTTTATATTTACATTTACAATTTCATCTGGCAATTTAAAGTTTATTTTCACCAGTTGAAACAGATTTGTACTGGTATAACTAAAAAGATCAAGGAAGTTCATCCATTCTTTTTGCAACACTCTTGTATATGGCATGCTCAAATATCAAATTACATGGTTGCCATTAAGCATGGAAATTACCCAGAAATAGACCCAGTTCTAATTCTTGTAAGGATAAAATAGACCTACAAATTAAAAAAATAATAAAGTTACATATTCATGAAAGAGGACGGTTTCTCGCTGTTCCCATATAAAAACTTCATATTGAGTTGGGTTTCATTTTATTTCTAAACCCTGCTGGTAAATCAAAATGTCATATACTCACAGGATGAAAGGCATATAATAATGAAAGTAAACATTTTGTGCTGACAGGGAGACAAAATGGTGTGCAGTTTTGATTGTAAACTAGATCTTGGATGATTCAGGCAACCTGCCAGTAATGAGTATTATTTATGTTTAGGTCAGCTCTTATTTTAAAAGCAATCAAATATGACACTGTATCCTTTGTTGTTTTAGATTAGATTAGATTATTTATTTATAAAAATACATTTAAAACAACAGAGGTTGCGCCAAAGTGCTGTACCAAAAAGCATTAAAATAAACACAATTCAAACAATCATGCAAAAGCAGATTAATAAAACAACCAATTGTAACATCCACCACAATCCCATCATACACAATGAAAGACAGAAGAAAACAAGTAGGTCTTAAGCCAACTTTTAAAAACCTTGATCGAGGATGAAGACCTGATGTGCAGAGACAAGTCATTCCAAAGCCTAGGAGCAAAAACTGAAAAAGCCCTGTCCCCCCTCGACTTCAGCCGAGATCTTGGCACTACAAGGAACAGTCGTCCAGATGACCTCAGTGCTCTTGGTGGCACATAGGGGTGAAGGAGTTCACAGATATATTTTGGAGCGAGACCATGCAAGGCTTTTAAAAACCACAAACAAAATTTTAAAATCAATGCGACATCTCACCGGTAGCCAGTGGAGAGAGGCTAAAATGGGGGAGATGTGAACCCTTTTTCTTGACCCAATCAAAAATCTAGCTGCTGCGTTCTGAACCAGCTGAAGGCGCGACAGAGCAGATTTTGGCAGACCCACATATAAGGAATTACAATAATCTAGTCGAGATGTAATGAAGGCATGAATGCCTGTTTCCAAGTCCTTCTGTGATAGAAAGGATTTTAGTTTAGAAATTTGTCTGGTAGTTGGTAAAAGCTGGACTTTATTACCATGGAGATTTGTTTTTCAGAACTTAGTGATGACTCAAAGATGATACCTAGGTTTCTGACATCATTAAGAATCATTGCTGCCAAAGGTCCTAAGTACATGCCGAACTAAACTGCAGATGTGGTAGGACTAAAAATAATGACTTCTGTTTTTTTTTTTTGTTTAATTGCCTTGCAATAAGGAGACCTGGGTTCGCTTCCCGGGTCCTCCCAGCGTGAAGTTTGCATGTTCTCCCCATGTCTGCGTGGGTTTCCTCCTGGTGCCCCGGTTTCCTCTCACAGTCCAAAGACATGCAGGTTAGGTGCATTTGCGATTCTAAATTGTCCCTAGTGTGTGCTTGGTGTGTGGGTGTGTATATGTGTGCCCTGCCCGGGGTTTGTTTCCTGCCTTGCGCCCTGTGTTGGCTGGGATTGGCTCCAGCAGACCCCTGTGGCCCTGTAGTTAGGATATAGCGGGTTGGATAATGGATGGATAATTGCAAGAACTTTTGTGCCATCCAATATTTAATATCCTCAAAGCATTTCAACAGCATTTTTACAGATGAAGTGATGTCAGAACTAACTTTGAGGTACAGCTGCGTATCATCAGCATAACAATGATCCTCTTTAATAAAACCCCTGTGTGCGTCCAGGTGTCCGTGTGTGTGTCATCTGGTGAAGTGCGCATGCGCGGGGCCAAACGACACGTGTTCAGTCTCTTCCTATGCATTCCCTGTGTGTGCAGAGAGAGAGAGAGAGAGACACACACACACAGGTGCGTGCGCACGAGAGACAGACAGACAGACACGCAGGCAGGCAGGCCCACTCGAAAGACAGGCACGCACGCATGCAGGCCCGCCACAGAGGCAGACACGCCCGCCCGCGCACACACACACACACACACACACACACGCAGGCCCGGGACAGAGTCAGACACACACACACACACACAGGCGCACATGTGCATTGTTGCAGTGTTACTTTTCTTGGTTGTTTATTAGATTACGGATTTTTCAAATCTTCATTTTTTTCCCTGTGCTTAAAACTAAAAGGCTATAGCGTGAACTCTTGCAGTGTTAGTTTTCTCTGTTGTTTAAAGTTTTCTTAGTGTTATTCAATGTTTTTACATTTAGTTTACTATTACGCTGTGCATTCAATGCTATAATTAACTATATTTGTGGTTAAAATCTTAAAAAATATATATATTTACATACAGTTCATACGGTCTGGAACGGATTAATTGTATTTACATACAATCCTATGGGGGAAATTACTTCGGTTCCACTGTATTACTGTCTGACAAAATTACAGGCATTTTACGGAAATACAAACCAGTATTACTGAGAGAGAAAATGAACTCTTTCAAGGCTGATGTCGACTTTTGTCGAAATTCAGGGGTAGCCGATGGTAATCGGCTTTAAACTGTGAGAAAACACGCCCTTATGTTTTAGTTCGACCCTCTTTGTTAGAAGGAAAGTTAAGTAGCATCGCTGATTTAACCTCGATTCCCTGGGCATGCATGAGTAGCGAAGAGCAAAAAGCCTCTAAAATGTCATCGACATCTGGTGAGAGACTAAAGTAAATATGCAAATTAAAATACTCCATGGATGTTTTACGTATTATCACTGAACCGCACTGACTTGTCGGACTTGGAATTTGATGCAAGTGATCTGCAGATCAAAAACGAAAGTGAGGTACCAGCATTGGCTGATCAGTCCCCAGCTGATCGTGGTGCTGATGCGGCCACAGCAGCATTCACCTGGGTGACGAGATACAAACCATATTGTGTCACAATGCAACTAACACCACTGCACACCTGCTGTTCGAAGACAGTCAGGTAACCGACCCATCGTGTATTCCTGCAGGCCATCAAAGCACCCCTGCGCAGCCACTGCTGCCAGAGATGATGAACTTGCACCAACAGCTGCACAGTTTTATGTTGATTTATGTATGAAACCATTGCTTTGTGTGCTTTTCAGAAAACTGGGTTTTTTGGAAAAAATATTCAGCCCTCAAAGAGTTAAAGGCACACAATACAGTGACACATATTACAGCCACATACAAGGTCCCTTGCCATTTAATATAGACTGTTCCTACTAATGTTTATGCACTACTGTTCTAGCGCCCGTTATTGTAACGGGCTTAATGTCTAGTACACAATATCACGTTTGTAAAAGATGGCCCTCAGGGGGAGCAGATAAAGGAAAAATAGAAGGGGAGCAAGGACGGAAACTTGAGAGACACCTTGTGTGAGAGGAGCTGTGCATATAAAACATATTTTCATCTTTAATTATAGAAATTATATCCTACCTCTGGTTCAAAGTAATATGAAATTAAAGATTATCATTTTGTGAGTTTTAAAACATAGTTACAATCTTTGTAAAGCAAGGCAAAGAGGGTGACATTACTGTCTCACTCTACTATGGTTCCAGCATAAATTTCTGCTGGCGTACTTTCAATGTTGGGATTGCACGTTCATTTCTTATTTTTGTTGGAAACCTGCATTTGCCACTTTTGGCTTGATTTGACTAAACGTGCCCTGAAATAAACTGGTGTACTGTTCAGTGTCAGTTCTTGTGTTGTGTGTGTTCCTCAAGCAGCTCTGTAGTTGTGAAAGTACATGAATGAATGATTATGCTTCTCTCTCTTTTTGAGTATATGCCAGAGCATAATCTTTAAAAAAGCAAATGGTACAATAGCCCAGTGTTTAGCATTGCTGCCTCACAACTTTAGGGATCAGGTGTCAGATGCCAGCCTACTGATTTTCTCAGTAGAATTTACACAATGTCTTATATAGTTACTGCATCAACCCCTGATATTTGTGTTTTATCTCACATCCCAAAGATTTACATTAGGCTGATTGGCAACTCTAAATTGGCCGTGTGAGTGATTGCAAGAGTGGGCCCTATGATGGATTGGCACACTGTTCAAGGCTTGTTTTGGCTTTGTGCCTAGTGCTGCTGAGAAAGGCTTTTGCTCTCTGCAACAATTTAATGGAGAAAGTGGGCTCAGGAAATGAATGAATAGGATATATCAGGTAAATTATTTTCAGGCTTTGAGTAATTATGTAGTTTTGTCTTTATTACACTTAAATGTTCTGATCAATAATGTCTCAATTATAAATGTGAAATCAATAGTTTTAAAAGTCATACTTGTAATCATTCTATTTTTCTCATTAATTTTTTTTTTGTTCTGGCCTTTGGGTTGCCAGACATTAGCTTAACAGCAGTGAGAACAAGGAAGTAATCTACAAATGGAGTGACCCCAGACCCCTTGAGAACACATGTAAAGCCCACAACCGAACGTCTCAGGTGCACTTGAATAAAATGTGAAAAGTACCCGCTGCCGTCGTCATGTCTGTCTATCTGCGGGTTTCGGCTGCCAGTGGTACTTTTCTTCTTTATGGAAATTTGTTGGGAAAGTTCAGTTTTTGTTGAGGTATCGCCAGTAGATCAAGCCGTACACATTTTTGAAATTGGAAAACTCCCATTCAGATTTATTGGTTAATTGAAACAGATCAACTTACTGTTTCAAATTTATTTTAAGAGATGTTACTTCAACATGTATATTTTGTACGATTTTCTTCTTAGTTATACGATAGCCATTGATGATGACAAAGAAGATCAAGATTACAGGTTATTGAATTGCCAGCAGAGCTGTCGCAGTTCACAGTTGAGCGTTGTACATTTCCAGCATTTGGCGTTTGTCCAAGTGTTTTAATGTCATTTTGCAAACATTTTTCAGGCAGTTTTCTGGTGCTTTTCAAGTGTTAATCTCACTGTAAATTTCACTACAAAATTGCTTGTTGCTGTCAGTGCAACATCATGCAAGCACATGAAACAGTCATCTAGTAACAGTTGGTAAGGAAGAGGTTATCGTGCACAGCAGTGATGAGCTCAAAAGAGTTGAACATACGTTGAATTTATATACTGTATATTTAATCCTGCATGTGCTGAAGGGAGCCAGTGATTATTATAGTAGCACTGGATTTGAGGGAAGAAGCACACGTAGAGCTGGGCAATGATTATTTCCGATGCTTAATCAAACTGAGCATTGAAAAGAGTGTGCTGTGTGCAATCCAGTAATGGAAATGTATTCATAAAGTATCTGTTTAATAATTTGAATGCAGTTATTTGAATTGAATTGCTAAACTTTATTTGCTGAAGATATTTTGAAACATTGTGATCAGGTGGTGCAGAGCCCAGTGTTCACTCAGGGGCTTGCATTGGAGATGGATGTTATTTACATCACGAAAGACTAAATGTATTTTTGTAACTGAGGAGTGCAAGTCAATTTAGATAGGAATATAAGTAACAAGCTGGTTAAGTTTGCAGATGATACCAAGATAGGTGGATTAGCAGATTATTTGGAATCCCTTATATCATTACAGAAGGACTTGGATAGCATACAGGCTTGGGCAGATTTGTGGCAGGTGAAATTTAATGTTAGCAAATGTAAAGTATTACACACAGGAAGTAAAAATGTTAGGTTTAAATACACAATGGGCGGTTGGAAAATCGAGAGTACACTTTATGAGAAAGATTTAGGAGTCATAGTGGACTCTAAGCTATTGACTTCCCAACAGTGTTCAGAAGCCTTTAAGAAGGCTAACAGAATGGCGGGTTATATAGCACGATGTGTGGAGTACAAGTCACAGGAGGTTCTGCTCAAACTTTATAACACACTGGTGAGGCCCCATCTGGAGTCCTGGGTGCAGTTTTGGTCTCCAGGCTACAAAAAGGACATAGCAGCACTAGAAAAGGTCCAGAGAAGAGCGACTAGGCTGATTCCAGGGCTACAGGAGTTGAATTATGAGGAAAGATTAAAAGAGCTGAGCCTATACGGTTTAAGCAAAAGAAGATTAAGAGGTGACATAATTGAAGTTTTAAAATTATAAAGGGAATTAGTCCAGTGGATCGAGACTTGTGTTCTAGAATGAGTTCATCAAGAACACGGGGACACAGCTGGAAACTTGTTAATGGTACATTTCGCACAAACAGGAAGTTTTTCTTTACACAAAGAATGATAGACACTTGGAATAAGCTACCAAGTAGTATGGTAGACAGTAAGAAAACTCGACTTGATGTTTGTTTCGAAGAAATAAGTGGATAGGACTGGCGAGCTTTGTTGGGCTGAATGGCCTGTTCTCGTCCAGAGTGTTCTAATGAATGCTCGACTTTGATGTGAACTTCTAAAAGTATAACTTGCATATTTTAAGCATTCTGTGTTAAAACAGTAGTACTAGGGTGTTAGCCATTATGAATGCAGTGAGAAGTCAAGCAAAATGACACCTTTTATTGGATAACTAAAAAGATTACAATATGCAAGCTTTCGAGGCAACTCGGGCACCTGCTTACATCTTGCCTGAAGAAGGGGCCTGAGTTGTCTCGAAAGCTTGCATATTATAATCTTTTTAGTTAGCCAATAAAAGGTGTCATAGTGTTAAAACAGGTAACAATACTCAGTTCCATATGGTGTTGTGAGAAACGGCTCGGCGCCACCACTCTGCCTATTTATTAAAATATCAGTGCTGAACTTTAGACTGATTAAAACTTAATGTATAGCTATAACTTTTGTTAAATTCTTGTCATTGAGTTTAAGCGACGTAACTCAGTCTGTCCCTCAATAGCTATCAATGGAAGTCCGATGCACCAAAGTTTCAATGAGGTGCTTCATCCAGGAAGAGGAATTGACTTCCTGTAAAAGAACGCTTCTAAAACTCTCTTTTGTTTTCTTTACCAGTGTTTTGTGAGCAACACTATTGATTTGAATGCTCGTACTGTTGCATGCAGAAGCTTTCTAAACGGCTTGCTGGTGAAATGCTTAGGTGTGAATAGTGTCATTGACAATAATGGCAAATAACTTTTCAAGCAATTTAGGAGTGTTATGGTCTAATGCTAAACTGCTAGAAAAATGCTTAGGTGTGAATAGACCATAAGAAATAATGAACTACAGTTAATCATAGTTCCTCAAAAACCTATAACTAACACTTAACCACAGTTCCTCCAAAACCTGCAACTAACAATAGTACAAAAAATGTCATTATTTAACTCTGTAGAGTTGGAATCTGGTTTTTGTGAAAGCTGTTTTAACTACCACAAAAATGCTGTGTTTGGGTTCAGTTTTTAGCAATGTGATATTTTAATTGTTATGTAAAAGCATATTCTATGTCCTCTTATTAAACATATGACTCCATTCTATTCTCATTATTATCTTTCACTCTATCTGTTTGTTATGAAAGCAATTAATAATTAAAACAAAAGTATATTTGTCTTTTTGATGCTATGGGCAGAGTGGTGGCTCTGAGGCTAGGAATTTGCACTGTCAATCGGAAATTTGCCAGTTCAAATCCTGTAAACTCCAGAAGTGACTCTACTCCATTGGGCCCTTGAGCAAGGCCCTTAACCTGCAATTGCTCCGTGCTGGGCATGATGTCAATCTGTCAATCCAGCTCTGCAGACAGGTTCTCCAACTTGCAGTAAAAACTTGGGAGTTGGTGGCAAGATTGGCACTCCAGCCACTGTAAAAAAAAAAAATAAATAAATAAATAAACCTCACACTGTTCCAGTGTCTGCCGTCTGGTTCGATGTGTGGTGGGTGCGGCAACGAGCTGTAATCAGCACATGCTCCCAATCTCTCTTTTTGATGAAGGAAATAAAGAATAATACTGTAAAAAAAAAAAATTGCTCCAATATCCAAAAACCATTAACTAAGTCTCCAAATGCACCAGAATGTCACGTTATATGTGCATTTCTAATTTGTTATGAACAGTGAGTATGTTCTTGGACCATGACATGAGCAGGGCTGTGGAGTCAATACACAAAACCTTGGACTCCGACTCTGACTCCTTGATTTCCAACTCCAGCTCCTCAATTTATAATTAGACTAAGATAATCCATTCATCCATTATCTACACACTATATCCTAACTACAGGGTCACGGGGGTCTGCTGGAGCCAAAGACTAAGATAATTACTATGTTTAATTCAAAGCACACAATCTACAAGATACAAGGCATTTCATAACTGCCATTGTGACCCTACCCTATCCTATTAAAGTTTGGGTTTAAAGGCTATAGTGATGCTATTGAAGCTTGTTTATATTATTTATTAAATAATTTGACCCGGTTTCAATACTTGCAAAATTAAAAAAGAAGCTATATTTTTACCAAAGGGCTAGAAGAAAAAATAGTTTTATTGAATTAGTATAGATGAAACTGGTAATTTTAACACAATAGATTACAATTTACATTGAGTCGGAGTTGGGACATTTTTATCGACTTCTACTCTGACAGCCCTGGACATGAACACTGGATTGAAACCTACATGTACAGGCAAACTCCAGATGGAATGGCAGATACCCTAGAATCAACAAAATCATTACTAATGTACCAAGACAGAGTTCATAGTTGTGAGAATATGTGGCAAATGAAATTAAATGAGCAAGTGTAAAGTATTTCAGTGGGTAGTAAAAATGCTAGATTTCAATGCAAAATGGGGAGTCGCTAACCTTATAGTATATACTGCATATTATGAGAAAGGCTGAAGGGTTGCAGTGGACTTGTTTTTGGTCATATCCAGAGAGCATAAGGAAGCAGTTAAGAAGACAAATAGGATATCAATTTATATAGCACAGTGGACTGAGTACATGTTCATAGAGGTCATTGGTAAGATTTACAACATAGCAGTGAGGCCTCATTTGGAATATTGTGTGCATATTGCAGCACTACAGGAAGTCCAGACAAGAGCCATTAAACTGATTCAAAGATGTATCTAACCACTGCCACTGTGAAATGCCGGTGGTATGTGCTGTGCCACTGTGTCACCTGCAGGTGGAAATCAACATTTTAAAAGTCAGGTCACTACAACATCCAGACCGGGCTCAAGAGAGTCTTGTATCTACCATTTTTCTTTCTGTTGCGCCAGCTACCAGTGAGAGGTTGAACCCTTGAATGGGTTTATTGTTTTCCTATTCACTCCATAATGCATTTTTTAATTTTATTTTTTATAAAACCTATACAAAAAGGTAATGTAATTTGATAAGATTGTATCAGTATGTGATCTTTTTGCAGCTTATTTTAATTGTTTTCTCCTCAGTTAAGACCTTTGAATATTGTCTTCAAGGTATTTTGTTTAATTATATAATAACAAAAATGTTATGATAATGGCATGACTAAAGTTACAATTTAATTGTCAAAGACATATTTCAGTACATTTTTCTTTGCTTATTTATGCTTCTTGTTATTTCTATCAGTTAAATATGCAGTTCTGAGTCAAAAGTCTTAAGAATAAGAAAAAGGCACATGTGTTAGATACATTGCCTTAAAACCTTCCAGCATTTACAGCTTTTTAGATATGCTAAATATTAAAATGTCCTTATTAATATTCTTAATATGAAGTTGAATAAAATACAGGGCTATTCAAAATGAAAGAGCAGATTTCAAAAATTTATTTCAAACATACTGTATAAGACAGAAACACATTCTGCACATTAGAGGAATGTTCAAAGTTTGGTCCTATGGTCCTTGAGGTTGTATGCACTCAACATGAGCACCATGTGTAGCGCGACAAACATCAAAATGGTAGACCGTTTCTTGCCACATATGAGTCAACTGGTCCCTAGTTACTGAATTCACAGCTTCCTCAATTCGATGTCGCAAATCCTGAAGATTAGAGGGCATAGGTGGAACAAACACTCTTTCTTTAATGTACCCCCATAGATACAAAATCACAGGGGGTAAGGTCTGGAGACCTGGGAGGCCATAGACGATGAGCAAGATCTTGTTGTCCACCTCTTCCAATCCATCGTCCTGGAATGGTGTCGTTCTGGTAACGCCGGACCTCCAGGTGGAAATGAGGTGGGGCACCATCTTGCATGAAAATGAAGTCATTCGAATCTTCTTGAAGTTCGGGAAACAGCCAGTTTTGTAGCATGACCAGGTATGGAAAACCCAGTCACAGTTTGCTACTTAAAAAAGAAAGGTCCATAAACTTTGCTTGCAGAAATGGCAAAAAACACACTTACCTTCTGTGATTTCTCTTGTGGTGTTGTTGCCATTTTATTGTAAATGAGAAACCATGCTTGGTGGTATTGACTGGTACTTTTAGGCGGGCTTTTAAACTTTTAGCTTTCCTCTATCCAGTGATGTGCGGAATGTGTTTCTGTCGTATATAGTTTGTTTGAAATAAATTTTTTAAATCTGCTCTTTCATTTTGAATAGCCCTGTAGTATAATTAACACTTTATAAGAAGTGTGCAGCTGAGAAAAATATACATTTGAATGTGTTTATATTATTGATTGAAAAAAAATCATTTTTTGTCTTATGCTTTATAAATTAAACAATATAATATTTATTTCTTAGCATTTATGTTCCTGTTTTTCTATTTAATTAATTTCAAACATTCAACTTAAGGTGGTTATGTCGCCAATAGCCTAGCCATAATGACTGATGCACTTCATATGCTAACGGATCTCATCGGTATTGTTGTGTCCCTGCTTGCACTGTGGCTGTCTGGAAAACCACCCACAAAAAGGTTTACCTTTGGATTCCATCGTCTCGGTAGGTGTGACTTTTTTCATTCCTTTTAGTTCTGAAAGGTGTATGTAATTTTTATATTTGGTTGAACAAAAGCACTGTTTTCATGTTTTTTTTTTTGTCATATTGCAAAATAAACATCATCTGCTTCATAAGACGTAATTTGTGTGTTGGGCATTTGTACAAGATAGAAATACAAAGTTTAGATAGCATTCATTATTGTTCTGCATTGGAATACTAGTTTTATAGTAAATACACTATATATTTATATGTTCTGCATTGAATTTATGTGACATTATAGATCTTTCACATTAGTCCATTGAAAAAAACATGGCTTGTTTTTATAAATCAATTTCTTCTGTTTTAATCCATTTTTAATAACTGCATGGCTATGAGACTTGACATTTTTGAGACATTTAATGTTCCCAAATAAACCCATTGATCCTCACTTTTTCTGTAAATAATTGTATTAGGAAGTTTATAAAGTGTTATTTGGCCCTTAATAAAACTAATATTTATTTTAGACCTGCCCAAAGATGCACTGAAACATGATTTTGCCTTACTTGCAGTCATTTGCATTCATGCATGGCTATCTTTAGACAAAATACTTTTTAGGCTAATAAATGTTGACATTACTAACACGCAGTTTTTTTGAAGAATAAGTGCTCCTCATTTAAACCTTTGAACCTTTCTTCATTGTGGCCACTTTAACTTTTTGCAAGGAGCTTGTGAAACTGAAGTAATTAAACCGAAAGTAAACATGTGGGTAGAGAAAGGAACAAAGCTCAGTCTGTCATGTCTGTATGAATCCATCGCCTGATTATATTCTGGTTTTACGTGTCTTCATTATGTACAGTACATACAATTATTTATTTGGCTGACACCTTTATCCAAGGTGACTTACAACATTTATGATACAATTGGTTATACTTCTTTTTCCAGTTGGAGTACATGCAGGTCGAGTAAGTAGCGGGATTTGTACCCACAACCTCAGGTTTTGAAGTCCAAAGGCTTAAATGTTCAATTTCTTTTTAAACTTTTACATTGACCTTCTTTTAATTATGAAAATGTTTGTCAAGGCAGAATCAGTTTTTGTTTCCTGTGGATCAAATACTAAAAAGTGTTGATTTAGATATACTACATATTTTTACCATATAGGCAGTTAATTTGTACAAAAAAAAAACATGATTTGAAGCATTATTTGTATTGTATTCTGTGATAGGAAATGGCCGGGTGTGAAGATATATAACTCTTTTTTTTTTCCAATTCAGTAATAGATTCTTGCTAATGTGATATAAAACATCTGAGTATTTGTACTTTTTCTGAAATTTGCACATTTTTATTAAACTCATATCATGTCATTTTTGAACCCGCCTAACCCAGACCCGGGTTGTGGGAAGTGTTGGAGCCAATCTAGCTAGCACAGGGCCCAAGCCACGAACAAACCCTTAACAGATTGCCAGTTCATTACATGGTAAACACACACGCACACACACACACACACTAGAGCTAATTTAATGTTGCCATTTCACCTAACTTGTGTGTCTTCAAACAGTAGGAGGAAACGGGAGCACCTTGAAACCCACACAGACACTGGGAGAACATGCAAACTCCATGCCTCTTCATTACAAAGTGTCTCCATTCACTGAACACTATAGAACATTATTTTGCTTTTCAAGAATGCTAATCCTTCATAGTGAATTTCAATAATAATATAATAAATTAGCTCTTGTTATGTGTACTAGAGCCTTTTTAATTAGTACTTAAATGACTTCTGATATGAGGGCGGCACGGTGGCTTCCCGGGTCCTCCCTGCGTGGAGTTTGCATGTTCTCCCCGTGTCTGCGTGGGTTTCCTCCGGGCGCTCCGGTTTCCTCCCACAATCCAAAGACATGCAGTTTAGGTGGATTGGCAATTCTAAATTGGCCCTAGTGTGTGCTTGGTGTGTGGGTGTGTTTGTGTGTGTCCTGCGGTGGGTTGGCACCCTGCCCAGGATTGGTTCCTGCCTTGTGCCCTGTGTTGGCTGGGATTGGCTCCAGCAGACCCCCGTGACTCTGTATTCGGATTCAGCGGGTTAGAAAATGGATGGATGGATGGATGACTTCTGATAGCCTTAAAGAAATATTGCTAAGTGGAATACGTTATCTGTAAAAATGGTTATGCATACAAAGACCTGCACTTTGCACTGCACCAGCTGCTAGGCCTACTGTGTTATGTCAAATACAAGTCTGATCCTTATTTTGAGGATGTTGTCACTGTTGTCAATATGACATTACTGTTACTGTTCATTCTGTTTTCTTCTTCTTGTTGCAGAGGTTATTTCGGCAGCAATCAGTGTTTTGCTAATATACATACTTACAGCAGTACTACTTTATGAAGCTGTTCAGAGAACTATGCATCAGGATTTCACTATAGATGGAGATATTATGCTCATAACAGCAGCTGTTGGGGTTGCAGTGAACATAATGTAAGTTTTAAATATCTCTTATTTCAAGTTATTTAGTACCGAGTACTACTATACCTTGGAGCTCCCGACCTTAGTTGTCTTTCTTTTTAATTTAATCCAACCCATTTGTAGAATAATGTGATGTTATTATTGTTCTTTGAAGTGTTAAGAAGAATTATAGACAGTTTTTATGTTATTAAAACAATATCCCATGATATCCAGCAACTTTGGCCAGCCTGTACACTGGTGCTGTGCAGAGTAGTGGCAGAACCTCTGCATTTTTCCCCAATTGATTCTGGGGTTTGTCAGGGGTGTGTTTTTGCTCCTACCCTGTTCAATGCTGGCATGGACTGGGTGTTGGGCAAGGTTGTGGGGTCCAGCGGCTGTGGAGCATCTGTTATTGAAGAGAGATTCACTGATCTTGACTTTGCTGACGATGCTGTTATCTTCAGTGTCAATGGAGGCTCTGATTGGGGCTCTCCAGAGACCGAGGGGAGTCTGAGTGTTCTGGATAAAAAAACAGATCCTCACCTGTAATGGTCTCTTGTGCAGAGCCATCAGCAGCGTGTCTGTCTGCAGACAGAGTGCCATCCACGTCGAGAGCTTTACTTACCTTGGCAGCGATATTCAAGTCTCTGACAACTCTTCCTATCAAGTCAGTAGACAGATTGGGAGAGCATGAGGGGTCATGAAGTCACCGGAAATGGGTGTGTGGCGCTCCTGATATCTATGCAGAAGGACAAAGGTCCAAGTCTTTAGAGTCCTGGTGCTTCCTGTTTTGCTATATGGTTGTGTGACGTGGACACTATTCAGTGAAGATTGGACTTCTTCGGTACTGTGTCTCTTCGGAGAGTCCTTGGGTACTGCTGGTTTGACTTTGTGTCGAATGAGCGGTTCCTCACGTAGTCCCAAATGAGGCACATTACCTGTACTATGACGGAGCATCGGTTACAGCACTATGGCCATGTAGCATGATAACATGAAGGTGATCCGGCTCACAGGATCCTCATTGTTGAGGACCCAAGTGGATGGACGAAGCCAAGGGGACGCCCATGCAACACATGGCTGGGACAGATAGATGACAATTTCCCGGGGGAATGGACCATGTGTCTACTGGGGTGGTTGCCAACCAGGGTCCTGAGCTGTTTCGTAGAGTGTTGGGTGCGGCAACACGCGTGCATGCTTCCTGACCTGACCAGACCAATAACTATGTTTAAACTGTACGTTTTTTTATTTTGTTTTATGTTTGAATTTTAGACCTGTGTAAAAGCAAAATTGTAAACACAGTACGAGCAAGTGTAAGTAGAGACAGCATAGAGAAGCCTAAACCGGCAAAAGTGAAACCCAAGTTTGTAAATTTGTCTACCCTCGCCACCTCTTCTCCTTGCAGTTGCACTCTCCCACCACCTTCCCTCTCATTTACACACATGTACTCCGTCTTACTTCAGCTGACTCTCATTTCCCTTCTCTCCAGTGTGTATCTCTGCCTCTTCAGGTTTGCCACAACCTGCTGTCATCCGCAAACATCATAGTCCACAGACTGAACTCATCTATCAAACTTTCCATCAAATTGGAAAGGGCTCAGAGCCGATCATTTGATGTAGTCCCACTCTCACCTTAAACCAGGCTGTCATTTCAACCATACACCTCACTGCAGTCACAATGCCCTCATACATATCCTGCACTACCCTCACAAACCTTTCTGCTACACCCAAATTCCTCATACAGTACATAGCTCCTCTCTTGGCACCCTGTCATACTCTTTCTCTAAGTCCACAAGTGCGTAGTGCAGTTCCTTCTGACCTTCTCAGTAGTTCTCCGTCAATACTCTTGAAACAAACATTACTTCTTCCTGGCACGAAACCATCTTGCTGCTCACGGATCACTACTTCTCTACATATACACATATTTCTTATTATGAAGCAGTAACAGAAGAGTACAATAATATATGTGTCATTGACTTACATATAAGCATGTACATATATTTTAATATACTTTGACACAGATTATTTTAAACTTCCATATACTTTGTATTACTGTATCTGTTTTAAAATATCAACTTAGAAAATGAAGTGACATTCTGAAAGCAGCTGACAGCCTACATGCGAGGCAGAACACAACCCTGAGGTACACGCATGCTCCTGCTCACGATGACATGGGGGCTAGTTTAGAGTCACCTGTTTGCTTAATCTGTTTGTCTTTGAGGATGTGTCAGGAAAGATGGGGTACCCGAAGGAAAACTGACACACTCACAGTGAGGAAATACAGACTTTGTACAGACAGTAGCGGGGTGTGGAATTTGGACTTGAGATCCTGAAACTCTGCAGAGTAAACAAAGGTCTAACATGCTACTCCTAATCAGCAAAAGACTTGAACCTATAATCAAAGAAACATACAGTATATGTTAAATAAAGTCAACTTATTTTAATCAGTTAGGATGTTGTGTGTCAGGGAAGTAAAACAAAAATCCATCCATCTTCTTAACTTGCTTATCTGGAGCAGGGTCTCTGGGAGCTTGAGCCCATCCCAGGAAGCTTTGGGCACAAATTCAGGAGCAATCCCTGGATATGGTGCCAGTCCATTGCAGGTTGAACACACACAGACATACAAGCACACTAGGGCCTATTTAGCATTGACAGTTCTCCTAACTAGCATGTCTTTGTACTGTGGGAGGAAACCTGAGTACTCTTTGAAAACTCATGCAGACATGGAGAGCACAAGCAAGCAACTGGGATGTGAGCTCCAGTCTCCCTGTTGTGAGGCAGCAGTGCTACCCTGAAATAAAAATCACTAAGCAAAACGTAGTACAACATATTCACGATGGCTTGTGGATAGTTAGAAAATGCACGGTGCAGTGCTCTACTGCTAGTCTAGCTGAAGCCAAGGTCAAATGAACATGGACACTTTGCTGAGGGATTGCATCAGTGTTGAACAATTGCAGCAGGTTTCACTCCCTCTGCCCAAAGAAACCTCACTATGGTGCATTGTAAACTAAGTGTTCTGGCACTGTGAGAAAGCAGCACCAATCATTGTGTGAAGAAGCTGGTTTTCTTGCGTAGTGTGAAAAATCTAACAAGAAGGATTTTTATTGGCATGTATCATCTTTTAACTGTAAAATGTTGGCCTAAAATTAATCATCACATCACTGAAATAGGCAGGGCTTTTTTTGTGAAGGTAGGCACTGGTATGGCAACTAACCATGGCAACTGGTCTACGGTTTTCCGTTAAAGATGTGATTCATGGATTCCATCAGTACCTCCTTGAAAAACAGTCAGACAAACTGCAGCCTCTTTTGCATGCTCTTAGTTGTATTCCAGTTTCATCAAGTGAGTGTTAACGTTAGTTTTTGTAAATGAATCAAATTGTTACTGACAAGCACTGTCTCCACACTGCAAATGATTGGTTGACCCTCCACTCACATGCTTCACTCCTGTAAATTCATGGCTGTTATGTGGACAACGATCAGCCATTGGCACTCAAAGTAGATAACGAATTAGGAAGACTGTGTGTGATGAAAAATGCAAAACGTTTCTTTAAAACAAATTCAAATTAGGCATTTAATTGCTTTGCAGGCCTAAATAACTTTTTTGTAGAATGTAGAGCTTGTTGTTAACTCGCAGTTGATATTCCTAGATTTTAGAAATTTCTATGTTTGTTTTTTTTAAACTGTCAAGCACAATATTATGTAGTACGCTACACTTGATGGTTTTTCAATTTCAAATTTTAAACGTTATGTTTCACCAAATAAACAAAACATGTAACGATAGGACTCTCCGCCTCTCTATATAATAATAATAATAATAATAATAATAATAATTCTTTACAGTTATGTAGAACTTTCCTCTCTTCTCAAAGTGTTTTGCGAACTCCATGCTGGGAGGACCCAGAACACGAACCCATGTTCTCCTAACTGTGAGGCAGCGGCATTAAAACTGCACTATGGTACCTCAGCCTTGACCCAAACGCATTGTGTGTGTACCGCCACCTTTTTTGTTTTCAAACAAAAGCACTGGAAACAGGAAAGTTGTTTACTCATAACCTAATCAAAATAAGCACAAGCATTTTGAAAATCCGTTGAGTCAATCAAAAAAATGTTAAAGAGAAACAAGCCAAGCCTAGTATTTTAAGAGATAATGAAAACGAGAAGGAATGAATTACACTTCCAAGGAAAACAGATGGCGTGCAGCTAAAAAACTGAGCACATATTAGACTTTATAGGTTACACTCAGCCAAATAAAGTGCAAGCCGTGAGATCAACTGTATGTTTATGAGAAAACATGTTTATATTAAATATGTAATTAACAGATAATCATCTAATTATAAAAATCTATTTGCCATTTTACCAGATGACAAAAAGTGCCAGTCCCACAGTTTGTACTTTCCTGACATTTTAGTATGTGCAGTACATTTTTAAGAGCAAATGCTTATATACAGAAAAAAAAAAAGGACAAACTTGCTGCTAGTATTTTTAAATGCCAGTTTCTACTTGTGAGTCACTTTTTATCTTTTTACGGTAATAGTAAGTTATATTATGAATATTCATCTGTCTGTTTTGTAACCATTGTATCTGATTCAAGGATGCAGGCGAGCCAGTGGCTATCTCAGAAGGATTGGATGCAAACTGCAACCAGCACTGGGCAGAGTACAAGTCTACTACAGGACATGCTAAACAGACACGTGACGCCCTAAGGCAACAGTGCTACCCACTGTGCTGCCAGAAGCATTTTATCTTTTTTGGCCTTTATAACCAACCAGTTACCACATTATTTTATCCAGCATAGTGTAGCCTGTAGGCATAGGAGGACTAAAGATGAACAATAATATTCTTTCATCAGCATACCATAATGGTGGTTTGTTTTTTCAATATGAATCATTTTGGCACTTGGAGGCCTCTCTTAATCAGTATACATTTCTCCTGTTTTTTTTTTTTTTGATATAGGAAGCAAAGAAACACAGTAACTAATTTCATAACTGTATGCAAAAGGCTGGTTTTGCCATATTTGTCCTTTTACTTAAAGAACCATTGTAAAGGGTTATAACAGTAAAAAAAAAATGTAATGATAGACTTAATCCTTGGTTATCTGGTTTTCTTTTACAGAATGGGATTCATGTTGAATCAGTCTGGTTATCTCCACTCTCATTCTCATGGACCAGTTGAGCCTCAGCGCAACAGTGAACAACGACACAGTCACTCTCAGACGAACAGCAGTCTGGCAGTACGGGCTGCCTTTATACATGCTTTGGGTGACTTAGTTCAAAGTATAGGTATTCTGATTGCTGCTTATATCATCCGCTTTAAGGTAAGGATCTTTTTTTTTAAAGTATACATTTGGTTTGAAATATCTCCAAAGTAATATGATTCTGTTAACACAGGCAATGTGAGTCACGATCTTCAGGCTGGTGAAATATGCTCAGATTTTTTTCTTTTTGTTTTGGTCAATTGTCTTGCTGGATGTCATTTTTGAACCCATCCATCCATCCATCCATTCATCCTCTTCCGCTTATCCGAGGTCGGGTCGCGGGGGCAGCAGCTTAAGCAGAGAGGCCCAGACTTCCTTCTCCCCGGCTACTTCTTCCAGCTCTTCCGGGAGAATCCCAAGGCGTTCCCAGGCCAGCTGAGAGACATAGTCCCTCCAGCGTGTCCTGGGTCTTCCCCGGGGCCTACTTCCGGTTGGACGTGCCCGGAACACCTCACCAGGGAGGCGTCCAGGAGGCACCCTGATCAGATGCCCGAGCCACCACATCATTTTTGAACCCATTTAATTACAATGAGATAGGGCATGAGAAAAGAACCACCCTGCCAGTCCATTGCTAAACAAGTTTTGTAATAAATGTACTTGGCAATTTACTCATTACATCTTCTTAAAGGCATTAATCCTATAAGACAGGGTTATTCTCAGAAAGACATTATGGACACAATGTCATGATGCTTCTATGTTATAATATTGGTGCTTTGGATACTTTAGTGTACTAATGCATTAATTTTATAATAGGATTTTTTTCATAATAGTTTAAGAGTGTACAGGTGCTGGTCATAAAATTAGAATATCATGAAAAAGTTGATTTATTTCAGTAATTCCATTCAAAAAGTGAAACTTATATGTTAGATTCATTCATTACACACAGACTGATGTATTTCAAATGTTTATTTCTTTTACTTTTGATAAATATAACTGACAACTAATGAAAGTCCCAAATTCAGTATCTCGGAAAATTAGAATATTGTGAAAAGGTTCAATATTGAAGACACCTGGTGCCACACTCTAATCAGCTAATTAACTCAAAACACCTGCAAAAGCCTTTAAATGGTCTATCAGTCGAGTTCTGTAGACTACACAATCATGGGGAAGACTGCTGACTTGACAGTTGTCCAAAAGACGACCATTGACACCTCGCACAAGGAGGGCAAGACACAAAAGGTCATTGCTAATGAGGCTGGCTGTTCACAGAGCTCTGTGTCCAAGCACATTAATAGAGAGGCGAAGGGAAGGACAAGATGTGGTAGAAAAAAGTATACAAGCAATAGGGATAACCACACCGTGGAGAGGATTGTGAAACAAAACCCATTCAAAACTGTGGGGAAGATTCACAAAGAGTGGACTGCAGCTGGAGTCAGTGCTTCAAGAACCGCCACGCACAGACGTATGCACGACATGGGTTTCAGCTGTCGCATTCCTTGTGTCAAGCCACTCTTGAACAAGAGACAGTGTCAGAAGCGTCTCGCCTGGGCTAAAGACAAAAAGGACTGGACTGCTGCTGAGTGGTCCAAAGTTATGTTCTCTGATGAAAGTAAATTTTGCATTTACTTAGGAAATCAAGGTCCCAGAGTCTGGAGAAAGAGAGGAGAGGTACAGAATCCATTTTGCTTGAGGTCCAGTGTAAAGTTTCCACAGTCAGTGATGGTTTGGGGTGCCATGTCTTCTGCTGGTGTTGGTCCATTGTGTTTTCTGAGGTCCAAGGTCAACACAGCCGTCTACCAGGAAGTTTTAGAGCACATCATGCTTCCTGCTGCTTGACGAACTTTATGGAGGTGCAGATTTCATTTTCCAATAGGACCTGGCACCTGCACACAGTGCCAAAGCTACCAGGACCATGGTATCCCTGTTTTTTATTGGCCAGCAAACTCGCCTGACCTTAACTGGGGTATTGTGAAGAGGAAGATGCAATACGCCAGACCTAACAATTCAGAAGAGCTGAAGGCCACTATCAGAGCAACATGGGCTCTCATAATACCTGATCAGTGCCACAGACTGATCGACTCCATGCCACGCCGCATTGCTGCAGTAATCCAGGCCAAAGGAACCCCAACTAAATATTGAGTGCTGTACATGCTCATACTTTTCATGTTCATACCTTTCAGTTGGCCAACATTTCTAAAAATCCTTTTTTTGCATTGGTCTTAATTGATATTCTGATTTTCCAAGATACTGAATTTGGAACTTTCATTAGTTGTCAGTTATAATCATCAAAATGAAAAGAAATAAACATTTGAAATACATCAGTCTGTGTGTAATGAATGAATCTAATATACAAGTTTCACTTTTTGTATGGAATTACTGAAACAAATCAACTTTGTCATGATATTCTAATTTTATGACCAGCACCTATATATTGGTAATTCAATAAATACTGTACATGTATATTGCATGCTGGTTGCAATTAAATGCAAATCTACTTGTTTAAAAAATGCCTATGCTTGTAGCATGCCAGATACAGTCCTTTCTGTTTGTCAAAAGCTGGTATATGTGTACACTCAGAAGAAACTTAACATATTTGTTTATAAGTAACATAGCCTCGTTAGTTTAAAGATAGATATTAAACCTGTTAAGCAAGTTTTTCGAATATGAATAGTAGCCAAAAGACTGCGACTTGAACCAGTGTATATAAATTACATTTGTATGTTTATTTTTCCAACGCATTCATCCCTCCATCAATCCCACTTAATCAAGTTTAGGGTCGCAGGGGTAAGATGCCCTTCTTGGCAACATCAGGTGCATGTCAAGAACTGACAATGGATGGGGCACCAAATTACACATAACTTTAAATAAAATGGGACTTAATTGTGATAAGTGAATTTTGAGTAACTGAAAGTAGAAAAGTAAGTGTTCACTGTAGAACAGTATGACTTTCATCCTTGTCTTATACAAGACAGTACCATGGAATGAAAATATTAATATTGTCTGTTGGTAACATGTAAATTAAAAAAATATTTGTGCAAATTACTGACAGCTGCATAGATGGATAGATTTTAAGAAAAAAAATGACAATTGTAGTAAATTAGATTTGATTAATAATTGTGAAGTTGGGTTGTGCAGTATGTACCGAAAAACCCAATTTTTAAATCAGAATTGTACCAGCAGTTCAGTACTTTTGGTACCATAAGTAAACAGTAGGCCTTTGAAGACTTTGTGCTCAGCACTTCATTCTTCTGCTTTTAAATCCACTGGAGACTCCAGAGTGGACACTAAACACCGATGTGCTGAAAATTTCAAAAGGGGAACCGTGGAGTACAGCTAGGCAGGGCGGTGCACAACAGGGAAGCGCACAATTTTGTGGGACATTGGGGAGGCTATAGTGAGATAGGGCGGGATGGGGTTGAGTGCTTTCTTCATCTGTTTTAGTGCCAGTACTGAGATCTGAAAGCTGATATAGATACCAAAGTCAAAACTTTAGTACTGATCCAACATTATTATGAAATATTATGTTTTTATAAATAAATACATGTATAATTCAGTGTTGAATTAAATAAATCATTTTCCATACCTGTGACACAGTGTTACAGACTTAGGGTGTGGCAGACTTTTGTTGTTTTCTCCCAGCTAAAGCAGACTGAGGATCATCTTACTGATTTTGATTTAATTTGCATTGTTATAAAGTTTAATAATGCAACAATTTCACTCGACAGCCTGAATACAAGATTGCTGATCCTATCTGCACATATGTATTTTCTTTTCTGGTGCTATTCACTACAATCCGTATTATGTGGGATGCTGGTATTATTGTACTAGAAGGTGAGTTAATAACATTTTTTTTCAATATACTGGACCAATGCTTGGTCTAATTTATGTTACTTTGGCTATGGGCGAGGTTGTTTGTGTGTTTAGATTTTAAATGTGATTATGTTATAATTTATATACATGCATGCAATTATAGTTGAAGACCTATAAATATTTTCCTGTCATGATTATAAGAAGCACCATTCGTCATATAACCTGTTTATAGACATATGTAAATGGTTAACTGAACTTCTGTAAATATGCTATCATGTGCTCTTTCATATATGTCATTTGCTGTTGCTACCTGCCATATTTTAACTGCTCTGTGACAAAGTTAATAGGTGTGGCTGTTGAACAGACGACATAATACTATTGCAGTCTCCTTTTTAAATATATTATGTTAGCATTTTGGTTTTAAACATACCAGTTTATAAGAACCTGGATCTGTATTATTAGATCCAAAGCAGGAAACGACTCCTAACCGGATGTAAGGATAATTGAATGTCCCCAGATTAAACTCACAGGAACACGTAGACACTGTGACCACGATGCTGGCCAGACCTCCAAAGCTGTGCAACAGCATTGCTAACCAGTGTCTTTCTGTAATAATCCAACTAGATACGAGCCATTGTTTTTTCAGACATGCTTGTTCCAGTACAGGACCAAAGAAAAACAAAAGCCATCCCAGAAGCAATGGATACAAGCCAGGTACCTGTCCTGGAAATTATGCAGTTTTATTACAGGGCCCATTCTTGCACACACAAACTATATTACCGGGTAATTAAGAGTCACACTTAAACCTAACAAATGTTTTAGGCGTGGAAAGAAACTGGAGTAGCCAAAGAAAATCCGAACAGACATGAAGAGCTTTTGCAAAATTCACATAGCTATAGAAATAAGTGGAAGTCGAACCTTGCTTGTGGGATCTAACTGCAGCCCCAAATATGAAACTGGACTTTGTATACCGCTATTTATTTTTTATGAGCCCTATGTAATTAGAAGCAGATGCATTAGTGGGAAGTAAAACACACGTTTGATTAATCTTATTTACTCTTTAGATTTAATTTTAAGAAGCATATAATTTTTATTTCAGTAAGTAATAACACAATACACCACTGTTAGCCATTATTATCACAGTAGTAGGATATTCTGTTTACAGTAGCAACATAAAGAATGCACATTTGTACAGTATCAAGCAAAATGGTAGCTTAAATAATACTATTAGGCTTACTTCAGATTACAGATCCTTTTAGCTATGGATTTCTCTGTTCACTTCAGAGGTAGTAATTCATCATGATGAAGGTCAGTAAAACAGGGCATATAAATCAGAGTAATTTAGCTTTTTTAAATGTCTGTTTAAATGTTTTATGCCCCATTCCCCCATTTTTTTTTACCTTTAACTCTTGATATTTTTTTTTTGGAACTTTACCAAAAATTGGGCAATAACAATAGGATGGCAAACCAAAAGAAGCAGAATAATGTGCCTTGTTCTTTTGCAAATAAACTCCAGTGCACTATCAAAACATTTCCTAATTGACACTTTGATGGAAAAGCACCCTTTTACAGTAACAGCACAAAAAAAAAGAAAAAGCAGATTCCAGTATGAACTTACTTTAAGTTGGATCGGGTAACTTTTTCTTTCTGCAATGGCATTTTGGGCACGTGTGCTTTCATTACCCTTCCCACCTTTGGCAAATATGAATATGTTAAAGGTTCAGCTTGGCCAAGTTTCATTTTTCTGATAATCAGTCGCTTCTTTTTTTAGAGAAAAGCACATAATCAGTAAAATGATATGCAGGACATACCTAAGTCTTCATTTTTCTTCTCTTGAAAGTGTATCTCAATAAATCATAAACTTAAGCCCTAGCCACTCTAAACTGGATTAAGCAGGTTCATTAATGGACAGAAGGATGTTCTGTGTAATTCGAGAAGGAAAATGGAATTATATTCCTTTCAGTGTGATTTATTTGATATAAAACCTGTAGTGCAGAACTAAATATCTAGATAGGAATGTCCTATAGCAGAGTTTGCAATCAATTCAAATGTATATTTACATTTTGAGTTGATCTGGAATATTTAGTCTGATTTTCTGGTGGTCCTCCACATTACTTTTTTGCTGTCCTACACTAATGACATTACAGGGGGGCATACACAGTCCCCTATTTCAAAGATATCGGTACGGGGTTGAAGGTGGATCTCAGGATGTGGTCAGAGTTTCCTTCTTGGTGATTTTAACCCATGTGTACGCATATTTTTTATGACTATGGTAACTTAAGACACAATTCTGTGTTGACACATGAGTTGAATTATTATAATGTTGCAGGTGTTCCAAGACATTTGGATGTATCTCACATTAAAGAAGACCTCCTAAAATTAGAGGATGTGCACTCGGTGGAGGATCTAAACGTTTGGGCTTTGACATCTGGAAAAATTGCTGCAGTTGTTCATTTACAGCTTGGTAAGCAGAATTTAAAGAGGTAAATTACTAAAACCTGATGATGCCAGCTGTATCTTTGTGGAATGTTATTCTTATTTCCCTTATCTAGCACTTTTAACATCATTTACCAAAAAATGACCAATGTATGCAAATATAAACCATTTTTGTATTAGCAAAGAGCATCATTTAACTGCATTCTTCCTCAGTTGTCATTTTGAGGATAACAGAAAATTGTATGCACAGTAATTGTTCTTATTTTTATACATGCTCGCTTACAGAAACTAAAAATATGAATGTAAAATACAGAAACAAAAAAAATGCCCTTGTGTACTAACTGAATTTTGGAGCCATATTCCTGAAATTTACTATAGAGACACAGTTATTATGTAAATATTTCTAACCATACCAACATATTTTGTAAACACAGAAATATCTATGCGTTATTAGTAATAAAAATATGTCAGCCAAGGACCAAAGAAAAAACAGAACAGCAGCAATGCGCTGCTTGCTTACAATCATGCAATATTATATTTCAAACATTTACAAAGCTGAGTTTGCCTTTTTACATTTTTGCAGCAAATTATTTATTTTCCATTTCAAAATAACAACTCTTCGGTTGCTGTTGGCATGATGCGACTTGATGATGAGGGGCTTGATCTTATTTTCCTTCAGTTTTGCTTTTGCTTCACTTTGGTTTTTTTTTTGCTTTAGTGAAGATTCTGTCATGATTGCTGCTGGAGTGGTACAAGGACAGTACAATTTTTTTGAATTTATTCCAAGTGTGTTCCTTCCTTATTCAATTAGTAGCGGTTTGCAACAGCTATTAGAGACATGCAAGCTTTTCCTTGGGAAAGTGGTACCTGTAAATAGGAAAACTTAGAGATAATTTTATTGGCCAATTTTGTTAAGTTGTGGAGTAACCCTGAGTTATCATCTCATTTTGTTAAACAAAAGAAAAAATTAGCTCAGCCAGGAATTGCATTGTGCAGTTAAATTTGTAGTGACGCAGTACTCACTATTTGCATTTAATTCGCAATTTATTTCTTCAAAAAAACAGAGAAAACTTCATTTTTTTTCCTCAACTATTCATTTGGAATTGCACATAAATTGGGAGTTTGGCAAATGGTGTCTCATTATCTCTCATCACTCATGAAATTTATATAATTCCTTTTGAGTAATAAAATTTGGTGATGTAGGTTGATGTAGCTGAAGCACAATGAACATGTCAAACTAAACTCATATGGCTACGTAAAGGACATTTTAAATTTGATCTCTTAAAACATGTAGAATTGAAAGGTGGAATCAAGATTTGGAGACGGTAATTAGTAGTGAGTGAACCCTGCTCAGTTTAGTTCACCTTGAGCTTGGTTAAAACACGGAAATATTCCAGACTTTTGCATTGGGAAAGGAGAAATTGAACTCATTTTGAGTGGATTAAGTGGTACAATTCTTTTTTAGGTGTCTAAGGTGTAGGGAATTGTCTGACAACTATACTGAACTGATTATTGTGAGCTGTGAGGCAGCAGTGCTAACCAGTCCACCACAGCATGTCCATGAGATAAGAGTTATACTCTGTTTCCACAATACTCATTTACATCTGCCTGCATCTCCTAAGCTTCTTTTGACTAAAACCCACAGAGCCGATGATGCAAGGGATCAGCGTTATATACATGGGTGCTCTCCCTGTCTCTACCTGATCTGTGCTACATAGTGAGGAGCATAACTTGCTGAATCCAGCAATGAAGACACAATATAAGATTAATCTATACAGAACAACAAAGTAATTTCATAGCATACTCATTAATAATAAGTTGTTTGTTGACTAAAAAAATATATAAATGCAAATTTGTTTGGAGTACTAGTCAGGTAGTGACATCACACATGCTTTTGTATGCCATAAATTATTCACACATGCCTGAAGCAGATCAAGTAGTGCCATAAAATGTGGGGTGGACTATTCTTAATGTACACATGCATGAAAGTTCTGCACAGGTATGACACAAATTGGCCAGGTAGCTCAGTTCAGGTTGGGACTGCTAACATCTCTGCGACGTCATGCTCACTTTACAAAGCATCATGAGGCGTTGGGGAAAACATTTGCCTAAACTGGATGCATGTAGAATTTTTAGGGAAACATTCAGTGAATAAAGTTACTGGTGAACCCAGAAACTTCGCTGTGAAAAACGCTTTGGCGAAATTCACCTATCAACAATAATTGTAATGTATTCACCAAAGTGTAATTTTTGACAGATGTCTGTTTTGTTTTCTTTAGGTTTGGAATGTAAAAACTGAAATATAAGAATATATATCTATATACAACTTATAAACATTTCAACATTTTAGTATGTATTTGTATCCCTAAAATAAAACAGATGTGAATTAAAATATAAGCAACTATTGTCTGAAAACTAACTTTTTAATGAGATATGTATTCTATTTCTGTTAAACGTTTTTCATCACCATATTTATTCATTTTCATTTTTTATTAGTTAGTTAAAATATAAAGTTTAATACTGGGAGAGTGAGTTTGGTGCTACTGCATAACTTAACAATGAAAGATGGTGTTTATGATATCTCAATCTTACTCTGATAACACTATGGTTACCAAATTAATTTTAAAGTTGTTTTATATTATCAGAAACATGATTGTCTAAAGACAAAAAAATAAATGTAAAGCTACTATTGTTTTACTCTGGACTCCCCTGTTTCCTCCCATCTCTAGAAAGTATGGATTCCTGTGTGTAAGCATGGCCTGCATTGGACTGGCATCCCATTTAGACCCCTTCAACAACCCTAGCTTTGATTCAGCGAGTTATGTTACGATAGATATTTCTTAGTGTTGTTTTGTGATTTTAAAAAATAAGTAAGCAATTTTTATCTTTTTTTTATAGTTCCAGAAAGTTCCACAAAATGGGAAGAAGTTCAGGCAAAAGCAAGACTTCTACTCCTGCACACGTATGGCATGTACAAGTGCTCCATACAGCTACAAACCTTCCGACAAGGCACAGCCTATTCGTGTAGTAGATGCCAAAGTTGTTGACAGAACGCTACTCCTCATCTGAGGCTGAGATCAACTTATGCATGTCTGAAATGCAAGACTTAAGCATTTTGGGTTTCTCTGGGAGAAAGAATTTTTCCTCGCCAAGCTGAGGCCTGCCACTGTGTGCACCCTCTGACTTCCCAGTGGACTGTTCTTCCCAGGTTTTTAATGATAGAAATCTGGATCACTAACTTTGTTATGTCGCACAATTATTGGAGATGGATTGTTGAAGGTGTACAGAACTGCCAAGTTTTTAAAAATGTTGCCAAATGCTTTTGTTTGTATTTCCTTTCACATGCATAGGGTAAAAGATATGCACAGCAATGCTGAATACATTTCTCAGATATACAGGCAAAAGTGTTAGTTATCCAAAATAGTGACATATAAAAATTTGTATCTAGGATTTTTTTGGCAAGCTCAAAAGTATTTGTGTCTCCTAAATTCTTTTTTTCTCTTCTTTAATTTGATATACCAGGATCTAATTATTGACTTTTTTAAACAGTATTATTATGTTAACACACTCACAGACCCCTCCAAGTCTCAGGGCTTTCTCTGCAGGTTCCTGTGTTTGGGTTGCTGCCTTCTAGTGACACTTTGTGTCATACTATAGCATCAGAATTGATTCTTTACATCTCTTTCTAGTGTTAAATCAATGTTTTACTACAAATATTAATGCAAGTTAGTTTTATGTGAAACTCTAAACATTAACTGTCTTTAAGAACAGCCAAGCTGTGATTGACATGCACCACACAAGGCTCTCGTTTCCTACTTCATCTCTTTTTCCTCTTTATGCCTTTTCCTGTGCTAGTGAACAGCCTCACAACATTTGTGTCAGTATTTGGGTAAAGGAAGCTGGACATTTCTATCACCACCAGGGATTTAATTACAGTATTTACCATCAGGGTTAACCTTGATAACATATGCCAATGAACTTTGGAGACCACAGCTTTCCGTGCAGCTCCAACTGCACAAACCTGTTTAAGGCAGCTAACACCCAAAATGTACACGCTGTCATGACATACACGTTATGGTGTTCTAGCTGATCTCTACTGGTAAAGAAAATTATGCACTTATGAGCTTGACAGATGCAAGGTGCTGTCACAAAGGATATAATTAAAAAGGGTCGTCCACTTGGGCCAGTGATCAGCAGTATCTTTTGTCACTTTCACTTAAAAGCTCATTTTTCTGATGCACCGTTTATCTTTAAAGGCACTTGAACCCAATGCAATAAAAATGAATGCCTTTGGACTTCACTTCTATTGGGTCTTTAACCTTAGGGTCCCCTGTGCCATTATGAACATATTATATACTATACACATTATATACAAATTGCGTTTATTATTCAGTAGCAAAGACTTAAAGTGCTTGGAGAACGTGCACATTTAACACTTAATAGAATGATAATTGTTTTCTATGCCTTAATTCCTTTTTTAACTGACCTACCATTTTTGTTGAATAATTTAAAAGAATTTAAGCCTATAGGCATCTTAATGCATTTTTTTTTTTTATTTATAGCAGTGACTGATGATATTCACATATGCTAGTTTATTAGTTCTGTGTTTTCTCGGCCATTCTATACATGACCAGTGTTTGTTCATTTGAAAGCATGTTGCAAACTTCCCTTATTCATGCCAAAGTCGGTTTGATAGTTTACTACTCTAATTCTTTTTTGAGTTTAAATTTAAGTTGCTTACAAATAGTGGGACATGTTCATTATAAAAGTCGTCATAAATTTTGATTTTATTATCATGTGCACTACAGATGTATTATACTGTGTCTGCATGTGCAGCAAACGTTAATATCGCATAGCATTGAAGCACTCCTGTTTGTTGGTTAGGAGTGGTAACATGGCATTAGTTAACCACCGTTAAGGTTTTCTTTCATTTTCAGCTGAATCTTTTTAAACTATATGCTGGTTTTGCGCTTTCTGCAGCCTGCTGACTGTGTTCACAATAGTCAGGTTTAGTCTAGAAAATTGCTCAAAATAGGCAAAGTATATTTACACTTGGATAAGTTTTTCTTGCTGCACATTCTGTTGTAAAATTGAACAGAATGTGAGGGCGTAGGGTTATACTGGGCTAAAATATCGGTTGTCTAATGTGTAATAAACTAGATGTTGGCTTGTACAGTAGTCTGTTGAAAAATTCAACAGAAATGCTGCTTTTACTTTCCTGAAATTAACATTTCATAAATAGAATGTTGGAAGAATTCAAGCTCTCTCTACATTATCTCCAACACATGTGGATGTTTATTTCATACAAGACACTTTCTGATGACTTTTAGTTTGGAGTACGTTGTGTGGATCAGAAAGATACCTGACTGTAACCAAGTGCAAAATGCTGCTTTGTATTATTAAATTACTAGGTTTTAATTTGTAATGTTATTTCTAATTACAATATATATATGCACTTTTCCAATTTATTTAGAATCTTGTAAATGAATAGAGCCTGAAAATAAATTGTATCTGGTAAAAACTGTTTTTCAATTCAGTTTCAGTTTGGTATTTTGTCAGTGTCTTGTTTAATGTGTCATTGAGTGATGTCAGATTTTTAAAATGCCAGCTTTTGTCAGTTACAGTGATACATTACCCACAGTGCTGTACTGTATGATATTGACTTTTTGTTCTTCTGTCTGCAGGTCTGTCTGAAGCTACAAACGATTGCAGGATTTTTTTTTTTTATCTCAAGACCCTTTAACTTTTGTCCTTTAGAATGAAGTTTCGACCCATGGTGACAGAGATCAGGTAATGGGGTATGAGCATGATAAAAAGTTATGGTGGGTTCAGAGAAAATTCAGTAGCCTTCACTTTCTGCACACTTAATTGTATTGTACATTCAATGGACATATTTGCTAATTTTGACCATTGGAGGTCAGGGTATATCACCTTGAGCCGTTCATCATGTTCCTCCTGGGTAACGTGCTATGTGGCAGAGTGGTGCATTACCCTGCTGAAGTGATATTCAGGTAGGTGGTTTGCATCAAATGGGTGCCTGGATGCAGGGTTTCCAAGCAGAACATTACCCAAAACATCACACTCATCCGACTGGCTTGTCATCTTCCCATAGTTCATCCTGGTGCTCTTTGTTCTTTAGGTAAAGAACGTGTATGTGTCTGACCGTCCACATGGTGCAACAGAAATTGTTATTTATCAGACCAAGTGACTTTATTTCATTGATTTTAGGTGCATTTGCAATGCTCACATGTCCATTGTTGGCTCTTTCGATGGCAGACAATGGTTCACATGAGCAATCTGACTGGCTTGTGGCTGCAGTCTCATACTCAGCAGGGTTCAATTCACTTTGTATCTTGAAACACTACTCCCATAAACATCATTAACATTATTCTGCAATTTGTGCCACAGTTGACCTTTTGTACCAGACAAGATCGTCTGCATTGGTGAGTGTTGGTTGCCTAGCACACTTCAGGTGTCTTGTGGCCTTTTCCTCATCGGACCACCTACAGTAGGTACTTGTAACTGTGTGCTCCCCACAAGCCTTTCCATTTTGGAAATGCTGTGACTTAGTTGTTTATCCATAATGATTTGGCCTTATCAGAGTCACTTCGGTCCTTCCACCTGCCCATATCTCCTGCATTCAACAAGTCAACTACGAGTACCTAATGTCAGCTTACTATCTAATATATCCCTGACCTTGACATGCACCATGGATATGAAATAGTCTTCATCATTTTCTTCATATGTGAGTTCTCCAAATGTACATATAAATGTACAGTGTTGTCAGTGTGGTATGAGGATGAACAAGCAGAAGGAATACTCACAGTTAAAATATGTTTCAGAAAGGGTTCAGTAGATGTTTTGCTTGGGGGGAAAAATCACTCAAGTACATCCGGAAGACTGTAGCTGTAATCATATTAGCAACAAATGAGTCTCTCTGTTGTAAAAGGAAAATCTTGAGATGAGACTGTTGCCAAGAGATTTTTTCAAGTCCCACCCTCCTCTCAACCATTTTCAAACACACCCACGGTCCTCTCACCTACATTTGTGTGAATGCTTTTGTCAGACACAGTTCCTGTGCTTTTAGCTCTTATAAATTTTTACGTTTTCCTCACTTTAAGTTTCCCAATAAAAGAAGACTTATTATGTCCAAATCTTATTGAAGAATTTCATTCCGAAGGATTATCAACATACGAAATGAGTACACGGGCAATCCTAGCACTGAGAAACAATGAAGTGAATTGAATTAACTTGAAAATTGTCGATTGGTTACACGGCAAATTGGTTAAATGTGTATCAATAGACTATGCTGTGAACAATTCTGACATCTGAAATTTTAACAGTCGACAAGAAAGGTAATGTAGTACATCTTTTGTGGAAAACATTAGACACCAAAGAAGATCTTGAAGATATGCCATTCGTATTAAAATGTTTACAAGTTTCCCGTTAGAATAGCTTTTGCTGTGACAATTAACAAATCACAGGGACAAACATTTAAAAAAGTCAGATTATTTGTTAGAGAGAAATAAACAATATTCACCCATGGGCAGTTTATACATTGCGTTGTCACGATGTAAGTCCAAACAAGGAATCCAAATTAAATGCGAAATTGACAAAAATATAATTCCAAAAATTAAAAGTAAAGTTTTACAGTAAAAGTGCAAGTTTAAAAAGTATTTGCATGTTAATTTCAAAGCCAAACAGAACAAAAACGTATAATGCAACAAATACCTGTAACACAACATGAAACATTTTCTTTCAATTTATTACATTTTATTATTTTTTGCTATGGTTAATTACTTGCTGTAATGTAAAATAGTTCTATTAAGAACAATTTCAATGAAAATAATAATCTGTTTAAATTGTACAAGCACTTCCCCATACGCAAGTTGGTAGCGTGTAGCGCCCACCCAGGGGTTGGCGAGCGAAGTGAGCAGGGGGTAAGTCCCCTAGTTTTATACAAGCAAAAATATCTCAAATGACATATTTCTAAATCGCATACTTTGTTTCATTATGTTCATTGGTCACCTAATTACCTGTGATTTATAGGGTGAAAAAGGAATGAGTTGAAAGATTTTTATGGTTCTGTCTTCGATTCGATGCTGTTTTGTTCCTTTTGAAATGTATTATTACATTTCATTTTAAGAAGAATATTAAATGTAGCACTTGCTGTCAAAATGGATTAAATTACATTAAATAAAGACTAATTACTTAAAATTTGGATTCGGGGCCTTTTAATAAATACACTGTATACAGTATGTCAAAATTGACCACCACCATTGTGGCTAAAGTAATTGAATGCCTTATTCTCTGATAGTGGTATTGAATTTTTTGTCCAGTAGATGGCAGCATTTCCTAAAGGAATAGCTGACTCAAGTAGCAGCTTGCAATAATCCTTCCGCTTCTCTGGTTGTATGAACTCCTTATTCCAAATGTTTGAGTCTTTTCTTTAATATGAAACCTGTTGGTACATTTGCTATTTAAGGCAATTTTTATTTTTTTTTATTTCTCTCTTGCCCAGAGTAAACAATTTCTGATGTTTTACAGTGTACAAAAACTGAAAGTTACAGAATGTGTAAATATTGTCACAAACTAGCTTAATCCAGTCCAGGGTTGTGGAGGGGCCAAAGCCCATTTAATTGGCACAGACTGCAAGGAAGTAAATGCTTTGAACAATACTGTAAGTATGGGAAGAGTTAACAAATAAATAAACTCAAGAAAATAAATCTAAATTAAGGGATGGGGATTAATGAAGAGAGTTTCACAGTGTATAGATTTTTACAAAATGTCAAGCTATGATTTTGGAATATTATAGCTATCAGTTAGTCAAATGAGTTTGATGGACTGAATGTCTCCATGTCTGAAAAATGTACTGTCCTTATAATGTTGAACATTCCAAAATAAGGTTCATTATTTTGTTAGTATCACTCATATTTCTTCTGTGTATACCTGTATTATCTCTTTTCTTTGTTTGTTCAGTTAATTCAGACTTTATTTTGCCACTGAGGTTGAACTTTTTTATGTAATATGAATATAATCAAGTAAGAGTTGAGCAATAATGGCTTTTAATAAATTGCTTTTCATATAACAATGACTTATCTATATATAGTCAGAGGTGCTATGTAACTTAAAGGCAGAATGAAAAAATTAGTGTGAGATTGTTTAAAAAATGCTTTAAAAAGTGCTTGTGAACATTATAGCATATTTGACATGGCAGGGGAAAAACTTGTTTTGTGCAGAGAATCAGTGGATATTGGAACTTGCCTGCCGCCATCTTAAATATATAAAATAATGTGAAAAGTCAAGCAAAATGACACCTTTTATTGGCTAACTAAAAAGATTACAATATGCAAGCTTTCGAGGCAACTCAGGCCCCTTCTTCACACAAGATGTAAACTTCTCTGCTTGCCTGAAGAAGGGGCCTGAGTTGCCTCGAAAGCTTGCATATTGTAATCTCTTTAGTTAGCCAATAAAAGGTGTCATTTTGCTTGGCTTTTCACTACATTCATAATGGCTAACACGGTACAACACCCTAGTACTAAAATAATGTAGAATGTCTATCTGTCTGTATTTTCCTTATACATTGTATATATTTTATATATAAATTATTATACTCCTTATACTATATATATATTTTCCTACACTCTGTGACCAATCTGAACCAAATTGTGCATATTTGTTCTCTGGGACCGTACAGACAAGGCAGGCTACTTTGGAGCCCAAAATGTGGACCCTGGTGGTCCCAGTGTTTTTGTTGTCCAGTGTGCTACAGTTTACACACTAGTATCAACAAAATGGCATTGTGAAAAAAGCTAACAAGCTTTAATTAGACAAATAAATGCAAAAAGAGAACAGAAACAAAATGTGACATCCAAATCAGCAAATCTTAACATGCACCACATGTTTGTGTAAATTTTTCTTTTCTGCTTTGTGAAATGAGAAGATCTCTAAAGACACATTGTTAAAATCTAATTCTAACATATATCTCTTGGTCTATGGCTTCACTTTGAAGAACCAACCCAAAATTGTAACATGTTGACTGCCACAGTGGCAAGAAGTAAATGTGTTCCTGATGTCCCATATAAAATTGATATTCTTTTAGTATATAATAATTAAATGCATTTTCTTATTGAGCAAAATTCAAAAAAATATATTTTCTGTAAATTTCGAATTTACTGGTAGATGGCAGATGGAACAGAAAATTCTCCTAAATTGTAGTTGGCAGTCAATGTGTTAAAATTCCAATGGAATGACAAAAAGAAATATGAGAATGCAATAATTTCAGAAATGGAATGAATTCTGAGCCTGTATTTATACAAAGATAATATATGACTTTTTTTTTTTTTTAAATATATTTCTTTTCCTGCTTCGTACCATCCTCCCTGATTTGCATGAAACATTAAGCCTTTGTATTTGCGTAATTTTGTAGCAGTGCACATGGCATACCTCTTGAGTGAGTTAGGATGCAGGACATTGTTGATGGGTTTGCTAGGTAGATGTATAAATATTAGCTGAAAACTCTAAAACTGCTTGTCCAGTCCTGCAGAGATGGTACATAAATAGAAAATTAGGTAACACTTTAGTTGCGTGTATTACTCATTTACTCTTATGTAACAAAAAACCTTGACAAACTCTTCTTTGGGTCTTCATAACATATACAAAGCGTCAGTTAAGAGTTTATTCATTTCTGCAATGTGACCTACTAACTGAACGTCACTTTGGAGTTGCCTGAGGTGGCTTAACTGAGACGCATTTCTCTTGATATCTCATATTTAGTGTAAAACCTGTGAATAGTTCATAAGAAGTCATTTTTCCTGCATGTCAATATGCCACACAGCAGAGTGATGGATACCACCCAATCTACTGATGTTTTAGAGCCTTTGTTAAGGTCTCGATATATAAGAGTAAATGAGTGATAGATACATTTTTGCAGTACCTAAACCAGTAGTGTAGCCAGAAATGTGTCAGTGGGTGGGCATATATGAAACTGAGGCTGAATAGAATTTCACTCAGACGGTTTATAGAACTTGACCATCAGTGGCCGAACGAGGGGGATCCTCTAATAAAACCCTGTTCAGTAAAAAGCCATTAAAAATAAAAATGTATAATACTAACTTAAATCTCAAAACTGTTTTTCATAAAATATATATTACAATGGAAAATTGATTGGGTGGGCGGGGGCTCTAAGTTTGATCGCCCATCCACGCCCACCTTTGGCTGCACTACTGACCTAAACTAAAGTGCTACCAAGATTTCACGTACTTCGTACAGGAGACAACACTTGTAATTCTGCTACTATCAGGTGCATCATCTGGCCAGAACTGGCCAAATAGGCTCTGCGTCAGCCTCAAAACTATATAACAAATAGCTGCTTAACAGAACATTACCAATGTGTATTTTGGAGCTTTTTCAAGCAAAATGCAGAAAATTATGAGTGCATATTTTAGAACACTTCCAAACAAATGAACTACCCGTCAAAAGTCTGGACCCTCACAGAAAGTCATGTTTTTGATAGAAATTGCGATTTTTTGATTCAAAATACCATTAAACACAGCCAAGATATTACTAATGTTTCTAATGGCTATTAGTTGTTGCAATGACTGATTTTTAAGTTATTATTCTCATATGCAAAGCATTTTTTGCAGCAGCAGTTTCTTCAGGGTCCTAATGGTCAACTTCCTTAGTTTATTCTTAATTAGTTATTATAAATGTCATGCCACGTCATTTTCCAACCCGCTATATCCTAACACAGGGTCACGGGGGTTTGCTGGAGCCAATCCCAGCCAGCACAGGGCGCAAAGCAGGAACAAATCCCGGGCAGGGCACCAGCCCACCACAGGGCACACACCCACACACCAAGCACACACTTGGGACAATTTAGGATCGCCAAAGCACCTAACCTGCATGTCTTTGGACTGTGGGAGGAAACCGGAGTACCCGGAGAAAACCCACACAGACACGGGGAGAACTGCAAACTCCACGCAGGTCTCCTTACTGCAAGGCAGCAGCGCTACCACTGCGCCACCATGCCACCCTTATTATAAATGGCAATTGGTTATTAGAGAAACCTTTGTAAGTGCAATCCCACTGCTGACACTTTCTATTCACTTGAGTTGCAAGGTACTGGTGTTTCTAAAGTTCAGTTCTCGGTTCAAAATGAAACTGCTTTCTCAAGAAACATGTCAGTCTATTGTTTTTTTTTTTTTTGGCAGATCAGTCTATTGTTTTTTTGGCAGAATGAAAGTTAATCTATGTGACAGATTGCCAAGAAACTGAAGATTTCTTTCTATTGTTGTCTTGATTGAAGAGGGGACACTGGATCTCACCAGCACACAAAAAGAAGACCCAGAAGGGCAACTGCACAAGAGGAGGAGGACATCAGAGCCTTTAGTCTGAGAAACAAACACCTTACAGGTCTTCAGTTGGTTTCTTCCTTAAATACATGCCAATTGCCAGCGTCATCTGCAACAAAAGTAAGACGAGTCTGAGATGCTTGCCTTAGAGTTAGAGTTTCAAAGAAAAAGCCTTATCTGAAACTTGTGAATATAAAGAAAAGATTAAAATGGGCAAAAGAAAACAAGTATTGGATGGAAGATGACTGGAAAAGCATATTATGGTCCGCATCCTGCAGGTGGTCTCTTCTCTGTTGCAGGTGACGCTTGGGGTTAAGCAGTTATATGTGAATAATTAATTAAAACTGAAGTCATTTCAAGCACTAATAGCTATTAGCAATACTAGTAATGTCTTGGCTTTATTTTATAATGAATTTAATGGTATCTTGATTAAAAAGGGTATCGACTTCAATCAGAACCATGAACATTGCTGGTGGCATCCAGACGTTTGACTGGTACTGTACAACAAATGCAGTAAATAACTGGGTAAAAATTTGTGAAGTTTCATTCCATGTGTGGCATTAAGAAATTCAAAAGGTGTTCTTTCATATTTAGAAGGGGCACAGGATATCTAATTCAGAAGATTCAGTTGACACTCTAAGGCTGCGTATTGTTGTTGATGTTTACCATTACAAAGCAATCTGTCCATAAACCATTCTGGGCTCTTCACCAGTCCAGGGCCCGGGACCATCGTAGGTGTCTCTGACTATTACAAAATTCCTTTTAGATCATCTCCATACTGCCACAAAGAGCCCTATACTGGTGCGACTGTCTTAAGTGATACAAAGACAGTCATGGCTTCACTCTCATCTTGCATCAACTGGCATTCCCTAGGAAGGAAACGGTGCTTTATAGTTAGCCACCATAACACTTTTTTATTGTTAAAACCCCTGGAACTAAACGCTTCATCCATCCATCCATCCATCCATTATCCAACCCGCTATATCCTAACTACATGGTCATGGGGGTCTGCTGGAGCCAATCCCAGCCAACACAGGGCGCAAGGCAGGAAACAAACCCTTGGCAGGGCACCAGCCCACTGCAGGGCACACACACACCAAGGACAATTTAGAATCACCAATGCACCTAATCTGCATGTCTTTGGACTGTGGGAGGAAACCCACGCAGACACGGGGAGAACATGCAGACTCAATGCTGGGAGGACCCGGGAAGTGAACCTGGGTCTTCTTACTGTGAGGCAGCAGCACTACCCACTGCGCCACCATGCCGCTACTAAAAGCTTCACCCTCAGGCATATATTTACAGTAAGTGACCAGTCGAACAGTCTTGGTCCTTTGAATAATTACTCGTTTAATGTGATTGTTACGTCACGTCATAGAAACGAAGTGAGAGATAACAAGTATGGCGAGTAGTGCCCATTGCACAACTTCACTGTAATTACAACAGTCTGTCCTTTCATTTCACTGAACTCGTTAAACCGCCTTTTAGCTGTTGCAAGTTTAAAATAAATCAGGTAGTTTCCTTGTTGGATGCTTTTATCTAAAGCAAATTGCAAAGTACGGGTATGGCACTATTGTTAATATATTTCTAGTTTTTTTTATCACTGGCAGGTAAAGTTGCTTACTCACTGTCACACTTCATAGCCAGCAGTAGTGGGAATTAAAATGGTGGCCTCTTGTTTTGCTCTCAAAATCCTCAACCCCAGGGGCCAATTCAACTGACATGGCGTATAATTTGTTTCAAAGAATAACTTTGCCCAGAGGCACTGGCACAGTTTTCATGGAAAATGGTTTTGAGACACAAAAAAATGACACCAGATCTACTGTAAGGCCAGCAGTCTTTTGGCTCAAAGTCAGATGTAGCAGAATTGGGTAAAATCCACATGGTTGGAGATACAAGCAGCAATGTGTTATGGCGAGGGGGGGCACACAGGTACCTAAAGGTGTTCCACTGTGCATCTAACCATGTAGTGCGCAACTGTGGTCCACACAGGCCATCAGACTGTAATTGACATCTCCAGAATGTTAAATGTTTTCTTTGTCAGTGTCAAATCCCGGGACATGGCTGATCCAAGGAGGGTGCTGTTCATCATAAGAGATACCAGTGATGAGTGTTCAGGTTTTGTCCTGTTTAAAAGTTAAAGTCTACAATGAATGGCTGCATATTGTGTGGTAACATCTCCTCTATTTATAATTAGTCAAAGTGACTAGCTATCATAGATGGTGATGCCCGACACCATGACACATCATTTGAAGGTTATCTTGTTTGTAAATGTTGTCCTGACTTCACTGTTGACTTTGCTTTTTCTACTCTCCAGCCTCAACTCAAGAGAAGGTCTCATTGGTGAAAGCCGCCGCATACCAGTGTGGTCTGCTGAAGCCTAACACCAGCCCAAGTGTAGTCAGTGTTGGTAAAATTGGCACGGTGAATGGAATTCCACCTCAGGTGTTCACAGACAGGTTCAAGACATACATGCTGGAGATAGAAAAGGTTGCTATTGAGGACCTTCATGCAGTCTGCTGGTCCCAGGTCTGTCCAGATGGGTGTATAAGCTGCCCCTCATTCATTGTCTCCATCATCCCATTGCTGTGGCAGTTAAGCCAGCTGTGCTAGGGGGGGCTAACAGTTTGGCTTCTGTTGCACTAATTTGTTTGTACGATGGACGAATGTGTTGCTGAAGCATCCTTGGTGTCTTACAATGGCAGTTGACACCAAGATCAGACCTCTCCGTGTTATCTTTTATCAATAGCCAGCTTGATGCATGGCTCTCTAGTGGCATTCGTGAATCTAATAGACTAGTTGTTTTCATGCCTGGCTTGGCTAACTTCCACTGCGTTTTCATGCAAACCAGACCACTGCTTATGTATGGCACTGTTTCTTCATGTCATTGGATGTGTAGCTCATGTATATGTTTGCATGCGCAGGCAAGTAATTGATTCAAATAAATCTTCCGTACACATACATTGATGATTCAGTTCTAGGTTTAGACTACTTTCTGGTTAAAAAAAAATAGACAAAAACACTCTTCTGCTAATTTAGTCTCCCTCTGTATCACCTCTCACGTCTGGGAGGACCAGATCTGATTGTAAACTATTTTGGTCTAAGGATGTAAACTAATACATCCACTTTAAGAAAAGGATAAGTGTTTGTGTGTCTGTCTGTCTGTTCAGTTACTACGTCTCTGCTAACCCACAGATAGCGCATCACAATCATTTGTAGTAATAAAATGCATTACTACAAATGTTTGTGATGCACCATCTGTTGGAATGACAAATGCAGTGCATGTTATTATACAAACTGTAGCACTGCCTTTACGAATTCTGTACTAAATGACATATAACAGAAACATACACATTGCATTTGTCATTCCAACAGATGGCATATTACAAACATTTGTAGTGATGCATTTTATTACCACAAATGTTTGTGATGTGTTATCTTTTGGAATTACAAATACAGTGCGTATATCTCCGCAATATGCGAATCACAAACATTAGCACTGCTTTTACAAATCCTATACCAAATGGCATATAACAGAAACATATGCATTGCATTTGTCACTCCAGAGATGGCACATCACAAATATTTGTAGTAATGCATTTTATTACTTTTTTGCCTTTTGTGCTCTACAGAGCTTCACGCACTTGCAGAGCATACTCAAGTCGCAAAGCAGTCTGCAACTCTGTCATCTCTTTCTCACTCTCTTTCTCTGTCCCTCGTTTTCTGCCTCCACTCCTCCAGCAAGCTTTGTCCTCCACCTCCCGACTCTGGCTCTTGGAACAGTGGCAAGCAGCTCCTTTGAAATAACCTCAGGATGAACTTCAGTCTCCCAAAAGGCTTGGCTTGGGAGCAGTTCTCAGTAGGGCTAAGGCCTCACAAAGTAGGGCTCCCCAATCCCCACAGCACCCAACAGGGCTGAGTCACAGAACACCAATTACCATGATGCCCTGTGGGAAACAGTGGCACTGCCACGAGGCAGGAGGGCTGCCATCTAACACTCGAGTGGAGAGAACACTCTCTTCCCCAGTCCTTCTGTCTCCTGGGCGTACTGCCCCAGTAAGGCTGCCGGTCGTCCTTTCAAGATCCTATGTGGCTTTTTATAACTAGCTGAGGATTTTGATGGGATTTCCTCCTTTAGTGGGCATTTTTGCAAGTGCTTTTTGGACTTGTATGTTTTAGGACTCCTAGTCACAACAGGAACAAATGTTCAAAGGACATGTTAAAAGCAGGGCCGTCTTAACAGCATTATAGGCCCCTGGGCAAAGCAGTGCACTGGGGCCTCTACCTACCCAACCACTCAGCGAGTCACAACATACATAGATTAGCATGGGGCCCCCAGGCAACTGCCCAACCTGCCCATGCTTTAAAACGGCCCTGGTTCAAAGTATAACACAGCAATAAGTAAAATAACAACACTATGGCCAGTCTGGGTATACCTAAATGGGACCAAAACCCAGTCCACCTGCCCACAAATGTGTCACAAACTCTCCAGTCACTGTTTCACTCGAACTCTGGGCTCTCTTCCATCAGCCAGCTGAGCCCTTGCCTTGACTCAGCTCCTGACCCTAAGCTCCAGTAGGATACTTTAAGGCCCAATAGTCACTGTCTGGTGCATCTGGGAACCCCAGCCACCTGCCTGGACCTGGTGGTGTCTGGTAGTCTCTGCTTGTTTTTAATGACTGACTAGATGTCTCTCTGTCTCTCAAGTCCTTATTTAGTCCATCCCCTAACCTTTGCCATCTCTTCCAGGCAAGTAACATTTCACAAAATTGTAAAAGGAGCCTGAACGACAGTCTAACCATCAATTTAGTGTAATGATGTGTAGATATCTGTTACGATACCAGTGTTCATTTATGCATTCTATTAATAGCTTGCAGCTCCACACCCTCTCTTTGTCCTCTGTCTCTTGTATTTGACTTACCCAGCGGCCCTCAAGCAATTTTTACATTTCCTTATTGGGTTTGTCTTTAGGCCAGCCACCTCTTTGGGTGTTAATTTTGGCAGGTGAATTGTTCTTTCAAGGAGATCTTCTGACACATTTTGAGCTGGCTAAGATATGCTACAGTGAAACCTGGCTCTGCTGAACTGTAAATTAGCAAAGAGCACCATTAACGCACCCATCAAAAAACTCTTGAAATGTGAAAATTAGGACTGATCAAGGAAAGCCATGTGTAGTAGTTCTCACTTCCATTTGCCCTTTGTGTAAAGCCAATTAACCATGAATTAAAGATTTCCTGGTAGCTTTTCTCATCGCCAGCAAAGGGTAAAGCAGGCACCAGCACAGGGAAGCAATGTTGAGTCAGTCAAGGGCACATTCATGCACCCACTGAGAGAACCAATTTAAAACTGCCAATTTACCTAGCATACATATCTTTGGGAAGTGGAAGAAACTGAAGCACCAACTAAACTTCACACAGACATGGAGACAATGTAAAAAAGACAATGACCTGGCTGCGAATGAGAGCTTGTAAGGCAATAGCCATAATAATTGATGGCCACCTTAATAAAAGAACAAATGCCTGTGTATCTGTGTGTCCATCTGGTTGCTCTTTCTTGGCCAGATGGTGCATTACAAAATTTTGTAATAATGCAATCCATTCGTCATCCCAACAGTGGGTGTGTCACAAACATTAACACTGGGGGATGGTATTAATTGATTATTTTAATCATCTGCTCTTGCATTATTGCTTGTATTATTTATTATTATTTTATTCCCCGTTTTTACATCACTTTGGCTTGACGTCTGTTGTTTTAAATGTGCTTTTATAAATAAATCTGATTTGAAATCTGTTTTTATGAATCCCATTTCAAATGACATATAACATGAGACATGCGCATTGCATGGTGCCCTGCAAACACTAACGCTGAAGTCTAAATTGATTATTTGGATTTCAGCCTGACTTAGAGAGGCATGCAGCTCAACTATTTTTTTAATACTTTTGCATAGATTTAAAAAATTCTATTTTCATTGTGTGGCATTAAGAGTTATTTGAAGAGGAAAAAAAATAAACGGAAATGATTTTAGCCTAAAGCTGAAACTGGGAAAAAGTTAAAGGGCCTGAATACTTTATAAAGGCATTTATTTAAATGAAATGTCCTTGAAACGTATTCAGTCTGTCCCTTGATCTGTCCTCGCAGCTTCTTTAACTGACTCTTAAACTGAAATAGGTCAACATTCTTGTAAAATAATCCAGAACTAAACATTTCTGCTTTGGTTCATGACTTTTCCTCCCACACCTTCATAGATCTGCTGGTTATGTCAACTGGCGGCGAGTGTAAGTGACAGGGACCAGGCGCTCCGTCCAGTGTTGGTTCCTGCCTTGCGCCCAATGATGACGGGCTTTGTCTGAGTGTTTATTCATGGTCTTCACACACTCCCTGAAGCGTTTCTGACGAGTCTCCTTCACTGAAACTGCAGCGCTCGGCTTGTTTAATGTCACAAATCCTGTCTCATTCCGTCTGCGGCGTTTCTTGTCTTAAAGCGTATCCAAGACTGGGGATCGCTAACGCGGCCGTCGGTTGCTAGGCGACAACAACGCCTGACGCTTGAGAAAGTGGTTCGCAGCGTGGTCGTCCGCTGTCACTTGTTTAATGGCTTGATTTACACCCCTTTACCTTCCAGGCAGAACGAAGAGCGTGATTTTATAATGAAATGTTCGAGTTACTCTCCGCTTCTCTAGCAGCACACACTGATAGAATGATGGCAGGCGTGGGGGTGGAGGGGAAGCCGGACAGCACATGTTGAAATGTCCTTGAGGGCTCCGCTTTCTATATTACAAACAGCTCTGACCGCGTCATGCCGAAAGCAGAACAGATATGGTGTTAGATTATTGCCGTATGTCCGTGGGCGACCAACACGCATTTTGTGTAATTCGTTTTGCAACAGCGTGTACAAGCGCGAGAGACATGTATTGGTACGCATGTGTGGCATATTATGAGAGAAAGCCACTCATATTGCACTTGTGCATAGCATATTTGAGTGTCAACTGTACGTTTTTCAAGTGGACATAGCCTATTTTAAACGCGAGCGGCACATTTTGCCCGAGATTTGTAGTCAATTCAATTTTTGGCAGCGTTCTTGTGGATCGCTACAGCCAGTGGCATTTATTTGATACCCAAGGCGAGATCTTGCACGGCACTCCTCAGTACCACTGGATGAAAGATAATGCTTTGCAAATCCATGCTTCCTTACCCCTAAGAATGACATAGTTTTGGATCGCAAACAATATGTTTTGCACGAAAGATATTTTGAGCGCGAGTGACGCATTGTATGTACGCGTAGCACATATCGACCACGACCGATCCGGCTTGCACATGCGCATTGCGCATTTTGATTGTGAACGATACGTTTTGTAAGTACGCACGGCACATTTTAACGCAAGCGTCACGTTTTGAAGTCAAGTGATTCTTTTTTGGTGTTCTTACACATCGCTACAGCCTTTTAGCCCATGTGATGCCCTAGTTAAGAACCTGTTCGGGCTCCCCCTGCGATCCGGAAGGAAATGCTTTACAAATACAAAAAAATCAGCCAAAAGTCAGTGAATGGAACACATTCTGTGAACGATCAATACACATTACCCTTAAAATGTCTTCCATATATAGGTGACTACAAACCTAATGCTAGCACACTGACTTTTGGAGTCTCCAACTCTGAACCTGGGTGTTACATGGCTGCAGGTTTTCATTCTAGCTCCTTTCTACAGTTTTTGCTGCTAACGAACTATTTTGCCTTAATTTTAATTGACCTGCCATGTAAGACTCAGACCTCTTTTAATTATTTCCATTTTTTAATTAGTAACCAGCCAAACAATAATGAGATACAAGACAAGCCAACACATGCTGAGGATCCTGTGTCCATCATAACTGAAAACAAAGAAAGGTGAAGCTCTCCGTCATGTTGATCTGCTCAGGTCCACAATATATTTTGACAGTATCTTACATAAAATAAAATCAGAAACCAACAAGGCATGGAATTAAATAGCAGGTGTAATTAACAACAAGAATTGGCTTCTAATTGGGAAACTGGTTGGAATGAAATTGGGAGTTTAGCTGGCCATCTTTTGGCTCACTAACTTCATATCTCATTTCTGTTTGGGTGAAAAAGATAAAAAATGAAGGAATTCTAGGAAAAAAATAAGCATTTTTAAAGACCTGGTCTTTAAAACCAAGTCAATAAAAATGAATGTGAAAGACATGCATTAGTAGCCAATACTGGTCACTAATTAAGAAAAGGGTTAGAATGAAAACCTGCAGCCACAGTAATGCTTCAGGACTGGAGTTGGAGACCCTAAGATGGGTACACCTGATGGAAGCCAAGCATTTTCACGTCCTGGGTTTACATTTGTTTATTTGGCTGGCGTCTTTATCAAAGGCAGCTTACAATATATGAAATATGATTGGTTATGTTTCTCCCAATTAGAGTGCAGACAGCTGAAGTTACTTCCTCATGGTCACACAGTATCAGTAGCAAAATTCAAACCCACAACCTTACGGTCTGAAGTGCAAAGCTGTAACCGCTAAGGCACCCTGCCTGTAAGTTTTGTGGCAAAGTAGAAAGGGGGATTGAGGAGGGATAGCTAGAGAGGTGGGCGATGAGGACCTCCATTCACATTTAAGATCCGTTAAGTATCTGACAGCTCCCTCCACACCCACAAAGTGAACTTAAATCCTGGCCACCACACGGGCAATGACTGGATGTGGAATTTGACCTGACAGAGAGTGCCGGAGCTAATCACTGTGCCACCATGGTGCCTCAAGGCTGAACATAACTTCTGCTAAATAAATAAAAGCTTGAGGTCATTAAGGTTTGTTTTTATTTATTGTTTTGGTTTCAGGTTAGTGCAGGTTCGCCATGACATGTGATCAGCGGCTCTTTTCCATATTTAATGCACTCTGTAAATATTTCATGGCCCACACAGAATACACTGAATGCTGATGGCGGGTTTGAATCCCATTGTGACTTCGAGTTTAACTGGTCCCCCCAATGAAACTTAGAATATCCATCCATCCACATCCTGTTTTAAGACTTTCTAATATAGAGGAATGATTCTTACATTAACATCACACTTTCAAATCTCCTTTATCTAATTCAGGGTCACAAGGGTCCAGCTCTGTACCAGTAATATTAGGAGAAAGGCAGGAGTCAACTACTGGCAGGCTGGCACTCTATTTGAGAGCCCACTCGTGTATGTCACATCAGGCCAACATGTAATTGCTAGCTGACTGGACACACCCAGGCCTTTGGGCATATGGAAGGCAAATCCACACAACCACAGAGATAGTGAACGGGCATGGGGGTCAAAGCCAAGATGCTGGATCTGGGAGGAAGCTGCACTAACACTCCGTTATCCTGCCTCACTACCTTTTGCATTTAATTAGAACATTTTTTGTGACAATGTGGGTAGGCAACATTCCCTATTGCCTTTGGGAAGCTCTTGAGCCCGCCACCGTTGATAACATAGCCAAGAACGAGCCGGACAAATGAGGACACATACAAAGGGTTGGCTCAAAAAAGGTGATAAGTGCTTTTATTAAAATCCAAACACAAGAGTTTCCAGATAAATGGCGCAGTGAAATCTTCTCCAATAAGTAATCCATCAAAATAGTGTTTGTGGAGGTTAAAACCAGGTCAACGAATAATCCCTTAAAAATGAGGTTAAAATCTTAAAGCCGCAATCTGTCCTTTTAAATCCACGAGCCCTGGCGCATTCCACTAAAATTGATGTCTCCTGTATTTAACCCACACGAGGACTGGTAGTAGAGGTGACGTCCAACTGACAGACACAGCCAACCTTCTTTCCTGGGTCCGGGTCCCTACTCTTCCATGGCTCCTAGTAGGGGACCGTGCTGAACCTCATCTCTCTTAGGCTGTCTGTTGCCCCAGCAGGGTGCCATGCTGAGTCTCCCTAAGTCCTGCTGCCTTCAACGACTGAACGTGGCAGAGTCACTTAAGCAGCATGTCACTCCAGCACTCAGCTAGGGTGGCCTTCAGCCCTTGAGTGTCAGCCACATGCTCTCCCAAGGGGCCTGTCTGTCTGGCTGGCTGGCTGCCTGTCTCTGTTTGTCTGTCTGTCTGTCTGCTCGTTTCTCTCTTTTTCTTCAGCTTCTCCTGTCCCGTGCAGGCTCGCTCCTCTTCTGCTACCTCTCCTAAAGGGTGTGACGCGCCGCTCCCTCTAAGTCAGGGGTCTCCAACTTCTGTCCTGGAGAGCTACTATGGCTGCAAGGTTTCATTCTAACTCTTTTCTTAATTAGTGACCAGTTTTTTGCTGCTAATTAACTATTTCCCTTTATTTTAATTGACTTTTTCTTGAGATTCTGACCTCTGAATTGATTCTTTTTTTCTTAAACGGCACCTAAACATAAATTTGATGTGAAGTGAGCCAACAGAGAGCTAACTAAGTTGGGGCCTCAAACTCCAACCAACTGCACTTCATTCAGTTTCTTAATTTGAAGCCATTTCTCGTTGTTAATTAAACCCGTTATTTAATTCCATGGCACTCATTCTGCCATGGCAGACATTTCGAAAACTGTTGATTTTCTTTTTTAAGAGCGTGTGGACCTGAGCAGATCAACATTACTGAGGCCTTCCCCTTTCTTTTATTTTCAGTTATTGTGTGATGGATGCAGGTTGTTGTTTTATGTGTTGGTTCATTTTATGTCTTAATATTGTCTGGTTGCTAATTAAGGAAAAAAAAGAAATAATTAAGGGACTTGAGTCTTAAGTTGTGCATCAATTAAAATGAAGGCAAAGAGTTAATTAGCAGCAAAATCTGGTCCCGAATTAAGAAAAGGGTTAGAATGAAAAACTGAAGCCACTGCGGCCCTCCAGGAATGGAGTTGGAGACCCCTGCTCTAAAGCAATACTGAGGCACCTGAGTGACAATGACACTTGCATGTGACTTTGCAGTCAGCCAGATACCCTGAACCGTCTCCGGCGTGAAGCGTGTCTGCACTCCCACCCAGAACCGACTAGAGTCTGCACTTTTGCGATTTTATTTATTTAAAATTATCCCGACACCACAGACCAGCTATGTTTTATTGGTTTTTTTTTTCCCCCCATAAAAGTAGTGTTTTTTGCTTTATTATTCCCAGCTGGAGTTGCATCATAATTTTGTTTTTAATTTTTTTTTTTTTTTACAGTAATATTAAAAACTTTCTATTCTGTTCCTATAACAAGGATTCATTCTGTGGTTGTGTATTTCTCTACCACATCTTTTTGTCTTTATAGGGATAAGATATACGGGCTAAAGGGAAAAGACAAATGGCCACAAAAAACTGTGCACTCCAGCTTCTGGTGTCAATTCAGAGCTGTGGTCTGGTCTTATGTTCTTGGCTCTCGACTCACTCGGATACTACTGTAATAAAAACAGAAGAAAATGACAAATGAGAGGAGACCATTCAGTCCATCAGGCCCGTTTGTTTATTCTAACAGCTAAGATGTCCAAACGTCTCATCCAGATGCTACTTAAAGGTTGTCAGGGTTTCTGCTTCAACTCCATGTCTCGGTAGTCTGCCTCAGAATCAAACAACTCTTGGCATGGCATAAAGAAGAGCTTATTGGCTTCAGTCCTAAATGCACTTCCCCTTAATTTCCACTGATGTTCTCAAGGATGTAATTCTGCTGAATCGACTTTATTGATGCCTTTCAGAAGTTTGAAGACCTCTGTTTGAGACTAAATAAGGTTTAATTCTCCAGATCTGTCACAGTATGACTAGTCCTTAAAGGATAAGTTCTGTATTTTTTTTTTGCTACACAGCGCCCTCTATAATGTTGGGGACAAAGACCCATTTTTACTTGATGTACCTGTCCTCAGCTCCACGGTTTAAAATGACAAATCAAACAATTCACATATCGTGATTATCGTTATTGTTTAAGGGGATTTGCAGACATTTCGGTCACACTGTGGTCCCTCCATTTCAGGGCACCATAATGTTTAGGCCAGTGGGCGTCACAGGTGTTTGTGATCACTCAGGTGGGTTTCATGGCTTCATAAGAGACCTCGGCTTGCTTCTACCCTTTGGAGTCTGGAGTTGCCATGTTGTTCAACTTGAGGACAAGAGCTGTGCCAGTGAAATTCAAAGAAGCCATTATGAGGCTGAAGAACAAGAAGAAAACCATTGGAGACATCGGAAAGACCTTAGGATGACCAAAATCAACTGTCTGGAATATCATGAAGAAGAAAGAACACACTGGTGGGCTCAGTGATCACAGAAGGGCTGGTGGGCCAAGGAAGACCTCAACAGCTGATGATGACAGAAGAATCCTCACTATGGTCAAGAAAGAGCCCCAAACGTCTCTCTGACAGACCAGACACAGTGTTCAGGGGGCCGATGTGTGTGTGTGTGTCAGAGACGACTATCAGCAGAAGACTTCATGAACACAAACACAGAGGCCACACTGCAAGGTGCAGACCACACAAATAGGACGGCCGGATAACAGTTTGTGAAAAAGGACTTCAAAGAGCCTGCAGAATTCTGGGAAAAAGTCTTGTGGACAGACGAGACAAAGATGAACCTCATCAGAGTGACAGCAAGAGCAAAGTGTGGAACTTCACAAGATCCAAAGCAGACCACCTCAGCTGTTAAACATGAGGGTGTTATGGCTGCCACAGGTCCTGGCACACGTCACTTCATTAATGATGGATACTGCTGCGGTGGCACAAAGAATTCAGAGGTGTGAGGAAACCTCTGATCTGCTCAAGTTCTAGTAAATACCTCCGAACTCGCTGGACAACGCTTCATCCTACAACATGATAATGAACCAAGCAGACTGCTGAGGCCACACAGGAGTTTGCCAAATCTAAAAACATGGAAGATTCTTGAATGGCCAAACCAGTCAGCCAATCTCAATCCAACTGAGCAGGCCTGAGAAAACGTAAGGGGTCAAGCCCACCCGAAACATGCAGGAGCTGAAGATGGCTGCATTAGAGGTTTGGCAGAACATCACCAGAGAAGACCGTCAGCACCTGGTGAGGTCTGTGAATTGGAGACTTCAAGCAGTCATTGCATGCTGGGATATGAGACAAAGAACTAAGCATGATGGCTGCTTTAATTGACCTGCCATTGCTGTGTCCCAAACATTTATGATGTCCTGAAATGAGGGGACCACAGTGTGACCGAAATGTCTGTAGATCCCCTTAAATGAAAGTCTGCCACGTGCACTTTAATCATGATGCCTGAATTGTTGAATTTGTAATTTTAAACTGAGGGGAAATCAAGGAAAATGGTTCCTTGTCCCAAACCTTATGGAGGGCACTGTAAATGGTGTGATCTTGTTAACACAGCTGGTTGCTGCTTTGTTTCTGATGTCTCCAATAGTTTAAAAAATTGGTAGAAAGAAAACAGCATGAGCGGAGAAAAAGGTGAGGCCTCTGCTTCGGACCAACACGATGAGGGGGGTTTCTTAAATACTGAGGGGCTGTGGTGTGGTGTGATAAAGTCCCAAACATCTGTCTACTTCAGGCTCACACTGGGCAGAAGTCCATCCTTGCAAAACTGGGCACATTTCAGGAATGAAACCTTGGGTGGGATTCGAATGCACACCCACAAATGTATGCACACTTGCTCGCCCTGAGAGGGTCACCCTGCCGATCACTTGTGTACTTTATGATGTGTGAGTCGCTGCCTTGCACCCAAAAGACGAGGCTGAGTCTAAGGATTTGGGGAAAATCAGCTTTATTCAACTTGAAACAGGAACAACACGGTTATTTACTGCAGCGGGAGCTCCCACTCTACTCCACAGAGACACAGCCATCGGGCAACAGATGTGAGCTGGTGAGCTTGCCATTGCCTTTGTGGCGCTGCAAACCTGTGGTTACCTCGGCAAAGGACAAGCAGCCCTTGGCAGACGCGTCAATCGCATTTTGGTGTGTTGCCCCATTGGGGAGGGTCTCAGAATAGTTAAAAAATCTCACAACTTGCGAAGCAAGACAAGAAAAATAAGAACCCTACAAGTCTTATTTAGAAGAAGTGAGTTTGAAAAGTGTGAGAGAATTGATGACAGGGTACCATGCTTGTCTCTCAGGGCCTCCCATGCCTTTGACACAGTTAACCAGCAGATCCTCCTTGCCACCGAAAGGTGGTTTTGAGTCCTACCTCTTGGGCAGATCCTACTGTGTTCCTGGTGAGAGGCGAGACGTCAAGGGTACACCAGGCAAGCACCAAGGCACCCCAAGGATGGGTGCTGAGTGTTCTTTTCATCTCTGTCCACACTACCTCCCTAGTCTTCATCATCCAGTCCTATGGCTTCTCATATCATTGCTATGCTGATGACCCCACAAGACCATATCTGTCAGAATTTCTGCATGTCTCACTGATATTGCAACCAGGATGAAAGAACACCAACTACAGCTCAACCTGGCAAAAATTAACATTATTGTTATTCCTTGTTATTAACTGTCTATTCAGAAACTTATTTCTGTTCAGCTTAGAACATTATCATGAACATCCACCACTCTTAGGTTGGTGATCGATGACCATGTTGGCCTGGTCTCTTGACCTTACAGATTCATAACATCTGCAAGATCAGACCATATCTGATGGAGGATTCAGCACAACAACAGGCCCAGGCTCTGGACTACTGCAACTCCCTGCTGTGTCACCAAATTACAGTAGATAATTCAAAATGCAGTTGCACATCTGGTGTTCAACCAGCCGTCACTATCCAGATCACTACATTGACTCCCTGTAGCAGCACACATTTAAGTTCAAATCCTTGATGCTTGCTTACAGAGTAGTCAATGGGGCAGCACCTACAAGTACATGTTTGGAGACACTGTTGAGGTCCTATTCTTCTTCTGAACCACAAAGTTATGTTTAATGAATAGCATCTAGAGATGCCACCTGTGTGTGGCATCCAGTCTCAGTCCTGACTCTTTTCATGTGTGACTCCTAGCAGGTGAAATGAGCTGCCCACCTCCATTTAGACATCAGGCCTCCTCAATGTGCTTAAGAAGCATTTGAAGCATCTTGTTGTTTGGCGAGTTTTTGTCTATCTCGCTTGTAATCCAGGAATTGTAACTTGCTTGAATTGTTTTTGTTCTGAGCTCATCACTTCAGATGAGCCATTTTGTACCCTTGTCCTGTAACACTTGTTCCCAAACAGTCCATTGATTGATGTTTACTGGATTATGTTAACCTCTGTTGTAAAGGACTTTGGATTAAAGTGTCTACAAATATCTAAATGTAAATGTTCTACTCTTCAAAATCCCAAACATGTGCAAATTAGCTTGTTTGACAACTCTAAACTGGTCATTGTGGCTGTAAATGGTACTGTGCCCTGTTTTGGACTAGTAATCCATCCAAAGTTTCTTTCTTCCTGTGCCTATTATTGCCTGAATTTGCACTTTTTCTTCTGCGATGCCTTTCAGATCTTTCCAAGTAACGAAGCATAACCTTCTCAAAGTTCTTGCTGAGGGATAGGACCTAACGCTGGTCCATTACGCACTCACGGGGGCAGTTTTGCACAACCATTGAGCCTAAACCGCCTGTGCGTGGGAGGCTACCAGAGAAGATCCAGCAGGAGGGCGGAGACATGCAAATAAACATTTATGCTCAGACATGAGGCGTGGACATGCAAATGACCAATCTCCTGCAGACAAATTACAACCGGGCTCGAGTACGAACCCAGGCACTGCTCGCAATGCAAGTCGTTTAACCGTCACAAACCTGTTAATCTACGTGAGCACCAAATAAAAAGCGAAAGCAGATAGTGTAATAAATAATACACAAATAACTTTACATTTCACACAACACACTAACGATGGATGCGCTGTTTTTAAAATTGAAGACACGATGCCAGACGCGCATGTTGTGGTTTCGCTTTCATTCTGAGTCTGTCCAGGCACGACATCAACAACCTTCGAAAATGTGCAAGTCATGGTGATACTGGGATTATTATGGGTGGGGTGTGATGTGATACCCCCGAGACTCTTACCAAATGCAATGAAACACATTCACCGTCCTGACAGAGAGGGCTTATTAAAAGGGCCGGGCTGGAGCTGATCCAGAAGTGGAGGAAACAAACCACACATTGGCGAGAGAGATCATAATGGAAATTCCTGACGGACTACATGGAAATTTCGCAGAAAAACTTGACTGCAGGTTACTTTTTTTATCCAAATTGATACGTTTCTTCAGCATGAGCGGGCACCCCATCAAGGGCTGTTTCATCCATTGTGCCCAGTGCTATTGGGATAGGCGCCGGCACCCGCGAATACAAACTGTATGAAACAAGTCAAAAATGAATAAAGAGAAAATAACGAAAATATGAATGCAAAACAGGATCAGCGCCAGAATTCGAGCAAGATACACAGGATAGATAGACAGATATTAAAGGCACTATAAGGGTGATAGATATGAAAGACACTAGATAGATTGATAGATATTAAAGGCACTATAAGGTAGATAGATAGATCAGAACTTTATAAATAGGCTCGAGGGCACACTTTGGTCGCCATGAGAGAATCAAAATCTCTCTCTCTCTCTCTCTCTCTCTCTCTCTCTCTATATATATATATATATATATATATACAGTATACAGTATCCCAATCTTATTTGGATTAAGTGAGTTTGAAAAGGTTGTAGCAGAAGAATGAATCTATATTTTCCCGGTGGGTTTTCTCTCGGTACTTCAGGTTCATCCCTTGGTTAACAACTCTAAACTGCCCATCGTGGGTGTGGGAGGAACTATGCCCTGTTAATGATTGGCATTTTACCCAAATGTTGTTTACGCGAAACTGTAATGGAAAACGCACAAATCTTTCAGAATCCTTTCAAATCAATCCAAGAAACAGAACGTTGACCTTCTTAAACCTCTATCTGAAGGCAGGATCTAATTGTGGTCCATCACGCATTACCGCAGGCCCATTTTTCACCGCCATTGGCTCTAACCCGCTTGTGTTTGGGAGGAGCCCAGAGAAGATGCCGCAAGATTCGGGAGGAGGGGACATGTAAATTAACAACGCCCCACAGACGAATGGGGCGGGATATACAAATTACCAACTGTAAGCAGACAAATTACGACCGGACTCGATTGCTAACCCACAAGCTGACCTCAATGCGAGTCGTTTCACATTCATGGACCCTTTTAATCTACGTGAGCAACTTAAAACCAAAACAAAAACGGTAATACATAGTACACAAATACAGTATCTTTACATTCCACACAAGGATGTCGATTACTCGCTCTTTTTACAAAAAAAGGATCGGCATATGTTGTGCACATCACGCTCAGGAACAATACGGACTGGTTTCTACATTCTGAGTCTGTCTGGACATGACAGCACCCATTTAGAGGCGAGCTTTAAAAATCTGCAAGTCATGGTGATATTGGAAGTTTGTGGGGTGGGGTGGGATGCGATGCCCCTGAAACGGAGACTCTTGCCAAATGCAATAAAACGCATTCACCGTCCTGGCAGAGAAGCTTATTAAAAGGGCCGGGCTGGAGCTGCGCCAGACTGGAAGAAACGCACCACACATCTAAGTAAGAGATTAAAATGGAATACCCGACGGGCTGAGCGTATATTTAACAGAATGACTTGACTTCAGGTTATTACATTTATATTTTTCTTCAAATACAATTTCCTTTGGATGGAATGGCGCCCCGTCTTGGTCTGTTTCATGCCTTGCGTACAGTGCTAATGGGATCAATTCACCTGTGAATCGAAACTGGACGAATCAGATAAAAAAATGAAGGAGTGGATGAATAGATATTGAACACAAAATTTAAGTTCAAAACAAGATCACCATTCACCAACTGTCAGAATTTTCAAATGACGAAAATGTGCACTTTGCAATTTCTAATGAAATGATCCCTTACTCGTTTGTAGACAGAATCCAGCCAAATCACCTCTACAGTGGATCTCATATCTACAGTCCACTTACTAAGTAGTCAGACCCCTTGATTTCCTGCATTTTATTGTGTTGTAGATTCCATTTTTAATGGGTAAATGTACCATTTGCCCATCACACCACACTTAATAGCCCATAGTGACAAAGTGAAAATAAGTTTGCTGTAAAGTCTAAAAATTTATTAAAAACCAAAAAGTGAAATCTGTTATTCATAGAAGTATTCAGACCCCAGTCCAAATTATGGTCGGGTCCATCCTGTTTTCTTGTTTCTCCTTAGGATGTGTCGAGAACTTGGAGCCCAACTGTGACCAATTGAATTAGTTGTTGGACATTATTTAGAAAGGCACATGCATTGCTGTATATAGAAGGCCTCATAAATCATACAGCCTGTTAGCACAATAACTACGCCAGGAGGTCCAAGGAACTCTCTGTAGACCCCTGTGATCAAATTGCGATTAGGTAAAGATCAGGACAATGAGGATAAAACCATTTGTAAAGCTTTGTATATTCCTAGGAACAGTGGCCTCAAGAATAAAATAATAATATAATTATTATTATTATAAGTATTATTATTAATTAATAATAATAATGCACCACCCAAAAGTGGATGTGGATAGGCTGTACCTTCCAAGAATATCAGGTGAAAATGGCCAAATTGATTGTTAGATTGGTCTGGACACATACCTTAAAAACAAAGATAGCTAGAGACTATGAAAATACTAAGAAAACATCATCAATAGACCATGAAGCTGCCAAATTGTGAAGAGAGTTCAACTTGCCAGAGATCCAAATAGTGAAAAGAGAGCCAATTAATTAACTATGCTTGAAGAACAAAAATGGAAGCCAAACATCAAGTCCTAGAACAACTAAAGAGCAAATGGGAAGATAAACCTTTTACATGGACAGTATCCAAAATGAATCAACGACAAAGATGTGGACCAAGCCCAAACAAACAGTTGGAGAACAACAGCAGGTCTAAAGTCAGAAACTGAAGGTCTCATCATCGCTGCTCAAGACCAACTCTTACCGAAACAAGATCATGAAGTTGGCACCAAGCTGATATGTAAGATATGCAACAAACAAGACAAGTCAATAGACCACATGGTCTCCTGCTGCTCAGAAATGGCCAAAACAGAATACATGTGAGGTCTGTCCACAAAAAATCCTGCCATGTTATATGAAAGATAGATGCATTTATTGAAGAAGATACAAGATACAAGAAACATTGTACATAGGACAATGACGCCTCAGTCCCCTTCGAAGTAGGCACCTTGGGACCCCACACAGTTCTCCCAGCGTCTCTTCCACTGTTCAAAACACTCTGCCAAATCCTTTGTTGGAATCGCCATCGGCTGCTTCATCGTATTTTTCTGAATCTCATCGACATTCTGAAATCTCTTTCCCTTTCAAAGGTGAGTTTAGTTTTGGGAAAAGTCAGAAGTCACTGGGTGCCAAATCTGGGCCATAGGGGCTGCCGAGTCACCTGGGTGATCTGATGTTTCGTCCAAAAACTCTACACGAGATGTGATGCATGGATGGGCTTTCGGAATCATCCGAATAGCTTAATGCAAAATTTGATGCAGATTCATTAACTCTACTTGCTCAGTCATTTTAAATGTGACGGCCACACTGCACACATGCTCACTCAACAGCATGTAGAACCTCCATTGGCTAGTCCAGTGAAGTCATCGTCGTTCACACGTGTGCATTCCAGTCCACTCTCCTTGACTGCCAGATTACATTGATGCCGGACAAACTGTTCTCCTTATATTAACAATGGCCGGACTTTTTCTGGACAAACCTCGTGTACAACAACAGCAGCAAACCTCCATTGGGCAAGATGCAAACACTAGAACATCCAAGTCAAAGGCAAATGTTACAAACATGAGCTGTCAACGGTAACGAGAAATTATGAGGCAACTATATTATGGGATATGGCAAAAAAAACTAAGACTAACAGACCCAATATAGCAATGAATGACAAGAAGGAGAGATCATGCCTGCTCATCGACATGTCTGTCCACACTGAAAGAGGCACCTCCCTAAAAACTACAGGACAACTCACCAAATATAAAGATGTATGAAAACTACAATAATACCAGTGGTAACGGCTGCTCTCGGGCTGGTCAACAAAGGGATGGAAAACTACACCAACAAAACCCTTGGTAACACTAAGTTAGAGGAGGTCCACTGCTCATATACCGAGGAGGACTCAGTGGCGTAGTTGGTTGGCAAGGGAGAACATCTGTCCCCGGGCGCAGCATCCAGGGGGTGCCAAACTGAGTTGGTCTTCAGATTTTACTGACTGTTGGAACCTCCATCGCCAGTTGTGAAAGATCTTTCAGTAAATTAAAACGTTATCTTGTCCTACCTGAGATCATCCATGGCACAGGAAAGATTGTCAGCCTTGGCTTTGCTGAGTGTGGAGCGGGAGGTTACCGACAGCAGACATTTTGATGAACTAATCGATAAATTTGCAGCAGCAAAGGGTAGGAAAATTCTCTTTGAAGTTAATAATTACATTTAAAGCATTATACATCAAACTATTTTTTTTTTTACTTTATACTAACTTCATTTTCAGGTTATTATATTATTATATCCAATGTAATGTTTAAGCTTTTGCAATGTTATATTTCAATAATATTGTTGAATAATTACATTTTCGTACTACCATTGTTATCTTAATTATTTTACTTCGTTCTATCTTTATAAATTTAGCGAAACCTTGAAGATATACGCATAAAAGTGCTTTAAAAAATTAAAATATTTAAAAATTTAAAACTATTTAAAATAAAAAATATGAATTTTTGAAATACTCTTAAAATACTATTATTTTAAATACATTTTTTAAAATGTTCTTTCCCTTCCCATTGCATTTTGGCAAACAGGAGGGGGCTCGAAATTTTCAGTTGTCCTTGGGCGCTGAAAGCCATAGCTACACCTCTGGGAGGACTTTATCCATCAAGCGAACCACCACACCCTCATGGCAGCCCTAAGTTCAAGGGTGGACTCGACTTCGTGAGTGAATAGAGCAGGACTTTAAGGAAAGAGAGCAATGATAATAATAAAAGTTCAGACGTGAGTGTCAGTAGGCTTTGCACTCTAGGAACCAAGTTACCTGAACTACTCTCTAACATTTCAGTAATTCTTTACCGCTCTGATTCTGATCTTTTTGGTCATAAAATAGGTCATTACGGTAGCACTTGATGAGAAGAATTAATAATTAATGGCAGAATTATGATATTTGAGGGCTCCTCTAGAGTGCCTCTTTCTCTTGGCTCAAAAACGAATCACACATCGTCATCTCATAACAGGATTATGTTTTGAGTTTGGTATTTTTCCGGTCCAGCCGTTTTAGCTCTAGATCATCCTAAAGAAACTGCGAGACATGGACAGACACACACCCATCATCGAGATTATTGATGTTTTCAGTATCGGGGACCCTAAAACGTCAAGATTCATTGAAAAACAGAGATCGGTATTTTTGATGAATTTAAAGCTTTTGCTCCTCTCCCATGATGGGGGAGGGTGTAAAGCAATAATAATAGTAATAATAATAATAACAATAATAATAATAATACTTTTTTTTATATATAGCACCTTTTCCACATTTAAAACACTTCACAGAAATTCTGAAACAACAACAGGGCCTATTTAACATGGGATATACAGTAAATAATATCCACTGTCACAAGAATAGACTGGAGACACGAAAAAGGTTTTGGGCAGCCACCCATATATTATTTCCTTGCGGCGAAATTCGTTTTCAAAGGATGTACAATGCGTACAGGTTTGAGTCCAAGACAGGACTGATTCTCTGGAACAAAGATGGCGGCCTTGAAGGAGAGTTGTAGAAGTGAGGTCATCATTGGAGCTGGGAATGGAAGTGGTGACCCAGAGGCCATGACCGGAAGTGGCATCATCATTGGGCGCCGGAACCAGAAGTGACATCACTGGGGCCAGATGGAATTTCACGTAACTGGTCTGCAGAGAAGCGAGAGAGTTAGTGTCCTCTGCCACCCCCTGGTCTGGTATGGAATTACTCTCATTCAGGTCCTTTAGCTGCCTCCCATGTGCACGTGTGTGACACCACATAAACCAGTGAATACAGATGAATACAGGATTTACAAAGAATCAAAATACAATTAAAGACAATAAAGCAGACTAAAATACAAAACAAAATACAAGAATTGTAAAATGGATAAAGTTTGGAAGCACCAGGACTCCTCCTATAGAGTTGGATTTCTACTCAAACTGATTAACTGGGCCAGAAGGGTCTTGGTCAGGGAGGTGGCAAAGACCAACAAAGTTCACTCTTAAAAGAGCTTCAGAGGTCCTCTGCTGAGATGGCAGAACCAGAAGGAAAGACAACCATCTTAGCAGCACTCCATTAGTCAGGAGCTTATGGAGGTGGAAGCCGCTCTTACTAAATGGCATTCATAGGACTCTTAGAGGATGAGGAAGAGGAGTATGTGGACTGGTGAGGTAGAAATGAAACTCTTCAGGCAGAACCCTAAGCACCCTGTCTGGTGAAGACCAAGTACTGCTCATCACCTGCTCAATACCATCCCTAGGGTGAGGCATGGTGGTGGCAATATCATTCCATGGTGGTGCAGGGACTGGTCAGAATTGAGTAAAGGATGAATGCAGCCAAACAGAGAGAGGTCCCCGAACAAAACCTGCCCCACCTCAGACTAGGGTGAGGGTTTACCTTTCTGGTTGACACTGAGCCCTCAGCACAGAAAATGCAGAAGTGGCTTTGAGACAGGTCTCTCTGATTGTCCTTGAGCAGCCCAGCCAAAGCCCAGACTGAAGCCCCATAGGACATGCGTGGAGAGACCTGAAGATGGCAGTTCACAGACACTTCCCATCTAGTCTCACAGAGCTTGAGAAGATCTGGCAGGAAGAATGTGATAAACTGGTGTGCAAAGCTTGTAGAGACTTATCGATGAAGGCTCAAAGCTGGAACTGTGGGGCTTCTACAAAGTCCTGAATTATGGTTCTGATTACTTATATGGATGAAATATTTCAGTTTTTATTTTTAATAGTTTTTCAAACTTTTTTGAAAACATGCCTCCATTTTGTCATTATGGGTTAATTGAGCGTAGATTGATAGGCAAAAATGTCAAATGTATCCACTTAAAATGAGTGCAGAAAGCCGAGGGGTCTGAATACTTTCTGAGGCCACTGCCATTTGGATGGCACAACGCCGAGAGGCAGTAATCAGAGGAGGTAAATCTCGCCCGCTCTTTATGCGTCACCAGGAAAGGTGTTGACAGTCTCAGCCGTCCTGCAGTGACCCTCCGGGAGCCATTTAGTGTCGAGGGGACAGGAAGTGCCGGGTCACATGATCCGGGAGGTAACTGTGAAAGCCACAAGCAGCACGACAGCAAATTCTAGAATTCAGGAAGTGTAATAATGACACTGCCCTCCCGCCCTCGCCGTTAGAAACGGTGCCAGGAACACACATTTAGTGATTGATTTTCACTTTATTCGGCAGGAAATGTCTTTGCTTATTTTTCCAATAAACAAAAGGTAATTATGGATTAATAATTATAATAATAATAATACATTTTATTTATGTAGTGCCTTTCCCATGCTCAGGGTGCTTTTTGAGGTTGTCAAGGCTTATGGGGGGGACATACTACTTTGAAGGTTACAGAATAATAGAACCTGGCTTGGCAGTGCCCATCAGTGTTGCTGTTTGCTTCCGAGGCTTTAGCCCCTGATGTCGGGGGTCCAGCCCCCGATGAATGAATCAATGAGAGCCTCTCCCCCCTAAGTGTCCAATGGGGGGGTGCTAAGCCCATAATAACTGCTGAAGTAATGGTGCCCCTGCCCACCACCCCTCAACTGTACTTTCTTTCCTGCCACATGGGCGCTATATAAATAAAATTTGTTAATATATTATTATTATTATTATTATTAAGGCATCTTCTGGCATTATTGTTAGAATTTTTTTTTTTTGCATAGGCCACAAAATCCCTCAGAAAGGAGACGGTCTGTCATTTTTAAAGTAAGCCCGCTGGCACAACAGGATGTGAATGATTTGCCAGGCCCAGCAGGCACCCCAGAGTGCCTGCTCTCTTTAAAGGGCGCTGGTGGACTATTCATAGCCCCCCACCACCCCACCCCCCAACCACATCCTCCGCTCACACACCCACAGGAGACGATGAAGTCACGCTTGCCGAAGCTCGGCAGCCCTTTTGTGTCTTCTGACAGGAAATGAAAGGCGATGTGGGCTCGCTGCATCTGCCCGCGCTGATATCAGAGACGCTGAATTCACTGTTGTCACCTCAATAAACAAAGGACTATGTTATCAATGCATTCAAATGTGACATAAATTGTAAGAATGTCATTAAGGCATGGCCTAAAAGCCATATGGCAGCAAGACAATCGAAAGAACGGATCAATTTCATTAGCTTAAGGGGTGCCTGAACGTCGGCAGTGGGGCAATGTGATCATAATGATGTGGTGGGACACGGAATGCAATGAAATATATATATATATATATATATATATATATATATATATATATATATATATATATATATATATATATATATATATATATATATATATATATATATATATATATATATATATTTAAGTTATGGACCATTTAGAGCCAGGGGTCACAGAACGCCAGAGCCAATTGAAGTAGAAAAGAAAGGAGTCCACCCTGGATGGGATGTCAAGCAGTCATAAGGCACCCACACGTGCACAGACCCACTGGGCTCATTTAAAATTAAATTTACCTGCACATCTTTGAGGAGAACAATAACACTGAAGTTCTAGAAGTGGGGAAAAAAAGACCAGCAACGGGCTGGAACTGGACACAGGACCCTTCTACAGGAGGAGTGAAATACAGAAACTGGAGTTGCCTGGGCTTATACACACACTGGGAAAGAAACGGGATTTAAAACCCCTATGAGGGACATCGTCACATATTAACAGGAGAATTCATAATGTCTGTTTCAGAATCAAGTTACTGAGTATGAGGTGGCCTGTTATGTTATTGTGATTGTAAATAAAATCAAACTTAAAACACGGATTGTATTCAGTTGTATAAAGTGATCTTCATTAATGCTGAGGTTTTACTCAATAAATGCATTTTGAAATATCTTTCTAATCCATCATTTTTTTGTTTTCATATGAAGGCATCTTGGATTTCTGTGGTGTGGCATATTCAGTCTCTATTGCCTGTTGACAGTAAATTGATCACTGACTATGATAATGCACATCTACATCTTACTCATTTATTTAATTTACTTCTGGCACACGCTTACTCCACAATAAAGTCCAACGACAGCCGTGATATTTGTAAGCTTCCTGCTGCGGTGAGAAGTCAAACACTTCACTGAAATTGAACCTGACATGTTGTGCTGCAGAGAGTCATTAAAAAGAGAATCAAAGTGAAAGCGAAAGCAGAACTCATGAAGAGCGTTCACTAATTTGAATGAATCATATCTGTTAGTCATAGAGACCTTCAATGAAATAAACTGTAAACCTATCTATCTATCTATCTATCTATCTATCTATCTATCTATCTATCTATCTATCTATCTATCTATCTATCTATCTATCTATCTATCTGTGTATCTATCTATAATAATATGCCTATCATGTTAATTTATGTAAATTTTTAATCTTGCCTACTATGCTATCTATCTATCTATCTATCTATCTATCTATCTATCTGTGTATCTATCTATAATAATATGCCTATCATGTTAATTTATGTAAATTGTTAATCTTGCCTACTATGCTATCTATCTATCTATCTATCTATCTATCTATCTATCTATCTATCTATCTATCTATCAATATCCTCTGGTTCCTTTTCTTCCAACAATTTCCCTGCTGTTTACCACAAGCCTTTGCAATTGCCAGATCAGCTCAGGAATCCAAAAGCACATAAATCCCAATAAGTTCCCAGAAACACTGAGTATTAATAAGGGGCAGCACCTAACCTTTATAAAAATAAACATTTCTTTTCAAAATGCTCCACAATAACAGAGAAACCCCATGGAGCACAAGAATTAAAGGAGTTGCCCACAAACACTTAGGCAAACCATTTTAAGCAAAACTCAATACAAATATCCAGATATCAACAACAACATTTATTTATATAGCACATTTTCATACAAACAGTAGCTCAAAGTGCTTTACATATTAAAGAATAGAAAAATGAAAGACATAATTATAAAAAAATAAATCAACATTAACATCGAATAAGAGTAAGGTTCAATGGCCAGGGGGGACAGAAAAAACAAAAAAACTCCAGACGGCTGGAGAAAAATAAAATCTGTAGGGATTCCAGACCATGAGACCGCCCAGTCCCCTCTGGGCATTGAAGTCAACATACAGCAACATCGTCTCCTTTTTCAGGGGGTACCCATAACTCTTTGGAGGTTAACGATAACATCAGAAATCCAATATTTCAATGAAACGTAAGTTTACTCACCAACTGCAGAGCATGAGCAGAATGAACTGCCACGGACTGTGGAAGACCCTCTGGATTTATAAGGCAGAGGGCGGTCCCTTGTGGTGATTGGCAGTTGGCTCCACCTCTTGGAGAATCGCCCACAAGACACACAGAACATGGCAAAGATACCTGATATGCACAGAATAAAAGCACATAAATAAAAAGACACACAACACATGCATTTGAACCCCGGCTACGGCGTGACAGAAGTGAGCAGCGATGTGTGCCTGTGACCCCCTCAGACAGTATTTCTCATTGACATCTTTCTTCCTGCGGCCCTTGCTGACTTCAGCTCGCGTGTCTCTCTGCTCAGATCAATCACTGTCTGGTGCAGAGCACTTTCTGTCTACTGCTAATGTATGCAGCTTATCGGTGTGGCATGTGCCTAAGGAGTGCTCCTTGTCTTCTTTTGTGGAGCTTAATCTTTCTTCCTGTCTTTTACAGATAAGCACACGACTCAGATCGCTTCAGACCATTGAATGTGGCATAATATGTAAAATGGAGTTCAGTTATTTGGTTTAGCAATTACAGTACCTCCTTACCAGGGCCGGATTTTCCTATAGGCTAACTAGGCTTCAGCCTAGGGCCTCAAGATCACGAGGGGCCTACAATCAAATTGTTAGCAAAATTAAAATTACACTACAGTATTCTAAAAACAGTGAACACTAAAACACTGAGCCGAAAATAAGGAGAAATTCTACCCATATGACTAATAAACAAACATAAAAATGTATTGGTTAAGATCAACGCGTTCGGCTCATTGGGTCTGTTCGTTTGTATATACTAGATTGCACCAAAGTATAGTTCATACGTTCACTGATTGATTGCTATGGCAAATATTGACGTGCCTTATGCTACTAAGCTCTGGTTTGTTCTTGCCTAAAAAAAGTGCAGATTGGTGCAGATTGGAACAGACAAACAAACAGACCTATTGATATGCCAACGCTCGGTTATATTCGTGTTACTTCGATAATATGAAACACGTGTTAATGTTATTAGAAAAGATTCTTATTTTAGGATTGCGTATCATTTGATTCTTGCCTTTTGAGTTCAGTAGGTTCAATACTTTAGTGAAGTGTTTATAGACTATTGAAAAATTTTTTGTGATAATATCTTCATTTTGCAGAATTCTAGGTAAGTTCTTAACATATGTTTTAATTTGTATTTTTTAAAATATATATTACGTGCTTTATTTTATATTTTCATGATTATATTATTAACATATGGATATATATCACAGTAATGATGTATTTTATTATCTCTCATGTAATTTACAAACTTAAAAATGGGAGGTGAAAGGGCCTCGTAAGTGGAATAGCCTATGGCCTCTTTTCATCTAAATCCGGCCCTGCTCCTTCACCATAGCCATCTGTTTTTCTGAGCTTCTTGTTCTGACAGCCTTGGAGCAAATGTAACAGAACAGGCCATTCAGCCCAACAGGCTCGTCAATCCTTTTCATTCAGATTGTTCAAAATAACCTCAAGCTGAGATTTTGAGTTCCCAAAAGAGGACACTCCACCACACCGGCTTACTGTAGCACCTCCACTTAGTCTAAGGAGCACCTCTTTGGAGAAAAACGCACAGGACACAGAGAGAGCACGCACACTGCACTCAGACAACGACCAGCCTGGGTTTGAACCCAAGTCCCTGCAGGTGTGAGGCAGCAGTGCCTACCATTACACAGAGCAATTATTGCACATCTATTGCCAACTCTGGATTTAAAGATGTGGTGACAACTTGTCTACTTATGATCATCTCACAGCGTCACCTTCACAGTTGACAGACTTGATCTTCGTCTTTGTTATCTCTACGGAGAGACGGCTCTTCAACAGTCCAGTGCAGTGAATCAGTGGGGCAGGACAGATGCAGGGCCTGAGTTAACTGTACAGTAATCAGAAAATGAACATTTTGATTTTCTGGTGCTGTAGAAGTAAACTTTGAACCCTGGCTAAGATGACATCCCTCGTCCCATTTATGGCTTTTCTTAGTTCCTCTTAATCTCAAACAGCTCACTAAACCCTTGGGCAGGTTACAGGTCCTCATCTGAGTGTTGTAGATCTAAAGGTCACTCTCCAGCAGAGCTTCTGTTTAATATTCTACTTTTATGAAATCCTTATAGTAGAGCACAAGAGTATAAGAAATTTGACAAACGAGAGGGAACCATTCAGTCCACCAGGCGCGTTTGTTTAGCTAATAACTGTGTTGGCCCAACATCTCATCCTGATTGTTCTTAAAGGTTGTCAAGGTTTCTGCTTGAAGTCCATGTCTCGGTCTAGAAGTAATAATATGAATCATTAAATCCATCATATTAAAATGCTAGCCATCCATTGTCCATTTTTCAAGACTCCTTTAGCCTTTAGAAATAAACTTGATCCGTTTGGATTAAAAGTCAAGACGGAGGTAAAGAATTTATGGGTAATTATTGACTCTGACCTGAATTTTAAATCACATATTAATCAGATTGCTAGGACAGCATTTTTTCACTTAAGAAATAGAGCAAAAGTTAGATCCCATTTAACACTGCAAGATGCTGAGACATGAGTTCACGCTTTTGTTTTCAGTCAGCTAGATTACTATAATGCACTCCTCTCAGGACCACCCAAAAAAGACATCAATCGATTGCAACAAGTGCAGAGTGGAGCTGCTAGAATCTTCATTAGGAAAAGAAAATCTGAGCACATCACCCCAGTCTTAGCGTCGTTACACTGGTTACCTGTGCCATTTAGAATTGACTTTAAAATACGGCTTATGGTTTACAAAGCCTTAAATAATCTCACTCCATCTCATATTTCAGAATGTCTTTCACCTGACACTCTGAATCCACCAGGGGGCGCTAGCTCCCTTGTTGGAATAAGTTCTTTTGTAATTGCGGCGTGTTACATAACCCGAAACTATATACTGTAGATATTGTAATAATAATAACAAATACACAGCGTCAAGGTTTGGGGTTATTGGCCCCGTATACTGTAACAAAAAAAGCATGGTCAAACTTTCTCCAAAAGAAAACATCAGACAAAACATGGATGGGTGGACGGACATTTTAAGGAGGCGGACCGGAAATTAGGGGCGTGGAATGCTGGGATGGCGCCATAGTGGATGGGTAGTGGACGTCATCAATGGGGGCCAGAGGAGAGAAAGGAACCGGGAAGTGTTGATGTTCTGTTTGTCCGGGATGGATTATGGCGGGGAGTTTTATCCTTTCTATAGGAAGAGAGAGAGAGAGAGAGGTTAGTACCCTGCCTTTGTCCTCTGGCACGACTTGTCGTGGTCGGGTCCTAAGCTGCTCCCCATGCGTGACAATATAATATAAAAAGGCAATAACCCTCCCTCAGTGATACGGCGGTAAGAAATCACATAGGAGAGATAACTTAGCTTTCTTTGTTGATGGTTTATGTGGCATAACAGATAAGGAAGCCATGACAAGACCATCACCAAAGTGGTTGCCCGATGAATAGAGCCTGCCATTTTTGTTGCTGCGTTGGAAGGATTTTCAGGATCAGATGACATTATCTCCCATCCGTCCGTCATCTTCAAAGGTGTGCCGGGCAATGTTCCAAGGCTTTATACTCTTTCTCCATGTGTAGGACCCCCACTTAGGTAAATCATGCCATTCCAAACAAGGCAAAGAAGATCCAATGTCATGCTGACTCTGACACACAGAAATAGTACAATGCCCATTTCGCAGTTGTCCCTTTCTTGTCTTCTAATGCTTGCCTAGCAGTTCTAAATGATGAGCCCCTGTGTGCTAAATCTGGCCTTGTGTTAGCTGTACATGTGAGTGGATTTATAAAATATTTTTTGTACAGAGCACAGTCAGTCAGTCAGTCATCATCCAACCCACTGTATCCTGTATCACGGGGGTCTGTTGGAGCCAGTCCCAGCCAACACAGGGCTCAAGGCAGGAACAAATTCCGGGCAAGGCGCCAGCCCACCACAGGACACACACACCCACACACTAAAGACAATTTAGGATCGCCAATGCACCTAACCTGCATGTCTTTGGACTGTGGGAGGAAACCCACACAGACACGGGGAGAACATGCAAACTCCATGCAGGGAGGACCCGGGAAGCGAACCCACATCTCCTAACTGTGAGGCAGCAGCGCTACCCACTGTGACACCAAAAGAGCACAGTGACATATTAAACTTATATACTTATTACACACTCCAAATCATAACCTTAGACCTTCAGCTGAGTGTCTGCTTAGAATTCCAAGAGTTAAACTTCAAAGAAGTGCTGAGGTGGCCTTCTGCTGTTATGCACCTAAAATCTGGAATAGCTGACCGATAGAAATTCGCCATGCTAATATGGTGGAGCACTTTAAAACATTGCTAAAAACTCGTTATTTTAACATGGCTTTTTCATAGCTTCACTTTAGTGTAGCCCTGATATTCTGTATATGCACATTATCATTATCATTCATGGTGGCTCAGAAATCTGTACTAACCCCTACTTTCTCTGCTGTTCTTTTTTCTGGTTTTCTTTAATGGCGATCAGCACCACCACCACCCCATCAAAGCACAGTGCTGTTCCTACATTGATCTATCAAAGGCCAATGGTCCACATGTCCACCATCATAAAATTATTCCATGTGAAGCCTGAAAACCATTTGGACTAATTAGGATCAATTATGTTAGGTAGAACGCCTAGAGGTGGCTGGGTGGTCTCGTGGCCTGGAACCCCTTGCAGATTTTGTGTTTTTTTTTCTCCAGCCGTCTGGAGTTTTCTTTTTGCTTTTTCTGTCCTCTCAGGCCATCGGACCTTACTTTTACTCTATTTTATTTTTTACATTTTGTCTTTTTTATTCATCCTATAAAGCACTTTGCGCTACATCATTTGTATGAAAATGTGCTATGGAAATGAATGTTATTGTTGTTGTTCAGATGGTTGTGAGAAATTGCAGGCTCTCCCAGCTATCTTAGATGGCTCCAGTGCAGCTCCAGTGATCTCGTCTGTGCCACGTCCACTGCACGCACACTCAGACAGCCAGCTCCACCTCACACTGTTCACTTCTGGCCTCCTGCACTCGAATTTCTCTGCTCGGTCTGCTGATCCAAGCCTGGATCCTTTTTCAAGATTTGCCAGTAGCCTTGTACTCTGTTGTACAGCACTTGCTGCAAAACAGCAAAATGAGGCTCAGGCCTTCCAAACTGAGTCCCTGATGCTGTGTTCACATTCACCAAACTTTAAGTACATGATGTGAAAATGTAAGGGCACCCCTCTTTCTTGAAGCATGTGGACATATCAAGAGTTGACCGTCAATAAAACAGTAGTATTAGATAAAGAGGGTGTAATTGAAATATTCACAGTGAAGATGTGACTTCACAATAAGTTATTTAATATAAAATGAATGAAAGAAAAAAGTAAGCCCCACCTTGGCTCTAGTGGCTGATGTTGACCCCTCAAGTCAGAATTTTCTACCAGTTTCTGACTCTACAATTATTTCCTCTGTGTGATGTTTGAGGGGTGTCTCACGTGCACAGCCCATTTGAAATCCCCCCTCAACATCTCCTGACTTCAACTTGGCCATTCCAGAACCTTCCATTCCTTTCTTTTCATCCATTCCTTGGTAGATTAACTGGTATGTTTTGGGTCCTTATTATGTTGCAAAGTCCACTTTTAGTTGGGCTTCAGTCTTTTTAGAGAGAATCTCACATCATCTTCAAGCACCCTCTGGTACAATGAAGAATTCATTCTGGGTTTCGGGATTGTGATCTTATCCAGCTAAGCAACCTCAAACCAGAATGTTTCCACCACCATGCTTTACAGTTTCTAGCAGGTTTTTTGGTCAAATGATGTCTTTGGTTTTCACCACAGGTTCCTTCTAGTACTGTGGCCAAATAACCAGTTTTATTTCATCTGATCCAGAAGTCCTGATCTTTGTCTAGGTGGGTACGCCCAACCTGCCTGGAAAGGGGTCTTTTTTTGAACTGCCTTTCCCAAGGTTTCTTCCATTTTTCCCTACAAGGTTTTTTTTTGGGAGTTTTTCCTTGTCTTCTCAGAGAGTCAAGGCTGGGGGGCTGTCAAGAGGCAGGGCCTGTTAAAGCCCATTGTAGCTCTTCCTGTGTGATTTTGGGCTATTATACAAAAATAAACGGTATTGTATTGTAAACTGTATGGGCAAACATTATAACTGCCCTGACATTCTTTGTTTCGTCCTGGAGAATCTCCATGTAGATATCATTTGTTCAGCACTTTGACATCAATAGTGTCAAAAGCTACCTGGAAGTCCCGTGATGAAATTCTGGGGGTCAAGGAAACTTCTTTCAGTATCTTACATTCTGCTCTTGGGCTAAACTTGCTGAGGCAGCCTACCCTGAACAAGTTGGCAGTTGTTTGAAATCTTCTGCTCTTGTAAATGACCTCCTGGGGCAGTTGAATGGTTGATTTCCAATTGTTTGAAATTCCTTCCCAGACTCCTAGGCATCTCTGACCTTCATGTTGAAGGCCATAGTGAGCTCTTTGGACCCTGAGATGGTGATAACACACACTGTAACAACAAAGAGCAAACCAAAGTAAGACAGCTTAGCAGTTAGCTCAACAAACGGGCTTGATGGACTGAATGGTCTCCTCTAATTGGTCAGATTTCTTATGTTGTTATGTACCAGGTGCAGACAAGATGGTCTCTACTGAGGTTCTGCTCATTTGCACCTGATTCTAATTTGAAGTATTTGAGTTAATGGTAAATGAAGGGATGGACTTACATTTTCCATGTCTGACATTTGCTTTTATGTTTATTTACTTATTACAATGGACCAAAAATGTAAATGTGGTCTGATGTTTGTTGCATTATATCATCTTTATCTGTAGATTATTATATCATCATATAATGTTTATTATATCATTATATCATCTTTATCTGTAGATAACCCAGCCACAGGGGATGCACAAACCAATGTGTTTTTTCGTGCCGGTCCCAAGCCCAGATAAATGGGGAGGGTTACGTCAGGAAGGGCATCCGGTGAAAATTTTGCCAGAATCAATATGCAGACAACAATACAAATTTCCATACCAGATCGGTCGAGCTCCAGGTTAACAACGTCCACTACCAGTACTGTTAGCCAACAGGGTGCTAGCAGAAATTGGGCTACTGTTGGCCGAAGAAGAAGAAGGATAAGAAGAGAGGGGAGACGTGTCCTGAGGCAGGAGGAGAGGAGGAAAGTAAAGAGAGTGGAACAGAGGGTAGGAACTTTGAATGTGGGCAGTATGACTGGTAAGGGAAGAGAGTTAGCAGATATGATGGAGAGAAGGAAGGTTGATAGATTGTGTGTGCAAGAGACTAAATGGAAGGGGAGTAAGGCCAGGTGGATCGGAGGTGGATTCAAATTGTTCTATCATGGTGTGGATGGGAGGAGAAATGGGGTAGGAGTTATTCTGAAGGAACAGTATGTCAAGAGTGTTTTGGAGGTGAAAAGAGTGTCAGACAGAGTAATGATTATGAAGCTGGAAATTGGAGGTGTGATGATGAATGTTGTTAGTGCATATGCACTGCAAGTTGGGTGTGCAATGGGTGAGAAAGAAGATTTTTGGAGTGAGTTGGATGAAGTGATGAACGGTGTACCCAAGGGACAGAAAGTGGTGATTGGAGCGGATTTCAATGGGCATGTTGGTGAAGGGAACAGAGATGAGTAGGTGATGGGTAGGTATGGTGTCAGGGAGAGGAATGAAGAAGGTCAGAGGATAGTGGATTTTGCCAAAAGGATGGACATGGCTGTGGTGAATACGTATTTTAAGAAGAGGGAGGAACATAGGGTGACATACAAGAGTGGAGGAAGATGCACACAGGTAGATTACATCCTATGCAGAAGAGTCAATCTGAAGGAGATTGAAGACTGCAAAGTGGTGGCAGGGGAAAGTGTAGTTAAGCAGCATAGGATGGTGGTCTGTAGGATGATGTTGGAGATCAAGAAGAGGAAGAGAGTGTGGGCAGAGACAAGGATCAAATGGTGGAAGTTGAAAAAGGAAGACTGCAAGGTTGAGTTTAGGGAGGAGGTGAGACAGGCACTGGGTGGCAGTGAAGAGTTACCAGACAGCTGGGAAACTACAGCAGATGTAGTAAGGGTGACAGCAAGAAGGGTGCTTGGCGTGACATCTGGACAGAGGAAGGAGGAAAAGGAAACCTGGTGGTGGAATGAGGAAATACAGGAGAGTATACAGAGGAAGAGGATGGCAAAGAAGAAGTGGGATAGTCAGAGATGCAGAAAGTAGACAAGAGTACAAGGAGATAAGGCAAAGGTGAAGAAAGAGGTGGCGAAGGCTAAAGAAAAGGCGTATGATGAGGTGTATGAGAGGTTGGACACTAAGGAGGGAGAAAAGGACCAGTGGGCTAGACAGAAGGACTGAGCTGGGAAAGATGTGCAGCAGGTTAGGGTGATAAAGGATAAAGATGGAAACGTACTCACAAGTGAGGAGAGTGTGTTGAGCAGATGGAAAGAGTACTTTGAGAGGTTGATGAATTAAGAGAACAAGAGAGAGGAGGTTGGATGATGTGGAGATAGTGAATCAGGAAGTGCAACGGATTAGCAAGGAGGAAGTAAGGACAGCGATGAAGAGGATGAAAAATGGAAAGGCCATTGGTCCAGATGAAATACCTATGGAAGCATGGAGGTGTCTAAGAGAGATGGCAGTAGCGATTTTAACCAGATTGTTTAATGGAATCTTGGAAAGTGAGAGGATGCCTGAGGAGTGGAGAAGAAGTGTACTGGTGCCGATATTTAAGAATAAGGGGGATGTGCAGGACTGCAGTAACTACAGGGGAATAAAATTGATGAGCCACAGCATGAAGTTATGGGAAAAGTAGTGGAAGCTAGGTTAAGAAGTGAGGTGATGATTAGTGAGCAGCAGTATGGTTTCATGCCAAGAAAGAGCACCACAGATGCAATGTTTGCTCTGAGGATGTTTGATGGAGAAGTTTAGAGAAGGCAAAAAGGAGTTGCATTGCGTCTTTGTGGACCTGGAGAAAGTGTATGACAGGGTGAATGAGAGGAGTTGTGGTATTGTATGAGGAAGTCAGGAGTGGCAGAGAAGTATTTAAGAGTGGTACAGGATATGTAGGAGGGAAGTGTGACTGTGGTGAGGTCTGAGGTAGGAGTGAGGGATTCATTCAAGGTGAAGGTGGGATTACATTGGTGATCAGCTCTGAGCTCTTTCTTATTTGCATTGGTGATGGACAGGATGACAGATGAGATTAGACAGGAGTTTGATGTTTGCTGATGACATTGTGATCTGTAGCGATAGTAGGGATCAGGTTGAGGAGACCCTGGAGAGGTGTTGATATGAGGAGAGGAGAGGAATGAATGTCAGTAGGAACAAGACAGAATACATGTGTGTAAATGAGAGGGAGGTCAGTGGAATGGTGAGGATGCAGGGAGTAGAGTTGGTGAAGGTGGATGAGTTTAAATACTTGGGATCAACAGTACAGAGTAATGGGGAGTGTTGGAAGAGAAGTGAAAAAGAGAGTGCAGGCAGAGTGGAGAAGAGTGTCAGGAGTGATTTGTGACAGACGGGTATCAGCAAGAGTGAAAGGGAAGGTGTACAGGACGGTTGTGAGACCAGCTGTGTTATATGAGCTGGAGACGGTGGCACTGACCAGAAAGCAGGAGACAGAGCTGGAGGTGGCAGAGCTAAAGATGCTAAGATTTGCATTGGGTGTGATGAGGATGGACGGGATTAGAAATGAGGACACTAGATGGTCAGCTCAGGTTGGATGGTTGGGAGACAAAGCCAGAGAGTCGAGATTGCGTTGGTTTGGACATGTGAAGAGGAGAGATGCTGGGTATATTGGGAAAAGGATGCTAAGGATAGAGCTGCCAGGTAAGAGGAGAAGAAGAAGGCCTAAGAGAAGGTTTATGGATGTGGTCAGAGAGGACATGCAGGTGATGGGTGTGACAGAACAAGATGACGAGGACAGGAAGATATGGAAGAAGATGATCCGCTGTGGCAACCCCTAACGTAAGCAGCTAAAAGAATAAGAAGAAGAATATCATCTTTATCTGTAGATAGATAGATAGATAGATAGATAGATAGATATAGATAGATAGATAGATAGATAGATAGATAGATAGATAGATAGATAGATAGATAGATAGTCTTCATGGGGTGGACTTATGTTTCCACATGATTGAATGTCTCTGGTGAGACCCCATTGCTGTCACATTCTCAGTTAAGATAATCAAGATGTCATGTTGTCTCCCCACTATTTTGTCTCTTTGATTCCAAAGCTGACAGGGCTTGCCATCCTGGTGTACTCCATCAGTTGCTTCAGGAGGGACTCTCCAAACAGATTTCTAAATATAAAGCTGTCAGGTCCTTCCATTGTCCTCTGCTGTCTTATACCCCATCATGAAGTTGGGCCACTTATCATAAAATATACGAACTGCATAAACGCTTCTGTAAGTACTTGTTACAGTATATGACATTCTGAGCATTGAACTATATTTTGAAATATACCCGCCTCTGTGAACCAGTCCAATGGGCATGACAACATATAAAATAAACCAAATTGATATTTCAGTGTCCTTAATAAATCAATTCAAACAATCTCAGGAAAATTTGACATACTGCCTTAGCCGATAATAACCCTAGGAAAAAAAAAAGTCCTTTTGTATTGTTGGGAGTGTCATCATCTGACTAAATGGCTTCTCAGTGTCTTGCTGCCCTCCTGGCTCCTTTCCAAGGGTGTGCATCTGTGTATCAAACACCTGAAATGAGCCTCGTTAAAACCACAGGTGCAAAGTCCCCACCTGATAAAAAAGAATCTGTAAAACATACAGCCTTTTAGCAGCATAAGACTTTATTGTGCCACTCAGCCAGACCTGAACTTCCTTTTGAATTATTCACAGCAGCTCAGAAAAACCTTTTAGGTTTTAGCAAAACACTACAGGACTTGGACTTGTAATGGATTTACAGCCATTATTTTACATAAACTCTTATAAAGGGCCGGCACTTACTATGGCAGCCTCTGCAGTGCCACTTCTCACTACTGTACTGAATAGTTGTGGACATTGTGTGGCGCTGCCTACCTGCTTGGAATAAGCACTGGAGGCAGTTGGCATTGGTCAAGCAGGCTGGGACTTTTCTGAAGGATCATAGGATCGTAGGTATCAATAATTGCAATAGGCAATGTTAATTAGCAGCTCTAGTCAGGGTATGCCAGACTAAAGTACAGTCGTGAGTCTTCAGGTGGGATTTACAAGCTGAGACTGAAGGGGCATCTCTCAACCTCCCCCTGTTGTTTTATGCACAATGTGCATGTTTTGAATCTCAAGTAGGCCAACATTTTGAGATCTCAATGTGTGTTCTGGTTTGTAAGTAGTGATAAGTTCAGATAAGTAGCAGGACCTTGGCCATTTAAGGCTTTACAAAGCATCCGTACCATCCTTCAGGCTTGACCCCCTGTGCCAAAAGAAATCTCACTACAGTGTGTTATTCAACAATGGTGCCATACCTCATGTTCATTTGACCTCATCTTCAACTTAACTAACTAGGCAACTGTGCAGTGTGTGTACAAACTACTCATAAGCCATCATGAATATGTTACATTGTGCCAGTCTCTATCCATTGCAGTTACTTCTTCATTTACCCTTGCAAATATATATATATATATATATATATATATAGTGGCCTGTGCCAAACCTGACACAGACAGACGCAGACACAAGTTCTTTCACACACACAGGTTTTTATTTCAGTAGGAAACGCTTTTCAGTCGTTTCCCACAGCATAGTACAGTACAGCCAAGCACCAGCAAGGAAAGCAGCACAAAGCAATGCCTTACTTTTCTTCTTTTCTCTCGCTGTCAGTCTCTGTCCTTCTGCTTTCACTCATCCTCCAGCAAGCTTCATCCATCTTATTCGCTCCTGGAATGAAGGCAGTGGTCTTTTTTTATGCTTCACCCAGGAGCACTTCTGGTGGCATGTTAGTGTCGTCCAGACAAGGCAATAGCAAGACCAAGTAGGGCTCCGCAGTCCCTGCAGCACCCCCTGGTGGTACCCATGGAACCCAAGAGGGCTGTGTTGGACTTCACCTCCCTTGGAGCCCTGAGGGAATCCGTGGCACTGCTGCAACTCAGGGGGGCTGCCATCTAGCACTCCGGGAGACATAATTTACTGTGCATGCTCTCTCCCCTGGTCCTTCATTTAGGAAGGCGTCCCAGCCAGGTAAGGGGCCTGACTGTCTGCCACTATATATATATATATATATATATAAAAATCAATGTGTGTATGTATGTATGTTCTAGCATCACGTCCGAACGGCTGGAGCGATTTTCATGAAACTTGGTACACATGTTTCTCAATGGTCGATTAAAAATACTGTAGGGTGAAATCAGCCCTAACTCACCCCCTTCTGGGTAGGATGGGGGGTGATCTTACAGTCTTGCATACATATTATCATTCAGTTGACACTCGGAACAACCACCAGAGGGCGAACTAGAGGTGACTGCCAGCATTCTTCATGTTTGAGTGCCACCGCGCCCCTGTTGCTTTTGAAATTAAATAGAGTTCTACGCGTGGAAGTGTGTGTGTCTGTCCGGCCCGGAAGTGAGACACAGAGTCGGGGTGAGGGCTCCAGCTCTGAGGACACGCAAGCGAGGCCAGTACACTGGCCAAACAAAACCTCCTAAGAAAGACAGTCACTTAGCTGCTAATGCACAAACAATACGAGCACTTTGGCAACACAAATCCTCATAGCAGAGAGATCTCAATACTTTCTAGGATCCCGCGCTGACGATTTCAATACTTTCTAGGATCCCGCACATTTACTGGCATGGGCTTACACAGTTAGTATATAGCAGGTGACTACCACCATTCTTTATGTGTAACCAGCACTGTGCCCCTGTTGCTTTTGAAATTAAATAGAGTTGGCCGGGTCTGAGCGTCAACGGGATGATAACATACATACAAGACCGCAAGACAAGCACATTTGTGAGTCTTCATTGTTTGTTAATTTATTTTTATTTTTAAAGTTGTGCTTTTATTGTATTTTTGTCAAACAATTAAAAAAAACACTTTATTTTCCTCCCGGGCAACACTGGGTATTTCAGCTAGTATATATATATACTAGGCTGACCCACCTTTTAAGGCGACCGACTTTTAAGTTGACCACTTTGTAAGGCAACTCAATATGTAGATCAATTTGATATTTTATACAAACTCATTAATTTGGTTATTTTGCATTTGAGCCGTATTACTTTAATACTCGTAGTTTCTGTTATTTTTGTGATGAAATTTAAACTTTTTTTCTATATTGAGGTCGCCCTTTTGAACCCCCATGATATTTACTACGCGGTGAGGCATTTGTACTCCATCAACATTAATTATTTCCAGAGATATCATTTTGTCTGTTTTTCCAGCGCATCGCGCACAAAAGCAAGGGAATGATGGGAGCACCAGAACTCTGCTCACTTCATGTTGCTTCGTACCGCAAGCTGCAAGTAGTAAGTCAGTGATAAGCGGAATACCGCTACGCTTTCCACTCACGGGACGGAAGGAGAATCCCGACCGCTTTTATATAGTAAGAAAGAAGAAGAAGATATCGCACAGTCTGGAGTAGAAAATCATCTTTTACCTGGAAAAGCGAAACTACAAATCCCATCGTGCATTGCAAAATGGGCCAGGCGTGTGTGAAACGCCGCGCCTGCGTAGCACTCACGGGACGGAAGGACAATCCCGACCGCTTTTATATAGAAGGATATATGCATTTTCTTCCTGTGTGCATATGGTTATCTTCCAGGTGCTCTGGTTTCCTTCCACAGTCGAAAGACATGCAGGTTAGGTGGACTGAAGATGTTAATTGGTCCTTGTGTGTGTGTATTTGTGTTCATCACACGATGGACTGGATGATTGTTCCTATCTTGCACCCAATTCTCCACCTCCAGCTACCCTGTGACAATGGCAATGGATGGATGCATATTGCAGGTTAAGTATTCTTTCTTTCTTTCTTTCTTTCTTTCTTTCTTTCTTCATTGCATTGTGTACTCATGACAATAATTTTGACTCAAGTGACAACAGGACGTAATCTTATACAAATATTAATTTAATACTACAATTAAATAAATAAAGACAATTTATAACTAGGTTTCAAATCCACATTGCTACAAGATACATTCAGTTCTAAACTCACATGGCCTATAAATCCACCCTGTTTTCTGATAGCCTTCTGACACGGCTCTAGCCGTTGTTTCATTATGTCATTCTGTTGAACAAGCCGCCTTCTTGTTTTTCTCTTTGTAATAAACAGTACCCCCTATCCTGACCACCCCCATCCTGACATTCTTCAGATCTTTACTGGCGCCGAATGCGCAATGCGTGTGCCCAGATTGCCTCACCTTTTACTTAAAATGGCCTTAGTCATGCATACTCGGCACAAGAAACACCCAGTATGCCTTCAGGGAGAATGAAGAGCCGACCATCTGGAGTTCAATAGAGGTACTGTATTAGGAAATGAGCAACACGACTGGCATCATCTCAGCAAGCAAGACGGCCTCATGCCTTACAGGCTGTGCACTTATGTGCCCGCACTTCCAATTCAGCTGGACCCTTCAAGTCTAAATGGGCTTCCCGGACTGCTGCCAGCGTGGGGACAGGAATGGCACTGTTGGCTGCTGTTTGTTGTGATTCCGTGTTGAAAATGAATCAGAATGCCACCAACTGAAATGTTAGGAAAACACCAGTGGGGTGTCAAGGTGGGTGGGGTGTTTGCTGTGTTTACCAATGGCGGCATACAGCGGATTCAGAAAGTATTTAGACTCCTTCACTTTTTTTTTTCATGGTGTTATGTTGCAACCTTCTGCCAAAATCATTACAGCTCTTGTTTTCCCCTCATCAAGCAACACTCAGTACTCAAGAATTACAAAGCAAAACTAGGATTTTCAGAATTTTTACCAAATGTATTAAAAATAAAAAACTGGAACTAGCACATTGACACAAGTATTCAGAGCAGCACTTTGACAATAAAAGGTCCTTCTGTACCAGTGACCTGCTCTCTACAGTCATGTCCTGGGTCAGAGATCAGAGAAGCTGAAATTCCATTAGGTGGTCCATAAGCTGGTCAAAGTTAGATAAACCCCTGGACCTCAGACAGCTGCTGGAAGATTTGATACCCAAGAGCGTGTTGTGTGAATTTTGAGTGTTGAATGGTCCTCCTCCTCTTCCTCTCATGGTTTAACCTCTGGTCTACTGTAAAAGCTTCTCGAGAAGACTGGCATTCATCCCAACCGATATTCACAATCAAAGGCCAGTTTCTCTCTGTGTTGTCCGTTATTTGTCACTCGACACTGTAAATTTTAAAAAAACAAAACAAAAGATGAGAGGAGGACATACAGTGCCTAACACAGGGCATGGTCAGCTTTGTTCCAAAGTCTCACATTCTGTCCTTCTTCTTGTATTCTATTGTCATTTCCAATGTCACCTCTGCGTTGCCCACACATTTAACATGGAAGGCTTCTAGGAGTCCTCTAAGCACATGACAAATAGATAGATAGATAGATAGATAGATAGATAGATAGATAGATAGATAGATAGATAGATAGATAGATAGATAGATAGATAGATACTTTATTAATCCCAAGGGGAAATTCACATAATCCAGCAGCAGTATACTGATACAAAGAAACAATATTAAATTAAATAGTAATAAAAATGCATGTAAAAGCAGACAATAACTTTGAGTAATGTTAGCATTTACTCCCCCGGGTGGAATTGAAGAGTCACATAGTGTGAGATCTCCTCAGTCTGTCAGTGGAGCAGGACGGTGACAAAAGTCTGTCACTGAAGCTGCTCCTCTGTCTGGAGATGATCCTGTTCAGTGGAGGCAGTGGATTCTTCATGATTAACAGGAGTTTCCTTAATGCCCGTCGCTCTGCCACAGATGTTAAACTGTCCAACTTTACTCCTACAATAGAGCCTGCCTTATTCACAAGTTTGTCCAGGCGTGAGGCGTCCCTCTTCTTTATGCTGCCACCCCAGCACACCACCACGTAGAAGAGGGAACTCGCCACAACCGTCTGGTAGAACATCTGCAGCATCTTATTGCAGATGTTGAAGGATGCCGACCTTCTCAGAAAGTATAGTCGGCTCTGTCCTCTCTTACACAGAGCATCAGGATTGGCAGTCCAGTCCAATTTGTCATCCAGCTGCACTCCCAGGTATTTATAGGTCTGTACCCTCTGCACAGTCACCTCTGATGATGGTCCATGGGGGGCCTGGGCCTCCTAAAATCCACCACCAGCTACTTGGTTTTGCTGGTGTTCAGATGTAGGTGGTTTGAGTCGCACCATTTAACAAAGTCCTTGATTAGGTTCCTGTACTCCTCCTCCTGCCCACTCCTGATGCAGCCCACAATAGCAGTGTCATCAGTAAACTTTTGCACGTGGCAGGACTCCGAGTGAATCCCACAATTCCAAGGGTCCCAGCAAATAAATTCAACTGTCAGTGTTCAGCCTTGGGAGTAACGGCCTGAATCTGAGCCACGTCTTCAATTCAAGACTGAAGAAGATTTCCTGGACATGTAATGGAAGTTCTTCCAGCTTGAATGAAACATTTCTTCTACTTTTAATGCATTATACCCCGCAGACACTTTGGGAGTGTAAAGTCTTGAAAACTTGAGCTCTTCAGCTTGATGGCCCGCCACGCAGGTAAAACCGATGTCGTATTACCAGACTTCTAGTTGAAGAGGATTTTGTGGCGCCCTGGTCCAGCAGCCAATGCCATCTTCCAGTATCCGGGACAGCAACAGTCATGACGACCGAGGACAGACCAGGGCGAGGGAACAAATGTGTGAAACTTTAAAAAACAAAGAAGTGTTCATAAAAGTGCAAACAGTGCGCATTCTTTAGTTAATAAATAGCTCCGTAAGATCGTACCTTAAAACAAAATCAGTGCCCGTTACCGTGCAGCACAATCATGAAAGTTCCGATCCACAATGGAGACCATTCAAAGTCTTTCATGGTCTTTCACTCATTCTCCAACCTCGTCAGGGCCATGGGAATCCCCCTCCATCATTCCCGCCACATTGATACTGCAGTTCTGTTGCTGCCTCCTCCTTCGGTCACCGCAGCTCAAAGGACACCATATTCAGATGCCCCCACTTCAAAACTCCCACTTTCCATCAGCTCCCGTGGCCTCTCTTCCTCCCACCTGCGCCTTGTTTCAGCTGACGAGAGCTTGTCTGCCTCATGGAGCTGTCACTGAGACCTCCGGCCTGCTCTCCTCAGACTAATAAGTCTGACAGATGTTGTCCGAACTCGTCCGTTGTTCTCCTCAAAGCCAGCAATCACTTACTTCCCTTGCACTAAGCTCACTCCCTGTTTATTCTATCTTCGTCCTCAGCTGGTGTGTGATGTGAGGGGATAATCACATATTTTAGGTGTTTGTGCATGAAGTGTGTATTAATAGAAATCCATAACAATTGTCTTACAGATGGCATGAAGAGACTGTCGAAATGGTAAAGTCAACAGTTGGATGTTGTTGTTGAATGGTGGAAAAATTGGCTTATTGGTTGGCAGGCTCTCCTCTGTCTCTTTTGGGTGGGGGTGAATTTTGGTTTTGTTAAGTTTGATATGATTGTTTTTTGCTTTAAATTCAAATTAATAAAATAAAAAAAATTGGTTGGTGTAATTTTCTTTCATGTACGTAGTAACACTTGCCGCTTGTCTCCGTGCTAATCCCTACTCTCTCTTCTGTTTCTTATCCCAGTTTTCTGTGATGGTGACCTGCGCCACCACCACCGAATCAAAGCACCGTGATGTTCCTACATTGATGGATTAAAAGCCAGAAGTCTACATGACCATCATCGTCAAGTCCTTCCATGAGAACCCTAAATACAAAGAGGACTGTTTTCATTTATGTTAGTTAGAATGTCCATAGGGGACTGGGCGGTCTCGTGGCCTGGAACCCCTGCAGATTTTATTTTTTCTCTCCAGCCGTCTGGAGTTTTTTTTTGTTTTTTCTGTCATCCCTGGCCATAGGACCTTACTCTTATTCTATGTTAATTAGTGTTGTCTTATTTTAATTCTTACTTTGTCTTTTATTTCTCTTTTCTTCATGGTGTAAAGCACTTTGAGCTACATTATTTGTATGGAAATGTGCTATAGAAATAAATGTTGTTGTTGTTGTACGCAGTAGTGACGTGCAATGAATGAACAAATGAGTTCTTTTGTACTTATTGGCACAATGACATTAAAGAACAAATCTTTTCGAGGCATGCACAGTGCGTGCTACGTTTTATATTGCATTTTGCGACAGTCCGGAGCTATCATCTTAACATCACTTAAATGGCTGCCATCTTTGGAAAATACCCTATCAGTAAACTGTTTTGGACAACTAGCCAATGACTGACTTGGTAGATGACACCAAGCACCTCCCACTGATTGGTTCACTCTGACTGAGTGACTGTGACCATCTCAGTACACGGACTGATTGAATGAGCCAGTGTGCCCCTAGTGGTCTGGAGAACTGTGGCAAGTGCGGGATATGGCTGGCCATTCATCCTGGTCAATACCCCCACGCCGCCAGATGGGGCCCTCCCTGTGACGTGGAGATGCCCCGAATTCCAGCAGGGCATCATGGACATTGGAGTTTCCCTTCACAGCCCTGCTGGTTACCATGGGGGCCACCAGAGGACGCTGCAGGGAGGCTCAAGGATTATTTTCCATACAGCCCGGAAGTACGTCCCAGTCACGGGGACAGGAGAAATGACGTACTTCCGAGTTGAAGAAAAAATTAGTTTTAATCCGACCCGGAAGTGTTGCCAGTCACATGGACAGAGAGAGAGAGAGAAACACTTCCGGGTCAAGGACTTTAAAAGGACTATGGGAAACCCCAGCGGGTTGAGCTGAGTTGGGAGGAAAGGTGACAGCGCGTCTGGGAGTGGAGGATTTGATTATTGTATTGAGCATTGTGGAGTGGAGCGTGCTTGGTGCACATTATTGTCCAAATAAAATAATTTATTGGACTTTTATCTGGTGTTTGGTCTGAGGGTTCAAGGGGACGACAGCGCCCCCTATCTACCACACAAGTTTATTCACGAACAGTGGACAAGAGACATGCCGTACAATACGCCGAACGAGTTCACCGAAAAAAATCAGTTAGTGCACTGAACTGAGGAACGAACTGCAGACAAGCGACTCGGCGTACATTTGAATCTCAGCTCAGTTCACTGATGATATTTGTGCGGGAGATGGCATCAGAAAGGACAGGATATAAAAGAAGGGCATTGTGGGAGATTCATCTGAAACTGAAATCAGTTTTATCAAGTCACATTTCAATGTTCTCGGTTTTATCGTTATGTGTTCACTATTCTAAGGTTCCATTGGTACAATTTTTTTAATTGATTGTTGAGATTTTATTTATTGTCAAAATTCAGTAGCGAGGATTATTATTATACTTATTATTATGAGTGAATTACTTCTTTTGTTGCTTGCTTTTTATACTGTTTGTATTTTTTGTTGGTTAAAGTTGTTACACTGTTATGAAACTATTCTAGATTTTAAACTAGAATAGAGCTTGTTGTTGTTTTTGAAGAGAACGAATCAGCGATTCAAAGATTCCAATCATTTTGGTGAACTGAACGAAATAAATCGGATCACTAAAAACAATCGTTTTGCACATCACCAGTACACAGTTTTCCATAGAAACGAGGCTTTTATTTTGGAGTATGTACGCTGGTTATTCTCTCTGCTAAAACACCTTATGTCTTTTGAACCAATCAGAGTACACAATAATTGAACCAATCAGACTGAATGCAAGCTAATGAACCAATCAGAGTAGGCAATAATTCAGCACTTTTATGCAAATTCAGTTATCTATAAATATAGCCTGTGACCATTTGCTGACACCTCTGCCCAGGGCACTGCCCCTTAGTAGACTGCTGTAACAGGGTACTACTTCTTCATAAAGAGAAATTAAAGACAAGGCAATGGACAAGTTTTCTCCTGCCTGGTTCCTGACCTCAAAGAGGTCCTAGTTGAGAACCATTTTTTTTCTTTAAGATATTTTCAATGTATTTCTTCCAAAGTGGCTACCGGTTAGCAGTCAAAAATGAACACTAGGGGACACCACTAAAAGGGATTAGCACTTAAAACAATCAGAACCCCGCTACCCGTCTCACCACAGATGTCAAACTTGACGACTGAGTTGCTGATCTCGTCACCTAAGGATGCCAAACTACACAACTAGATTATCGCAGGGCATGTGAAATTTAACGACCACGTGATGACTTCCTAGTTTCTGAAGTATCTGTTGAGCGTGCCTTGTTTTCTGACAGCCAATAGTGTGCTGCCTGATGGAGCCAATGCCAGTGTGAGGTTTTACGAATTCAGCCGCAGTCTCAGCCCTTTTTTTAATCTTTTTTCCATTCTGTTGTGGTACATAAAACACGAGACATCAGACAGACGAGCATCTCTTCTGTGTGTGAGGTCTATAACACGAACTTCTCCTGCTTCATTGTGGCTGTGCAGCTTACATTGTAGTACTAGCCACACACTCATTGGTTGTCAGCCCTCACATACGCAGAGACATTCTGACGACTTAAGACAACATCAGGCCTGTTTGATTTTGTCGGGGGCGAGTCACAGACTGGCTGGGCTGCGTGGCTACTTACGTCAGATTACACAACTGTCTCTGATTCACTGAGGACATTTAAATGAAGACCACAAGTGAAAATTGCTAAAAAACAGTCATGTGGCAAGACCTTAACTCAGTGTGCTCTGCAGATTGAGCGAGGCATTTCTTGCATTTCTCTGCCTTGAATCTTCTCACAAGTCGAATTGCTTGCTGGGACTTCTGTCATTAATAGTTTAGGGGTCTGGGGCGGGGAGGTGTTGTTACTTCAGATAGGGAAGACAAACGTTTCGAGGTTCAGTAGCTCTACTCACTAATCATGGTACCACGGTGTTGATGTACACATGCAAAGATGAAGTTCCCTGTACTACTATTAATATTAAACCTATAAACCAAAAGGGCAAATTTTACTAAAACGTCACCCAAGTGCCCCCTGTATTTTGTGGTCTTTTTTGGAATTAAACCACACTGCTGACCTCAGGGCTAAGGCTGAAATGCTAACCTGAGGCCTGGGAAATTCCATGAAGTGCTTTCTCACGGTAGATCTTTAACCACTGAAAGCAGTTCCCATGACACAATGCTGGGATTTCTTCTCTGGGCAGCCTTGTACATTGGATAATGGTCTATGTATATGGTCCAGGATCCCAGAGGTTTATTCTAAATTGTATGGTGGATAGTAGTCCCTCTATTCCAAATTGTCCAGTGGATAACGGTCTACCGGTATGGTCCAGGATCCCAGAGGTATATTCCAAATTGCCACCATCTTCCCAACAGCTTACTATCCTGATATGAATTGCAACACCAACCTGAAGATTCCATTCAGATTCTTTTTCTCAGAGTCCACCAGTAGTTGACAATGTGCAGAGTGGTCCACGCGTTCCATGACTGTCTCAGTGTGCAGCTTACTTTTGGTAACAAACAGGTAAACAATTAGGTTTAATCATTAATGGCCTCCTGAAGGAATTATCATCCACAAGTGATTGAAACATACAAAGCCATACCCATCCATTCATCCATCCATTTTCTATATCTGCTTCATCCTGAGCAGGGTCTTAGGAGTGGTGGAACCTAAAAGAAAAAAAAAAGAAAGAAAAGGGATGGGACTGCGCCTGCACTCGCCATAACTTTAAACCCTTCATACAGCAGCAGCTCAGTCAGGCAGCTTGCTATTGGTTAGCAAAAAAAGGGAAAACCACAACTTTACTGGAAAGTCGTCATTAAGCTGCGTAATTTGACATGCCCAGTTGGATAAACTAACAAGGTCTAACAATGAGATCAGCCACTGCAGTGGGTCTGACATACAACTTGTGTAAAGTGAGATTGGCTGTAGCCGCTACACAGTCCTGCACAGGGGACTGCTCTGGAGTGCTGGAACTAATCATGGGGAAGAAACAAGAGACAATCCTGGGATTGGGGGCCAGTCCATTGCAGCAGCGCCATATCATAAGTTGTTTAAACATATTTCTGATAATTGGAACCCACGTAAGTGTCAAGACTCCATCAAATACAAGCCATGAGTCAGATGTATGGACCCACTTGTATGGTTGTTATATACGGCTCAAAAGAACTATGGGACTGCACTGCATGGAGGTATGTACAGTTATGTATGTGAAGTTATGTCTGACTAGAGGAGGCAGTGCGGCAACTTTTTTCTTTTTTTTTTTCTTTACAGTTGGATGACAGACACGTTAAGTGACTCGCTGAGGATCCCAGTGAGCCACAGACTAAAATGGAAACAGCATCCAGGCCCTTTAATGGATGAGTGCTTTTAGGTCATGTCAAACCGGCAATTTCAGTCGTAGCCTTTGTTAACACAATCTTAACGAGTCAGAGGCAGTTGTTTAATGTGACATACCCAGCAACTATTTGTCTGTCATATAGTGCCTTTCTCATCTATCTATCTATCTATCTGTCTATCTATCTATCTATCTATTAAAATGCATTTATTTTTATTTAAATGTTTAATCTTGCCTACTACACTATCCATCTATTCCTGCCTGCTATACTAACATTAATATCTATCTATCTTTCTATCTATCATATAGTGCCTTTCATATCTATCTATCTATCTATCTATCTATCTATCTATCTATCTATCTATCTATCTATCTATTATATAGTGCCTTTCATATCTATCTATTATATAGTGCCTTTCATATCTATCTATTATATAGTGCCTTTCATATCCATCCATCTATCTATCTATCTATCTATCTATCTATCTATCTATCTATCTATCTATCTATCTATCTAATCCTGCCTGCTATACTAACATTAATATGTATCCATCCATCCATCTTACCGTCCCATTACTCACCCCTCAAACAGGTTTAACTTTGCCTTTAGTTATTTGGTGGTCTCTGTGTTCATGACAGCTGATAACCAATAAGCACACATCGATGAGGAATAAGGAACGCGGGTGTTCAGGCCTCAGAAACTGAAGAGCAGCTTGTCTGTTTGACACCTTGTGTTTTATGTAATGCTTCAGAATTGAAAAAAATAAGTGACAGGTTCGAGAATTGCAGCTAAACTTGCTGTTCCTGTTAGCCCTTTGCATGGCTGGCTATGGGCCGTCACTAAAAGGGGTGAGCAAGTCTGTGCTTGAAATGTCGGTATGTAGTCATCAGATTTGACATGCCCCGTCATTTTCAGTCGTGCACACTGACCTGGTCCAGTGACGAGGTAAGGCGACGAGTCTAACATACCCGAAGACAAGACCTTGCATAATGCGACTTCGGTTTTAGCCACTACGCTATATTGCTTGTCGGACATGTGTCATTATAGTTGGGATGGTGATGAGGCGCCCTTTTTTTTTTTTTTTAAACTGGACACCATGTGCTGTCAGCTTCATTGGCCACTGTAGCCAGCAGCCACACCGCCAGCCAAGCACAGTCAGACCCAGCCAGTACTTGGATGGGAGACCATTGAGGAAGCTTGGGTTGCTGCTGGAAGAGGTGTGGGTGAGGCCAACAGGGGGCGCTTACCCTGTGGTCTGACATTTGATCCCAATGCCCCAGTGCAGTGACAAGGACACCGTGCTGTAAAAAATGGTGCCATACTTTGAATGAGACGTAAAATCGAGGTCCTGACTCTCTGTGGTCATTAAAGATCCCTGGACATCCTTCGTAAACAGTAGACTGTATCCTGATGTCCTGAATTGCCCACCACAGCCAAGTCATTCTAGCCCCCCGTCTCCAATTGGTTTTTCTCTCTCTCTCTCTCACCCTTCACCACCTAACAGCTCATGTGTGGTGAGCATACTGGCAATAAAATGGCTGCCATCGCATCACCCAGGTGAGTGCTACACATCAGTGGTGGTTGCAGTGGCTCCCCACTCATTGTGTAAAAGCACTTAGTGAGAGATGTGCTATATAAATATAATTAATTATTATTTTTATAATATTATTATTGTGCCACTGTGCTCTGCCTGGTATTAAAGGCTTCACCCATATGCACTAAATGACCTCGTGAGAGCAGGAAGTGTGCAGTTTATCATGGAGCAGACAGACCTCATCCTGTCCTGTAGTGCCTCGATTGGACAGTCAATGTTAAAACTAATATGATAACATTTATTTATTTGTATTTAGTACAGTGTATTAATCCCTGTGGAAAAACTATCTTTTCTCAAGACCTTTGGAGTTCAGAGCAGAGGGTCAGCCATTGTACAGGGATTTTCAGGTTAAGGTCCCCGCTCAAGAGCCCAACAGAGTAGGATCCCTTCTGGAAGTAACGACATTTGAACCTTCCAGATCGCAGCGCAGATCCTTAAGCCTCAGAGCCACCGCTCCGCCTGCATTGTAATTACTATGCAGACGTAAAATACAAAGGCAAAAATTCACCCAACCGCCGAGCTCTCATCCCTAATTTAACTTTAACAAAAGTGTTAAAAGTCTAAGAAGCAGACGGGCGCGGGAATCGTCTCTTTAGCACTTTATTCTTTTTACATTCATATATACATTAGGGGTCAACACCAACACTGTACAGTCACAAGACACCTTTGTAGGCCTCGCCCGCCTTCCGCTGGGCTAACTGTGCGGCTCTTGCTTCAAAAGTCAAAGTCCTTCAAGTTAACGCGACCCGCCTAAGTTGGGCTGACCATTTGCGATTAAACCCTTCCAATGTAGCAGAAGCATTTCCGCACACTGGTCTTCAATGAGTCGAGTTTGTGCAGAAATGATTCCGTTAGATTGGCAGGGTGCTGGCAGGGATGGCCGATGTGGACGGGCACACGGGTTACTTCATCAGGCCTTTCACAATCTGGACCTCTTCCACTGGCTTCCACTGTTGATTAAAGGTTAAGAGCTGGAAAGATACAAAAGAGAAAAGGAAAGGAACGGTTAGTCACACGCTTAATCGGAAACACCGCTTTTGTATCTCTAGTTGGTGCTTTAATTCCACGATGGACACGGAATGTTCTCCTTGTGTTCACATGGGCTTCCACTGCAGACTTTAAAGAGCTGCTAGCCTGCCGACTGGGAATTGTCAAATTGTTGGCCATGAGCAAGCGGACCTGGTGATGAAAGTGGGGCACCAAGACTAGACTTGGGCCTGCGGTGCTTGAGGGGTCCTTGCATCTTCAAGAAACGAATTGAGAAGAATCTGCTGGAGCTGCCAGGACACCACACAGCCCAAGAAATGCAGAAGAAGAGCGCAGATGGGGAACTGCTGAGATTCTCCACAAAATACTCGGGTAGGCCTTGGGTGGCCGGTCGATACACGGACACCTCAGCGGACACCTGCACCTCGCAGTGATAAACAAATATAAAAATACAGTGGTACCTCGGTATTCGTCTGCTTTGGAATGTCCAACTTGGTATACATCCTGTTTAGATGCGAAAAATTTGGCTTGGTATACGACCTTTGTTTGGAATACGACTCGCGTGCTACCCTTGTTTACCTCTCTCGAGACAAAGCCACGACTGCCCACGAGCGTCAGTATGCCAGTTGCTCGCATTCAGTGAACAACCCGTGCTATAACTCGGTGAATTTTCACGTGATTTTGTGTTTTTCCGCATAAATTTGAATTGATTTGTGAAAAGTATGAAGGTGGCGTGCGTATCCGGGACTTGGCTGCCGCATACCGTTTGCCGAGAACGACGGTATCTATGATTGTGAAAAACAAAGACGTTATTAAACAGTAAATTGAGGTTACATTTTCATTTATTTCATCTAATTGCTTTTGTATTTATGTATTTTAGTATTAAGCCGTGTTTAAATTAGTTTATACAACCCCATCAATGTATAATATGCCAATAACAATAGGATTTTTTTTTTCATGGGAATGGATTAATCATTTTCACTTTATTTCTTATGGGAAAAATTTGTTTGGTATACATCCTGTTTGGTATAAGTCAAAGGATCTGGAACGGATTAAGGACGTATACCGAGGTACCACCGTACCAACAATAGAAACACCACCACCATTACTCATCGGTGGAAGGGAACGTCCGGCCAACCCACAAAACACAGAAAATCTTTTTACAATAATAATTAATAATAATATCATCAACTGGACTGCCCCATAACAAATTTTGATTATAATAATTAATAATAACATCAGTAGGACTGTCCCTAAACATATACAGCTCACAAAAATTAAAGGAACACTTTTTTTATTGGGCCTGGCATGAAATCAATTAAACCTGTCTGATAATTTTCTGGTTGGTTAAGCAGCTGATGTCATTGTTAATCACTTTCAGCTGTATTGGTGTTCATGGACTTAATGACAGGTGCACTAAAGTGGCAACAATTAGAAAACCCTCAAAACAGGACTGGTTTTACATGTGGAGGTCATTTCAAGTTTCTCCCTCTTGATCTTTTTTGGCTGGTTTTCCACTCGTGCTAGTTTTGGCTTGAGTAATTATCTCTACTGGCAGTATGAGGCAAATTCCTTAACCCTACAGAAGTTGCACAGGTTGTCCAACTTCTCCAGGATGGCACATCCACACGTGCTGCAGCAAGAAGGTTTAATGTGTCTCCCAGCACAATCTCCAGAACATGGAGGAGATTTCAGGAGACTGGCTGTTATTCTCGGAGAGCTGGACAGGGCCGTAGAAGGTCCTCAACCCATCAGCAGGACCGATACCTGCTCCTTTGTGCAAGGCGGAACAGGCTGAGCACTGCTCGTGCCCTACAGAATGACCTCCAGAGGGCCACTGGTGTGAATGTCTCTACCCAAACAATCAGGAACAGACTTCATGAAGATGGCCTGAGGGCCCGACGTCCTGTAGTGGGCCCTGTGCTCACTGCCCAGCACCGTGGAGCTCGACTGGCATTTGCTCAAGAACACCAGAATTGGCAAGTCCGCCACTGGCGCCCTGTACTTTTTACAGACGAGCAGGTTCACCCTGAGCAGCTGTGATAGACGTGAAAGAGTCTGGAGAAGACAAGGAGAACGATATGCTGCCTGCAACGTCGTTCAACATGACAGGTTTGGTGGTGGGTCAGTGATGGTCTGGGGAGGCATATCCATGGAGGGACGCACAGACATCTACTGCGTAGGAAATGGTGCTCTGACTGCCATAATGTATCGAGATGAAATCCTTGAACCCATTGTCAGACCCTACGCTGGTGCAGTAGGTCCTGGTTTCCTCCTAATGCACGACAATGCCCGGCCTCATGTGGCAAGAGTATGCAGGCAGTACCTGGAGGATGAAGGAATTGAAACAATTGAATGGCCTTCACGATCCACTGACTTAAACCCAATAGAACATCTGTGGGACATTATGTTTCGGTCCATTAGGCGCCGCCAGGTTGCTCCTCAGACTGTACAACAGCTCAGGGATGCCCTCATACAGATCTGGGAGGAAATGCCACAAGACACCATCCGTCGTCTCATTAGGAGCATGCATACAAGCTCGTGGGGGCCACACAAGATACTGAAAAGCATTTTGAGTAGCAGAAATTAAGTTTTTGAAAAAATGGACTAGCCTGCCACATCTTCATTTCACTCTGATTTTAGGGTGTCTACACAATTGAGCCTTCTGTAGGCAGAAAACTTTTATTTCCATTAAAAGACTTGGCATCCTTTTGTTCCTAAGACTTTGCCCTGTCGTTATTTGTATAGATATCCAACTTCATATAGAGATCTGATGTATCTAATGTGTTTCTTTAAAGTGTTCCTTTAATTTTTGTGAGCAGTATATTTTGAAGAAGAGTAATAATAATAACAACACTGCCACCACCACCAACAGCAACAGCAGTCTTTTGAGTGAACATCCCAGCAACTTGGGTGAACCCCTAAAACAGCCATTAAATGAGAAGAGAGAGAATCATACTATATATACTGCCTGTTATACCTTCATTGTTATCACTCTTTAATTTAATATTGTTCTGTATCAGTATGCTGCTGCTGGAGTATGTGAATTTCCCTTTGGAATTAATAAAGTATCTATCTATCTATCTTTAATAATTAAAATTTAAATAACAATAACAATTCTCTGATCTCATTTTCTGACTTGGCTTTGTCTGGCGAGTGTCACGGTGGCAGCAGGCATAGCAGGTCAGACCAGACTTACCTGTCCTCAGTTCCAGCTCTATTATTATTATTATTAGTAGTAGTAGTGTTATTATTTCTTGATGGATTTGTAGCACTGTTGGGATGTTAAAAGAATATCATACATAATATTGTAATTTTTGCTTTTTTCAAATTGTTGAATCAACACTTGGGTGTTTGCCCTCTGGCACACTAATGACATCTCGACCAGCGCCGTTTCCTGCCTTGTCCCCATAGGCTCTATCCCCCTCCAACAACCCTTATAGGTAAAAAGGTAAATTGGATTTCAGGATAAGTTATTTCTTTTTCTCTGCATTTTTTTTTTATTTCAGAATCTGAAGAAAGGGAAGAAAAGGTGAACCCGACACTTGCTCAAGGTCACACAGTGAGGCACAGGAGGGTTGTGGATTTAAAGGCCAGCGCTGTAGTCGTCACAGCAGCTCAGCGCCTATAGAATGTGACATTTACATCTCATTAAATTGCGACGGCTCGCCACCCCCACCGCTCGCATTAGCGAATCACGGCACGTTTCGTCACGTCATACTCGAGTAGAGCCTGACAGGCGCCGGGGTATTCGGGATGTCTGCTACTGACATCGCCTTTGGCTTTTACTGTTTATTAGTGCAGTAATACAACTTCATGAGATCATCACTGTGCTTTACTGTATTTAAGCTCCCTTACTATTAATAATTTCGTGTCAATATTAGCACGTGCTGTGCTCCTAGTCCCTGATTATGTAGTCTTTTTTGTAAGAAGTTATACTCGTGTTTTCTTGTTATTTAATATGGTTTACCCTTTTCATTCATTACCTTTTATCCTTGTGACTATTTCCGAATTGTACTCGTATTTTCTTATTATTTATTCATGTAATCGATTTTTTCGTGTGAAAATGACTGTTATACACGTATGTCTTGTACTGCTCTGCTCTTAATATCTGCGCTGTACTTCTACTCTCTTATAATTTATTACTTATAGTTTAGCGTGTCATCCACGTATTTTCTTATAATTCATTCGTGTATTTATTATTCGTGTTACTCGTTTTTTCGTATTATTTATTACCGTGTTCAGTTCAGAGTCGTCGCTAGCTCCAACACTTCTTATGGGCTTAAGATGGAAAAATGGGTTCCCCTGTGGAGTTTCCGTGCCGTCGATATGTATGGGGGTGTTGGTGGGATTAGACTCGGGATGAGGTTGTCCCCGTGGAGTTCTCGCGCTGTCGGCAATTATTCCAGAACGCAGAACGGAAGAAAGTGTGGTTGGATCTCAGAGGCAGAAGTCCATTAACCTTGCTGCTTTTAATGGAGGGCTCTCAGAGATCAGGGGCTAAGGCCCCAGAACCCCCAAGAACGACGCCACTGATTGTACTTCTTGCGTTTGCAGTGTTTCATTCATTATTTCGTGTTGCTATTACCGTATTATATTCGTATTTTCTTATCGATTATTGTGGTTGTTAACGTATTATACTTCTGTTTTCTTATTCTTTTGTTACTAAATTATATTCGTATCTTCGTATTTAATACCAGCGGCTGTTGCCATATTATACGCATATGTTCTTATTGCTGATTTCGTGTGCATTTTACCGTATTATTCTGACATTTTCTTATTATTGATTCGTACAGTCATTACCGTACTATACTCGCGCATATTATTGATTCGACCTGGTATTACCGTATTATACTCATAATGTACTCATATTTCATTATTTGTTAATTCTTGAGATTTTTTTTTTTTACCGTGCTTCATTTTCCATTTTTATTCATGTGCCCATTACCGTGTTGTACTCTTTTCTGCTTATTATTTTAAGGTCTCCATTCAAATTTTCAAATGAACCTCCACCTAATGACGCGGCGGGGAGGCCTGAACGCGAACCCCCACAGCCCATTCCTTCGTCCGCCTTCCACATTTCCCTTAAAGGAAGGACAACACAAGAATGGCAAACAAATGGCGAAACTGTCTTTGAGTCTTGCAGTCAACGTCGCTGCCTGCGGTGGTAGTAAAAGATGAAAGTGGATTTTGCGGAGCACTCACATGACCGTTTTAATTCGACTCAGCCAGCCGTGATGCTAACCCAGATAGCGGTCGAGCGAATTAAAGCTGCGGCTTTCTGTTAATCACGGTCGGCTGTCAGCACCGAGCGGACTGCTTAACGATTAACCTTCGTGACTTTTTCTCTATTTAAAGTAGCGGATCGATCCTCGGGTCACCTTGACGAGGGTCTCGTTTCATTCGTGCTGTTTAGCAGATCTCTCGTTTAAACACACCACTGCATAGGTGTGAATAAACTAATCATTTATTGCATTTGAATCGGTCAAATATCAAGATAATGCCATCTCGTGTAACTCTTCACGTGAACGTTTTTACGGTGAATTAATTTTACAGTTTTGGGACGGGAAGGGTACACTGCTTCTTCCTAAATAAGGTATCCAGGGTTCAAATCGGTGACCAATTGCTGCCCGTGCTTCTCCTGTTAAATGCGAAACCTTCACTGAGCAGGTCAACTGGCGGCTTTACAAGGGCCGAGTGCGCGTGCGCGTGCCCTGCAGTGTACTGTCTTCTCGACCGGGGTTTGGTTCCTGCTTTGCGCTCAGTGCTGCCCCCAGCGGTCCAGACTTGAATTGACCGGCCGTGAGAATGTCGACGCGTTTTTACTTTTGGCTTTGCCTGTGTGAACACTTGGGACCCTCAACTTGCACTGAATAAACTAAAATAAATTGGATAACAAGGCATTATTTTATTACACATACGCTCGTTTATTATCATCCGTTTTCTAAACCCACTTATCCAGAGCAGGCTCTCCTGCATGTCATCTACTCATAAATATCGTAAGAAATAAGTAAGTTTACATGAAATAAAAAGAATATCAGTTCCATTGAAATTTTTTACCCTTGGATGTCACAATAACTATCCATCCATTTTCTAAATCTGCTCATCAAGGGAAGAGGTTCAGGGAAGCCCGAGCCATTCTCAACAACCGCAGGGCACAAACCCCTGGACAGGGCGACAGATAATCAATCACAGGGGCTCATTTAGCGTCGCCAAACCATCAAACCCGCACGTCTTTGGACTGAGACCGGAAAGTGGAGCACCTGGGGAAGCCCATATGGACGCGGGGAGAACATGAAAATTACACACAACTGTCACCCCGAATGTGACCCCCAGTCTCCTTGTTTTGAAGCACCACCATAATGTCCATCCATCCTTCCTATCACCAAACCCGCTTATTCATGGCAGGAACACGGGGGAGCTGGAGCCGATCTCAGCAAGCATGGGAGAAAAGGCAGGAAAGGAACAATCCATGGGGTAAGTCACCAGTCTTTGCTGGGTGAAAACACACACTTGCACCATTTTAGTATCGTCAGTTCTCCTAATCTGCATGTCTTTGGAATGTGGGAGGGTGGAAACTGGGGCAGACATGGCGAGTACATGCAAACTCCACACACAGAGGAGGACCTGGCAGGTGAATCCTCGTCTCCATACTATGAGATCGCAGTGCTATCACTGTGCCACCATGCCTCCCATCCATTCATCCATTTTCTAAATCCACTAATCCAGAGCAGGGTCCTTTACATAAAATAAAAAAAAAAAGAATAGTAATCCCATCAGTATTTGATACCCTTAGAATCCATCCATCCATTATCCAACCCGCTATATCCTAACTACAGGGTCACGGGGGTCTGCTGGAGCCAATCCCAGCCAACACAGGGTACAAGGCAGGAAACAGGACACATACACACACACACCAAGCACACACTAGGGACAATTTAGGATCGCCAGTGCACCTAACCTGCATGTCTTTAAACTGTGGGAGGAAACCAACACAGACACGGGGAGAACGTGCAAACTCAACACAGGGAGGACCCGAGAAGTGAACCCGAGTCTCTTTACTGCGAGGCAGCAGCGCTACCCACTGCGCCACCAACAGAGCACAGTGACATATCCAAGCCACCGTGTCACCCACATTTAGAATCTCACCATCATCATTTTTTCATCTATTTCCAGTACCTGCTTTGGCCACTGGGGGAGCTGGAGCCTATCCCAGCCAGCTTCAAGCACAAGGCAGGAACAATCTAGCGTGAACACACAAGACACATCAGGAGCCAATTTAGTGTCGCCTATCCTCCATCGGAGAAATCCCACTTGGACACGGGGAAAAAAAACATGAAAACTCCACGCAGGGAGGACCCGGGATGAGAACTCCAGGCTCCATGTTATAATGCTGCAGTGCTGCCACCGTGCCCCTGTGCCACCCTCACAGTATCCAACCCTCCATCCATCCATTTTTTTTCAAGCCGCTTATCCAGAGCAGGGTCCTGGGACAGGTTGAGTCTATCAAGGTGGGGGAGGACATTTCCTGGATGGGGCGCCAAGTCCGTCACAAGAGTGAACACACAAGAAAATGGGGGCCAATTTAATATTGGAAATCACCAAACTGTCCCGTCTTTGGACAGGAAGCCCACACAGTCACAGGGAGAACATGCAGACCCCATGCATGCACACTCTTTACAAATAACGGTCTCTTAGTGCCATTTTACTGGGCCGCGTGGCTCCTGGTAGAACTATTTCAATCTGGGAAGTGTTCTTTGGTTCCTAATATTTGGACAAAACAGACATCTTTAATATATACTAGATGACGAAGCAGATCAAGAATACCTGAACTTATCCTGGATGTGTGTGTTTGTCTGCAGCAGGAGTCCTTTGAGAATGTGAAGCCCACTGGTATTTCAAAAGTCTGTTAACATCTGTTTAGGGCTATTTATGGAGCCTGTTACAGACCCACAGACAGACAGCCGACCGTCCACTGGCCAGTTTTTAGCTCCACCATTGTCCTCACCCCAGTCGTTCAAAGTGGACTGACGCAGAGTTAAACCAGAGGCCGTGGAGTGGCTGACCTGTCCTGAATGACCAAAGCAGCACCGGCCGTCACATGCATGAAAATCCAAAGAAACTTACCTTTTGAGGTTTGGCTGGGTCCAATGTTTCCCAAGGTTCGGGGTTACCTGTTTTGTTAACGCTGGAAAAGATAAAAAAGCAAAAACAAGTAAATAAATAGACAATTAAAGAATGAATACTGCCAATTATTAAATTAACCAGAAAAGAACAAACTCTATTATACGCTGATCTAACGATGAACTGCATGGAGGGAGCATGTTTAGGGGGAAGAGAAGTTCCGTCTTTATACATTGTGACCTGTTTTAATAATTGGAAAATAACCAAATGTCCAGTTTTTAATAGGCTGCCAACACAGCGCAGCCGCCATCCGTCAATGTGGACAAAATTACAAGGGGACTCTCGCTGTTTTTGATTTAACATTCGTCTCGCATTGTGTAAACTCAAATTACTTTTGATATAACATAAATCAATGTGTGTAGATACAAATTAGATTCAATTACATATACGAGTAAAGGGAGCTGGTCCTCCCTGTGTGGAGTTTGCATGTTCTCCCCGTCTCTATGTGGGTTTCCTCCGGTGGCTCAGATTTTTTTTTTTTTTTAGATATTTATTTCACCTTATACAATTTCTTGTATTAGGAATTTGTTAGGTCAGAACACAGAGTCAGCCATTGTACAGCACCCCTGGAGCAAACTGCAGGTTAAGGGCCTTTCTCAAGGGCCCACCAGAGTAGGATCTTTTTTGGCAGTAATCCCCATTTTTAACCGGCAACCTTCCAGATACCAGTGCAGATTGTCTCCCACAGTCCAAAGACGTGCGGGTGAGATGAATTAGCAATCCTAAACTGGCCCCTGTGTGTGTGTGTGTGATGGCCTGGCGTACAGTCCAGGGTTTGTTCTTGCCTTGTGCCCTATGCTAGCTGGGATAGGCTGCAGCACCCCCAGGACGCGACCATGACCCGGATTAGGAGAGTTGGAGAATGACCGACTGACAAAAATATGTGTAGACCCAAATTAGAATTGATTTAACATTTGCATAAAATATGTGTAGACCCACATTAAAACCGACTTAATGTTCACATCAAAATTGTACGTAGACCCCGGTTAAATTCAATTAAACATTCGTGTAAAACGTGCAGCTTCGAATTAGATTGGATTTAACATAATTTTATAATATGCTTAGACCCCAGTTAAGATCGCACAATTACTAGATCATTTTGAAGTTGGCGGAGTGCACCCCCCGTTGGGGATGAGGAACTAACTCAAGCGAAGGGGTTCAAGTATCTCGGAGTCGTCTTATTCACGAGTGAGTAGGGTTGGATTAATAATTAAGATAAATAAGATCGTGATTAGGGCATCAAGGGAATGGGAATGGGCCGGGGGTGGTGGTGGTGGGGGGGTGTTTGAGGAGGGGGTTTGTTTCTGGTGGGGTTGTGACCACAGACATTTTCCATTGCCGGATTTACTACGGGCCACATCGTGCAAAGCAGCAAAATGGTGTGGTGTGGCTGAACCAGGTCCCACAAAAGGGGCTCAACCCTGTATATTTATACAGTGTATATTATATATATATATATGTGTTGGCTGGGATTGGCTCCAGCAGACCCCCGTGACCCTGTATTCGGATTTAGTGGGTTAGAAAATGGATGGATGGATGGATGGATATACTGTACCTACTTCTCAACCTGTGGGACGGGCCCCCCTAGGGGGGCACGAAGTAACAAAAACAGGGGCGCGAAGATGTGAAAAAAAGAAAACAAGAATCGAAAATATGAAAAATACATCCACTGAAACCAAAACAAATGAACTTAAACTACATTCTGGTACTAGAAAAATAAACAGAGTTAGATGAATGTCGATAAAAGTTTTAAGTGGGTATAATAAAATATGCATCTATGATATATCATTAATTAAAAAAGAACAAATTGGTATTAGTGGGCTCCTTTCAAAAAAAACCTTAGGGGGGCGAAATTAAAACTGTTATGAAAACTCGGGTCGCAAATACTTGACAGTTGAGAAACGGTGACCTAATATATACATACACGCGCACACGCACACACATATGTATATATAATAGAGGTTAATGATAACCATTAATCTTAGGAAAACAACCAAATTCGAGTCTGGTAACTGGCACACGGTCCACCGAGGCTCACGTGACCGTCCTTCTCCTTTCGTCACGTCGGCTGTTCTGTTCTGTCGTGCACCGAGAGGGAACGCATCTCAAACATACGTGGAAGCACCAACATCTTTTAAGTGCTGTGCTTAGTGTCTCTAAAGGTATTAATTCGGCGATTGTGAGTGAGTGAAGAAGAGACCGGGACATGGGATAGGAGGTTCACGACGATCATGCGCACGTTGTGCCGGCCGTTTGTGGCGAAGAGCGAGCTGAGCAGAAAAGGCGAAGTTCTCCATTTACCGGACGATTCCATTTCCTGTCCTCACTTACGGTCACGAGCTGTGGGAAGTGATCGCGGGGGTACAAGCGACAGAAATGAACTTGCTCAGAGATGCAGACATTCTGCTGCTGCTTCTCCTCCACATCCAAAAAGGCCGGCTGAGGCGGTTCGAGCATCTGATTATGGTGCCTCCTGGACGCCTCCCCGCGGAGGTGTTTCGCGCATCTCCAACCAGGAGGAGATCTCGGGGCAGACGCTGGACATATTGCAGAGATTAGAGAACTCTCGGATGGACTTGGAACGCCTCGGTATCCCCAAGAAGGACTTGGGGGAGGAGGTGGAGAAAAGGGACAGACTGCTGTCCCCCACGAGCCGTACCCGGCGAAGAAACTTAAAACAGATGGATGGCTTGGTGACTAATTGAAATCCCGTTTTAGGACAGTAAAAATCAGGTCCGGTTATACATAGTGCGCGGTTGCAATTTATAAAAAGTCGTGAAATTCTCACCACTTCAGTTAATTTGTAATCCGACATCAGCACAGGTGACCCCCTCCCCGGGGTCTCCATCCATTAAACTGACGCACTTCACGCTTTTTACAAATGCCCGTCTGCTTTTTTCATTTTATTTTATTTTTTCATCCACCCCTGCTCACCCTACGCCATCACTACATCGTAGATTTCCATAGAAACAGTTCCTTACATCACGTCGGGTTTGGTAGCCAGAAAATAGATGGAAGCTGAAGTGGCGCCGGCGGCTGCGAATCCCATAAATCCAATAAGAGGAATGAGCTGAAAGATATTAAAAAAAAAATCAGTTTTCAACAATCGTAAAATTAAAAATATTCAATGTACTGAACAAATTACTTTTTACATGACCGATTTATGGTGCCAAGGAGTCAATTTCCATTTTAACTTGTGCACAGGTGCGCTTAAGACTATTTACAGATGGAAAAATATTTAACATACACCGAGGCGCGCACTTACTTCCTTTCTTTTTCTCAGAATTTGAAAAAATCCAAATCCAGACATGATTGCTTCACAGATGACAGCAGACCTAAAAGAAGCAGAAGAATGAAAAAAATAATAATTGGAATCCAAAATGTTCAGAAATGTGCTGTTCGGTGCAGATGCTGGACAGGTGTCTACCAAACCTGATGGTGCTCACCTGGCTACAGAGAACTTGGACCGATGCTTTAAATGTCAGATGACACTTTGAAGACTTCCTTCCCGGTTTCTCTTTATATATGTGAATGTTGACTCTCAGAGACGAGGTCCAAGTCACGTAGACAAGCCTCCCATACGAAAAAAAAAAAAAACCCGTCAACCAATATAGATACCAGTAGTGGGCAGATACAATTGTTAATGTGGTTTTACTGGGGAGTTTCTGTGGCTCGCTGCTGCCCCCTGCTGGGTGGCCCGTGGAGTAGTCAAAGGCAGTGCCGGCGGACTGCGCAACTCACGCGCTCTTCCGCTCTCAGTGTAGATGGAATGTTCAGCTGGGACCCTCCATCTCTCAACCAGCGAGTCTTTGCTCTTTGGCAACAAGAGGTTGTCGTGATGCAAGGAGCGGTTTCGTTATGCACCACACTGTCAAAAGCTTTACTGAAATGGGGAAGAGAGACAAGCCGGTAGGAAATAAGCAGAGAATAACTTGTTGGGGATATTTAGACAGTCTGCTGAGATACGAGCACAATATCTGATGAAATAAATGTAAAGTCGCTCTAGTGGCCGGTCTCGAGGGAGTGCCCCGTTCACCGAGTTCTTGGAAACGCTCAGTAAGTAGACCTTTAGATATATCGAGCGTGGAAACGAGCAAACGTCTGATGTCATCAGATACGCGAAAAGGGTATCCATTAATTAGTTAGGATGGAAACCCACCGACAGGCGCGATTGAATTTCGAAACTTGCGCATACACCGACAGGAAAAGGAAATTCTCAAAAAGATCCTGGAAAGTGGCCTTTGACTTCTTTAATTTACTTCGCCTCGTCCGGTGTTTTTATTTATGCAACGTACCGCTCATCTTGGCGCACGCGTATCTCTGCTGTATTACAAGCCGCAAACGAAAACGACGTGAAAATGCACCCCGTATAGACGTGTTTTGACGTTTATGGCTAAAATGGGACACTTGCGCTCATGAAAATGACTGACCTCTAAATCTGTACCTTTTTATGGTCATTACCACATTATTTATGTTCCGGGGTTGGGTGTGTCCGTTAGGAGGGGCACAGGTTTTAAAAGTGATGCATTTCTGTCGGCGAGGTCTCCCGTTTGAAGAAGGAGCGTTTTGCTTTTGTCCGTCAAGACCGGGTAATAGCCGCGGCTACTATATAAATGAGCGAAGGTCATGCATGTGGGCTCCCATGCAACGCTTACTCTGCATTCCCCTCTCTAAGTATGTGCATAGGTTCGTATGTTCATGTGTGTATGTATGAAGACATATATTATGTATGTAAAGGCACTATATGAAGAGCTGTGGTACCATACAAATCTCTATGATATAGTGCTTTTATATACAGTTCTCTATGTATCTCCCACACACATATCATATCCTCCCTGACTTTATACATACACATTTTTTTAATTATTTATCAGCCCATCTGTTGGTGGATTGTTTCACAATTCCTTTTCTGTCCTCTGAATACGCACAGGGTCACATCGATTAGGTATACCCTGACATCGATTGGCTATCGCTCGGTATACACATAAATAACATTTCAAGGTTCCTGCCCTGTGATCGATTTTTTTTTTTTTGGCCCACTTGTTTTAGCACCCGGTTGGGTCTGGGACACGAACTAGTACTCTACCAGTAAGATTTCGGTGGTCTCGTGTATTGTGCAGGGAGGGAAAAACGCACGCCGGCAATTTCATTCCGACTGCCACTCACTGGAGTGATCACACCAGCTGGCCCCCCGCATTCCTGTGGGGGGCTCTCGCATGTGACTTTCATTCGCCCTCGAAGCTCCAGGACGGGACGTAAACGAGTCGATCGGTCGTTACGCCCAAAGTTCCTTAAAGCAGACAGGAAGGCAGGTGTCGGCTACAGGTGCTCAGCTGCCTTCCTGTATTTTTTTAACATTTTTTTTTAAATGTTGACGTTTATTTCCTGAAGTTGTTTTCGACAGCACGAGCTCCGCCCACTCCGCGGTGACTTCCTCAGCGTACTCACGAAGCTCAAGGTCATCATGCCGGAGCGATGGGATGGCGAGTAACGGAACTGACGTGCTGGGGAGGATGGGGACTCACCTTGGCGGGCTTGGAATATCAATAGGCTTGGGGGGCGGGAGTGAATGGCACCACGTGACTTCATGGATGAACGTGCCATCTCTCATCCTCATATGTATCCATCGGTGGTCCAGCAGTCGAGGCCGTTGCGTTGCTAGGCTGAGCTTTCAGTGTTAATTACGTATAGAAACAACGGATTTATGATTTGACAAGAATTGGGTCAATCCGTGAACATGCGTAGTCGAGTCCAAGGTGCCAGTCCGGTTTCCAACCGTCATGAAGCTCTTTGAGCTGGGGAAAGGCGCTATAAAATGTGCTGCCATTATTATTTTGAACCCACGCAGGTTTGACGCCAATTAAAATGGTTTAAACGGCATAATCAACGTCAGGATGGTGGAGTCAGGATTCTAGTTTTGAGCCGGAGAAAGACACTATATAAATAACATGTATTATTAAGACACTCAGATCAGACGTCAACTAAACTGCTTAAATTGCGTAATCAAATTCAGGATTGCGAAGTCTGTAGTCGACTTCTGAGCTGGGGGAAAGGCGCTATATAACAAAAAACGTATTACTATGATTATGAACCCACCCAGGTAAGGCGCTAATTTAGTGATTTAAACGGCATAATCAAGTTCAGGGTGCTGGAGTGAGGATTGTAATATTGATCTGGGGAAAGGCGCTATATAAATAAAGCATATTATTATTATTAAGCTGCTCAGATCAGACGTCGACTAAATTCCTTAAATGACGTAATCAAATTCAGAATTGTGATATATGTAGTCGGTTTTTGAGCTGGGGAAAGGCGCTATATAAATAAAATATTTTTTACCATTATTATTAACCCATTTAAATGGCATAACCAAAGTGAGGATTATGGAGTTCAAGATTGAAGATTCCTTACTTGTCACATACACAATTATACGAGTACAATATGTAGTGAAATGTGCCCTGATCGGACACGACACTGTGGAATAAAGTTAACAATTAGATTAAATTCTATGAAAAAAGAAAGTTTGAATTAAAAGAAATTTTAAAAAGAAATTAAAAAAAAGGTTAGAACTACGGTGATACAATATATAAAGAGTATATATACAAATAAGATTACAGTTATAAACAAGATGTCCACATTGTGCAAATCTCATAGAAGATCTGTGAACTCTTAAGTGTAGTGTTCTAGTTTGCTGTTTAATGTAAAAGATTTAAATGACATGGCGGCAGCTGAGTTACGGTGAGGTATTCAGTTTGCTTTATAATGAACAGCTGAAAGAGTCTGTGGTGGCCTGTCCGGGTCAAGAAGTCTTATGGTCTGCGGATAGAAGCTCCTCCTGAGCCTCTCCTGTTCTGGCCATGCTACTCCTAAAGCATTTGCCTGATTTCGGCAGGTCGACAGTTTCTGGGGTGATAAGAGTTGCTTTGGTCCTTTGTATCTCCTGGTATAAATAGCCTGCAGAGACGGTAGTTGAGATCTGGTGCAGCGTTTCACCACCCGGGTCACTCTCTGTAGTTCCGTCCTGTAGCAGCTGTTCCCAAACCAGGAAGTGATGTTCGGAGTCAAAACACTTTCTACAGCACAAGAGTAAAAAGTCCTTTGGAAACTTCCTCAAGTGACTCAGATAGTAAACACGTTGCCTCGCCTTTGTGGCCTGGGCTTGAATATGGTCAGTCCATGTTTGGATTCTGTTTCAACAGCATCAGGTGCAAGCAGGAACTGTGGATGGCAACCAACCCGTGTCCTTGGGGGTGGGGTGTTGGGGGGACTTTGGGAGGGTGTGAATGTGAAGAAAACCCACACAGACACGGGGAGAACATGCACACTCCACACAGACATGATTTGACTACTGTGCTGCCCTTTATGTTATGTAGAAAGGGAAATTATTCAAATATACGCAGTCTTTTTAAATTTAAGCATCCTTTATTTCTTTTCTAATGATTATTTGTAATAGACAGCATTTCATCTAGCAGCTTTCTTCAACATTTATTTCTGTTGCACATTTTCATGCACAGGAATTATGGGCGGAGTTTACAGGGGGCGGGGAGCCTGACCTTCCCCCGCGGATGTACTGTGTTACTAAAATAAGTGTCACATTGTTTTTTGTTTGTTTAATCATAGTTAACGTACACGTGGATCGTATAGTAAAGCCTGATTTACACTTACCGTGTGAAGCCTGCGGGCAGACCGATAAGAAAAACACACCCAGGCGGAGCGGCTAAAACACATTTAAACTCGTTGCGGTTTGTTACTATTTTCCCAGTCTGTGACAGTATGTGGTTAATGTCGCACAGCTAACACTGTCACAACAGATGATGCGAGACTCTAATGGATGAAGAGTTTTGCCTGCTGTTACCGACTTCAACAGGAGGAAAAGGAAAAGGTGGAGTGTCAGAGCCTTTGGCCGAAAGCGGTGTGTTAATATTCTCGTGAGTAGTGAGCCTACATGACAAACAGGTGTATTTCAAATGTTTTTTGCAGGTCTTCCTTGCTCATTAAACACCAGTTCTTTCTTATTCAGCCCTTTTCGTTCATCCTTCTGGCATCCACGTAACCAGCCTCTCTCCTTGGAATTCACCACTGCGTCGGAGTCGCCAAGCAGTTAGTAAAACTTTCACGCGCTTCGCGCGCCAGCCTTATGTGGGGAACGGGTCTTCAAGTCTGACGTCATTTCCGCCGCGCGGATCTCGCAGTCTGGGTGCTGCATGCGCGGTGTTAAAAGTGTGGTCGCCCAGTGATGGGCTGGTGACCCGTCCAGGGATTGTTCCTGCACGTGCCCGCTGCTTACTGGGATGTGTGTCAGTTAGTCCTTGCCCTGGATAAGCGGGATCTGAGGTTGAATCGATTAACGAATGTTGTCCAAGGCAACTCCCATGTCGTCTATCCCTAAGGCAGACGGAGAAGCATAGCCCCCAATTTCAATTGCAGGTTAGTTTATAGTTTCATATTTAGCCGGAGAGACACGTCACTTTTTATTTTGGCGACAGTATTTCCCTCTTTTACACGTCCGACAAAAAGGAGCGATGGAAACGGTGGTGCGCATAGCTTATATCTGCAAATCCCCACACGTCACATTGACTCATACAGCATATACAGTATATATATAAATCAAATATATATATTTGATGAAGGATTTCAATAAAACAAAATGCCTCAAACAAGTTAATGAAGTCGCACGCCATGCGTACACTTTCTAACTTGTTAAAAATAAGAAAGTGCTTATTTTGTCACAATTAAAAAACGTTGACGAACTTGAAAGCAAAGCTTTCTGTATTTAAACATCATTAAAGTTATTTAGGTATTTTCTTTTCATAGTTTTAAATGTAGGATAAGTGAGACTTTATATTGTAAACAGTTTAACAGACTTGATATACTTTGTCAGCTGGCACCCTGCCCGGGGTTTGTTTCCTGCCTTGCGCCCTGAGTTGGCTGGGATTGGCTCCAGCAGACCCCGTGACCCTGTAGTTAGGATATAGCGGGTTGGATAATGGATGGATATACTTTGTTAGTACTTACCCGAAGGGAAATGGTCTTTTCACATGACCTTTGGGGGTCCGAGCGCAGGGTTATCCATTGCACAGCCCCTGGAGTAATGTTCAATTTAACGGACTTGCTCGAGGGCCAAATGGAGAAGGACCCCTTCTGGCAGGCAACGGGATGTGATGTTAGTAAGTCACACTTCAGTTGAGATTTAAAAAGTGCAATTGTTTTCTTTTTAATGGGTCATCGCCCAGTCCCCTAACCCCAAGCATTAAATGTCAAACTCCAGTCATGTGCAGAATGTAAGTATACTGGTAAAAATAAAACTTGCCAGAGAGGTTCTTCAGAGTGGTGCCGTAAGGAAACCCATTTTCAGCTCCCAAAAGATTCATCCACATGAAGGTTCAGGACAAAAACTTCTTGTAATAATTCTTTACATTTATATAGGACGTTTCTCACTACTCAAAGCGCTTTACATAGTGAGTATCAGGAGCCACCTCAGCCTCCGACAGCCATTTTTTGCACCACTGTGCTCACGACACATTAGGTGTTAGGTGGTGGAGGGTTGTCGGATAATTAGAGACGGGGGGATGATTAGGGGGCCAGAATAATTAGGCAGTGGTGGGAAATTTACGACAGGACCTCAGGATACACCTTACTGTTTATAGAGGACGCCCAGAAATCTTTTAACTACCGCAGAGTGTCAGGCCCTCAGTTTTACGTCTCATTCTAAAGGCCATTTGTACAGCAGTGTGTCTCCATCACTGCACTGGGGAATTGGGGGTCTACGTTCAGACCGCGGAGTTAGCGCCCCCTGATGGCCACACCAACACCAGTTACAGCAGCAGCCCAAGCTTTTCCTGTCCCACCCAAGTATTAGCCGGGCTTGAACAGGCTGAGCTTCAGGTGGATGATCTCTTCTGAAGTGCATCCACAGCAGGCTCCTTACAGTAGATAACCACGACCGGGCTGACATTGTCCTGGCTAGGTAGGGTGCATCTCAGATTACCCTTCAAGGCCTAATCATTCTGGGGCCCCTAATCTGTCGGTCTGTCCCACGCCTTAACCACAACCCCCTAAAACAGCTCATGTGTGGTGAGCGTATTGGCATAAAATGGCCGCAGTTGCAGCATCACTGGTGGCGGTGGAAGAGGCTCACCTAGGTAAAGCACTGTGAGTAGTGACAAGCACTAAGAATTGTTATTAGGCAGCCTATCAAATATTAACGATTTCAGTTTTTTTTTTCTACATATTAGAAAGTTTGTCAGTGCGGAAAGAAGAAACTTCATGCACAAAAGCAACACCTATTTCGTGCTATTGCCAAGGGTTAATTTTTTTAATGAGTAAGTCCAGGAAATGAAATAGTACAATAAATAAATAAATAAGTTAAAAGGTGTAGCTGCAATGGCCTGGCGTCCTGTCCAGAGTTTGTTCCTGACTTGTGCCTCCTGCTGGCTGGGATAGACTCCGTCACCTCCTGCGACCCTGTTCAGGACTAGGCGGGTTCTAAAATGGCCGACTGACTGAGGAGATCGTTCCTCCTCCACACTATGCGACTCTTCAGTTCCACCCGGGGGGGTAAACGTTAACATTATACAAAGTTACTGTCTGTTATACCTACATTTTAATCACTCTTTAATTTAATACGTTTTTTATCAGTATGCTGCTGCTGGAGTATGTGAATTTCACCTTGGGATTAATAAAGTATCTATCTATCTAAAATGGCCAACTGACTGACTTACTGTGTACTATGGCAGAATAGGCAACCTTGCGGTGATGTGGGGAGCTGGGGTTCAGTCCTCACAGCAATGAACACAAGGCAGGAAGCGACCTTTGACAGGCGCACACTCAACTCAATATAAAGTGACAAGTCCCGCCGATGCACACCAACCTGAAAACAACACAATGCAGGACAACCTCCACGCAAAGCCAATGAAACTCGCCTTTGTATCCCCTTAATCTTAATGCATTTTATTCAGTGGCGTAGCTCGAGTTCGTGCCGCTCGGGGCGCGGCGGTGCTTCAATTTGCCGCCCCCCAACATATCTGAATATGTTAACTTATTTAAATATTGTAGCGACCCGTGGTTGAGTCTTAAAGTTTTCAGAGCCGAACTCTGCCGTGCACTTCTCCCAAGCTGTCGGCTAGCGGACTGCCAGCGTTATGCACGCAGCTGTACCCAGCTCTTTAAGTAGCGAGCACTCGTGTCCCATACACCGCACGACTCCGAGTGTCTCGGCATAATTGCTTAGATGAAATCTTAGCAATACACAGCTCTGTCCTGTTGTATCTCTTTATTAGAGCCGATAGTCAGAAAACAAAGCTCAATCTCATTGCAAAGCCATTGCCAAGGTAATTAACGAAACCATCTTTCTCATTGATGGTAACTATTTACAATTTAATAACCCCGGACGGCAATAACACAAACACATACAACAATTACAACAGGAAAAACAATTCGATTGCCTTGCTAATTTAACACAACAGTAAACTTTACATAAATTACCCACAATGCATCATGCCGCCAGCGCTGGCTGCCGGGTCACTACACAATAAACCTAAAGTATAGAGAAAAATTAAGATATATTTTGCATAGATTTATTCATATATGGAGAAACGGCAAAGATTTTTCACAAATACATTATTTATAAGCATCACCTAGACAAGAATACAGTATAGACGCACTGATGAGCCGTGTTCTGATTATTAGTTTAATACAATTACGCTGCGAAAACCAGAACCACCAGTGTAGTGCACAAGTGATAGGTGGGGATGTTTTCCGATTAAAAAAATGCATTCGGATTGATAACGAAACGAAATTATAAATTAGTTGTTTATCTTCCTAGAAATTATTATCGATGTTTATTTTGGTTCATTCTTGTTATAGCCTCATACATTTCAACTGCGGCCGTCACACAGGGACAGTGAAAATTAATTTTGAAGCATTTAGGGATAAAAATGAGAGAATCTGACTTTTTTCATTCATGAGTGATATTTTTCCGAAACCTGCTGCTTACACAAATTGCACCGAGCCTTTTGGCCATTAATGTCACCCCCTCAAACATGTGCTGTCCGCCCCACCACTGATTTTATTTCCACCTTTAATAAACTATTCAAAAACTATAAGCAAATTCCAACATAGCACGAGGACAGTTTCTTACGTTATCAGCGTCACATTTTCTTCACCCCCCCCATCCCTCGCCAGGCACATCGGTTCCTTTAGCGGCAGCGCACATTTCTTTTGAACCGTTCCTCCGCTCCTCTTCTCTCTTTCAGCACCCAGAATTAAACATGTGCTGCCTTTCTGGATTCATTATGTAGAGAGAAGGCAAGCAAAATGACCCCTTTTATTGGCTAATTAAAAAGATTACAAAATGCAAGCTTTCGAGGCAAGATGTCATTTTGCTTGACTTCTCACTGCATCCATAATGGCTAACACAGTACGGCACCCCCAGATTCATTAGATAGATAGATACTTTATTAATCCCAAGGGGAAATTCACATAATATTACATTACGTGGAATCAAATTCCCAGTATAACCCATTTTACCAAAAACAAAGCCAAAACACCTCTTTTATTATTTTTCTCTGCCCCATGTGCCCTGTGGTACTTCACCAGCTAAGCAGTTGGGCACAAAACACATTAAACCCCCCAGAGCCCAAATCTTTGGGGTGATCAGACGAGCTCCACTCCTACTAGACGGTAAGATCCTCCCCACCCAACAATGTAGCCCTAATAAGAACCCCATGACTTGACAGGAGCTCTTCACACTGCCCTCAGGGGTCTTCTCACCACCTCCTTGACCAGGGGTGGGCAAAGTCATTTCTGGAGGGCCGCGGGTTTTTGTTCCAACCCAGTTGCTTAATTAGAAAACAATCCTTGCCAATAATTACATTTCATGGCTTGTTAGTGCTTTAACTCTGCTATGTCAAGTCATTCTCATATCCGAGATATTTTTTTTTCCATTCTAAGGAGATCATCTAAATACTTTGAAGTGTAAAACGGATGGGTTATTTTCAATCCTTCACTTTTTTCTCTTCTCTTTCCTTCCAAGTATTTAATTAAACCAAATATATTTAAAAAAAAAAAAAAACGGGAACTTCTGAAATGCGTAGTGGCAGCCATGTACAGTTGGCAGCACTGCGGAACAGGGACCTTGAGCTGTAAACAGTCTCGTAATTTAGTAATCAATTGCAAGGCAATCAATGGCAGCTATGCGAGAATTGTTCGGTAACCGAGGGGCTGTTCCACGAAGCGAGCTAACCTCAAAATCCAGGTTTATTTCGATAATCCCGGTTTAATTTCTCCAAATTCGATTCCACGAACGAGGCTAACCTGAAGCTCCGCTTAATTACTATGCCAACATATGCTCTTGGACAAGCCTGCTCCGTGGCAGGTTAGTTGTGAAGCTTATCTTAGCTTGATGAATATGATTGGACAAGCCATGTGATGTCACAGCACGACATTCTGCGGGGCTGGGATTATTCTGCTGCTGTTCTCTCCCTCTTTCGCACACATCGACCCTCCAATATAAAATTATTACAGATTACATGCAGGCGATTCTAATTACTTAGAAAGTATAAAATGACAAGGAGTGCATTGAAGGCTTTTACATGAATAACCATGGCGTGCCCATTTATTCATAATCCAGTTGATGAGGGAGCGAGGCTCATTCGTAGAGCTTTAAGGCAACAGGTTCCACAATTACTTCGGCCCAGGATAGATCCGTTGCATTTTGCGGATGATTATTTATACGAGCGCTATAGATTTAGTAGACACAGTATTGCATATTTGTGTCAGTTATTGGAACCTTACATTTCTAAAACACACGTCGCTCTAAAGCCCTTACGGTTGCACAGTCTTTGTGTATCGCTTTGCGTTATTTTGCCAGTGGTTCATTTCTGTACAGTGTGGGGGATGCTGAACATTTAAGCAAAGCTACAGTGTGCCGTGAAATCAGGAAGGTTTGCGTTGCATTAAAGTCCTTTTTAAATATATTCATTACCTTTCCTGGCCACCGAGGAATTCTTGCCATTAAGGAAACTTTCTTTGGAATTAATGGTGCTTAATCTTTAAACATCTACTCATTTACAGCACATAAATCATTACCTGATAAGTAACTGAATTTAATTTGTCAGGCTTTCCTAACGTCATTGGAGCCATTGACTGTACACACGTGAGGATAAAGGCTCCAGCAGGTCCAACAGAGCCTGATTACATAAACCGCAAATCATATCACAGTATTAATGTACAGGTAAGTACTGATAATATCTCACATTTATATACAAGAGGTGAAAGTGTAGTCGTCCAACATTAGCAATGTATGTCATTACCATTTCCTAAAATGTTTCAGATGGTATGCACTGCTGAACATCTAATTTCAAACATTGTGGCAAAATGGCCAGGATCAGTACATGATGCCAGAATTTTTCACGAGTCTTCACTGGCTCAAAGCCTCAGACAAGGCAAGTCAACTAAAATTCACAAATATACGATAGTTTATTATACTACAGTCTAATGTGTCTACTTTCCATTATAGGAATTTTTCCTGGTGTGCTGCTTGGTGACAGAGGATACCCATGTCTACCGTTTCTTCTGACACCATATACAGATCCTGCAACACAAGCAGAAAGACATTTCAACCATGCCCATTGTAAGACAAGGGCACGCATTGAAATGACATTTGGACAGTTAAAATCTCAGAGTTACACCAGACAGAGCGTGGGACATTGTAGTAGCCTGTGCAGTTTAAAGTACCTTACAACTGGTAACAAAATGCATATGTAAAAGGAAATTTTAATGACTATACATTTTGAAGGCTTGAAACTGTTCTCATTTAGTTGTTAAATAGTTTGACATCCTTCACACAAAAGTTACTAAAATCATGTTCTTACGCATTTAACTTGTCAGCTATTTTCTGCCATGCAGCCTCACGAGCTTTCATAATACAGCTCGTGTTCCCCTTTCTAGTTATTATAGCTTTGTAGTCCTCATAGGCTTGTAATAATAATTTTGCTCCGCCTCAAAAAACGCAGCTCTTTCCTTAGTTTCCATTCTTACTTATCCAGCATCGATTAACAAGGCTGCCTTTTTAAATTAAAATACCTTTGAACAAAAGGTGAAAATGAGAAGGAAAAAATAAAATGGATTAAACATACATTTCGTGCAAAAGTGACTGAAGCTTAAATTTTTAAGCATTAGGCACAAGTGAAAATAGGCCGTGTTTTAAGATTTTTATATAAAAAAAAGAGACAAGACATGCCTCATGTTATATATTGTATGATAAAAACGGGCATCTCGGCCAGGGAGCAGCAGAGTTCATTACCTTTTTATTTTTTCTCCAGCCGTCTGGAGTTTTTTTGTTTTTTCTGTCCCCCCTGGCCATTGAACCTTACTCTTATTCGATGTTAATTAATGTTGATTTATTTTGTTTTCTTATTGTGTATTTTATTTTTCTATTCTTTATTGTGTAAAGCACTTTGAGCTACTATTTGTATGAAAATGTGCTATAGAAATAAATGTTGTTGTTGATTACCTGGACGGGACGGATGGATTGGCCGGCTGGATGAAAAGGTAACTTTGTGCCCAGCCAGTATAAAATAAAACTGGGGAGCCAAAACTTGGGAGCATTTCCATTTCCCATACGTCGGGTGGCAGAGGTCCTTACATGGAAACACAGTCAAGACACCTGCAGGGGTGCTTGGGAAATGGAGTCCACAAGTGCAGCTCTGTCAGGGTCCCTACATTTCAATAGAGGACCTCCCTACTTTCATTATGGCTTGGAAGACATGGCATTCCTGGGTTTGGCATAAAAGGAAGCCAAAGCCGACTCTGACTTATCCATGTGTGGCAGCGGGCAACACTCGGTGGAGGAGAGGAGGAAGAATGGCTGATTTATTGTATAAATTGTGGCACATTGCCGAAAAGAGGTCTGTAAAAGGTGCTTTGTGGAATAAATATTCTTTATTCATAGATCATGGGTTGTGTTAAATGTGTCTGTGGCTCTCTGGCACCTTCTTGTGGTCAACAACAACAACATTTATTTCTATAGCACATTTTCATACAAACAGTAGCTCAAAGTGCTTTACATAATGAAGAATAGAAAAATAAGAGACACAGTAAGAAAAGAAAATAAGTCAACATTAATTAACATAGAATAAGAGTAAGGTCCGATGGCCAGGGTGGACAGAAAAAACAAAAAAAAAAAATACTCCAGACGGCCGGAGAAAAAAATAAAATCTGCAGGGATTCCAGGCCATGAGACCGCCCAGTCCCCTCTGGGCAATCTACCTCACATAAACGAAACAGTCCTCTCTGGATTTATGGTTTTCACGGAAGGACGTGAACTTGGTCACAATATAAAGACACACAAAAGTCTTGAGCAAAACAGAATTACACTTGTGGAGCTGCCAGGCAAAAGGAACAGAGGAAGGCCTTAGAGAAGGTTTAAGGATGTGGTGAGGTGGGACATGTACGTGATGGGTGTGATAGGACAAGACGATCCGCTGTGGTGACCCACAACAGGAGCAGCCGAAAGAAGAAAATGAAGAAGAAGGTGTTCTAAGATTCCAGCCCAGGCTAAAAGAGATACCAGTGTATCCCAGTACATAGAGACTAATGAGCTCTACTTGTACCCTGTGCAAAATAATGGACAGCAGAGTGTAAAATAAATACAATACTTACAGTAGTAAAGTGGGGCGAGAAGCTCCTGTCAAAAAGCTTACAGAAAAACATACAACTCAACAGACGTTAACTATTAATAAAGAGAAACAGACCTCTTGATTGTCATGAGTGAGTAAGTTAAATGAGAAATAAATCCATTCACCCATTCTACCCATTCTCTAGCACTGGGCACAAAGCAGGAATCAACCCTGACCTGGGTGCCAGTGTGATGACCCATGCATTAAAACCCCTGGCCCAATCTTGTAGTTTTATGACTGACCAGACACCAGTAGTGAGTGAGAGACACAACTAAGGAAAAGGTGCAAAAATAAAGGCCATCCTTTATTGCAGCGAGTGCCTATAAATCAAAAATCATCAAATCGGCATCATCTCATTATGTCAAACACAGTCAAATCCGCAAAGAGACAAAAGTGAAAAATAAATGACTATACACGATATATACACAAGTGGACTTCCAAGTGCCACTTAGCAATTAAAAAGAGTTCCTCCAAAGAGTATTACAGAAAGTCCAGGATGTTATCCCAAAACAAAAAAGATCAAATTCTCAAACGACTCACCACCTTCCTCTCGTCGATCCCCTGCACGGCTCCTATTTTTTTTTTTTTTTTTAAATTAAAATCAAAAAACATTACATACACGCAAGTCAAGTTTAACGAAACTATCCATCCATCATCCAACCCGCTATATCCTAACACAGGGTCATGGAGGGGTCTGCTGGAGCCAACCCAGGGTGCAAGGTGGGAAGCAAACCCCAGGCAGGGCGCCAGCCCACCACAGGGCACACACACCAAGCATACAGTAGGGACAATTTAGGATCGCCAGCTCACCTAACCTGCATATCTTTGGACTGTGGGAGGAAACCCACGCAGACACGGGGAGAACATGCAAACTCCACACAGGGAGGACCTGAGAAGCGAACCCGGGTCTCCTAACTCCAAGGCAGCAGTGCTAATCACTGCACCACAGTGAAGTCCAGGCTATAAGTTCATCTATCCATTATCTAACCCGCCACATCCTAACTACAGGGCCATGGGGGTCTGCTGGAGCCAATCCCAGCCAACACAGAGTGCAAGGCAGGAAACAAACCCTGGGCAGGACGCCAGCCCACCACAGGGCACACACACCAAGCACACAGTAGGGACAATTTAGGATCGCCAATCCACCTAACTTGCATGTCTTTGGACTGTGGGAGGAAACCCACGCAGACACGGGGAGAACATGCAAACTCCACGCAGGGAGGACCTGAGAAGCGAATTAACAAAACTAGTTTATAACAAATCGACCACCACCCATGAGAAAGAGTACTATGTGAGCAGAGCAGCACTTTAAAAAAATATGTAAATAAATAAAAATAGGTAGAATATAAAATAAGGGAAGAGAATCCACTTCCTCAATTTAAATGCTTATAGTAAAATGTCATTTATCACATCCTGCCAGGTTTTGAAAAAGTTTTGTACAGATCCTCTAAGTGAGAATTTGATTTTTTCCAATTTTAGATAATACCAGGGTGACACAGAAAAACGGGAACTTTTGAAACACGTAGTGGCAGCCATGTACAGTTGGCAGCACTGCGGAACAGGGAGCTTGAGCTGTAAACAGTCTCGCCATTTAGTAATCAATTACAAGGCAATCAATGGCAGCTATGCGAGAATTGTTCGGGAACGGTGACATCTCGAGATTCGGTGACATTCACTGGCCCTCAAGATCACCGGATTTGTCTGTTTGTGATTTTTTCTTGTGGGGCTACCTTAAGAGTCGGGTCTACACGACTCGGCCAAGGACACTGAATGAATGGAAACAAAGAATTTAGGACGAAACTCGTGGTATCCCAGCTGAGATGTTGCAGCGATCAATGGGGAACCTCAAAAGCAGATTGGAAGAATGCAGACGTACAGGAGGATACCATCTACAGGACGGAATTTTCAGATATTGATAATTTGGAATGTTGTCTCTTAAAAGGCAAGTTGCAGTGGTTCAATTGCTGTCAATAACATTTTTTTGTTGGATTTCTTCTATTTTTATTGGGTTTTTCAAAAAGTTCCCGTTTTTCTGTGTCACCCTGTATATGACATCAGTTACCCACTGACTTAAGAGAGGGGAGTTAGGATTCTTCCAGTTGAGCAAGATAAGTCTACGTGCGAGCAGCGAGGTAAAGGCAATTCCAGTTTGTTTGTCCTTCTCCATTTTAAGCCCCTCTGGGAGCCCCTCAAACACAGCTGTTAGTGGATTAGGGGGGATTGGGACCCCAAGGCTGTCTGACAGGCATTTAAAGATTTTGGTAAATATGCGCTTTATAAAGTGGCGCAGGTTGTGTAATATTATAACTGTAGTGCATGTAAATGCTAACATGACTCAAAGTTATTGTCTGCTTTTTTTATTTTTTTTTTTTAATTTTTATTACTATTTAATTTAATATTGTTTCTTTGTATCAGTATACTGCTGCTGGATTATGTGAATTTCCCCTTGGGATTAATAAAGTATCTATCTATCTATCATGTTTACAGTGGGGTGATTGTACTTATAAGTACAAACAGTTCTACAAGGAGCAATTGATTGAGTGCGTTTAAAGTTCTTGGGATGAAACGGTTTCTGAACCGCGAGGTCTGTACAGGAAAGGCTTTAAAACGTTTTGCCGTGGCTGAGACAGCGTGTCCATGAAGCTGTATACCGATAATTCTCTTTCCGATCAGCTGCTGCTGTGATTCACACTCAGATACAGTGATATAAATACACCGAGTGGTGCAGTGAGAGTAATATGGAAAAAGATGATCCGCTGTGGCAACTTCTAACGGGAGCAGCTGAAAGAAGAAGAAGAAGTGAGAGTAACAACGCTAAAGCAGTTATGGTATTTGGAATACTATGGCTGTTCCCTGGGCCATTATATTGTTACAAGTTCATTACAATCAGATGCATTACACTAATAAACAATATGCGGTTAGTTTCTGTGTATTTATAAAGCCGCATCAGGAAAATAAGGTGTAACCACACAGGAACAGTAGCACTGCTTTGACTCATGAAGAGCTGCCCGTTTAAACGAGACGTGAACTCAGCTATTCGGTGCACCTCATTTGATTTTTTCCGACACACACATTTTCAAAACAAACCGTATTTTACGACTCTAATCAAAGTCGGAGTAATAATTATGTTGGCGTGCTCATTTTAGATCTGAGATCGGCTAAAATTTAAACAATGACCGTTGTTAATACCAAGCCGTCATTACTCAGTTTGCCAATAGATGTCAGAAGGACAGATGCCAAAACCGAACTGCCCAATGATGTACCAAGCAAATGGTGATATGTTCTAAATTACTTACGGTTCTGGAGGTGTCGAAGGGTTTAAGTCAGTCGACGATGTTAGTCCTGGAAAGTACGCCCCACCAAACCAACGTTCCAAAAACCAACCGAACTTACTGTTATCTGCTCAAACCAACACTGACTTACTATACGTGGCGTCACTGAAGCATTCGAACATTCTTAGCCAATACTGCGTCCGTGTTTGCCACGTTATGTTCTAACTACAGAGGCAGAGTCCCATTGCACGGTTCTAACTTGTATTGAGTCGAGGTATTGACGCGAACACCATACTTACAGATAGTATCAAATTGTATATAAGGATGTCAGGGATGGACGAGCTGCCTGGCCAAGTTGGAAGAACAAAAGGGAACTATCCTCTATGGACAGATAACCCCCCCGATACACAGGGTAGCAGCATTCCGCGGCTGGGGTTCCCCATTGGTGCACACTGCAGGGCAACCAAGGAGGTGTAGTCCTGGTGAGCAACCCTGCTGGGGTACTTGGGGACCACCAGGTAGAGTTGGAGAAGGAAGTCATGTACCACTTAAGCAGATCACGCCAGACCTGGAAGTGCTTCCTAGTTGTGATATTAGGACACTGGAAGTAGTTCCGGAGTTGCTATGCCTCCCTTAGACAGTTGGACAAGGCTCAGTTCAGAAGAGCTGAAGAAGGGAAACCCACACATCATAGAAACTGTGGACTGTTCTGTTGTGTTTTGCGAGGTGTTCAGAGGTATTTCTTTACTAACAGACTATTATTTGCACCCAGGACTAGGTGTTGTGCAATTGTGTCTGGGGCACCGCGACGCCACCCTGCAGGCCACACCCTATAAACAGGCACACTCAAGTAAGCATTTGTGTGGGGTTCCTTCTCTCTGTCAACTACTTCTAGTGGCTTCCTCAGCTATCCTCATTTCTCTATGCTGGCAAACCGTTCACACTTCTTCCTCTATTGTGACAGACTACTACTGGAATGACAGCTCCATTTTATCCAGGGGTGCGAATGTGCTTATAAGTCTCACGCAGGCACCAGGCGAACCATCGCCACAGCACTTTGTTCCACTATGGAGCCACTATGGACGTAGCGCGACTCAATACACCTTCCCCATTGCAATCTTAACTATTTACAAATAGTTTCTTGGGCTATAAACAGTTAAACACACTAAACTATAGTGAAAAAACGTAATTTCTGTGATGGACCAAGTAAGCCAAGTCACGTGTCCAGAACTAGCAAATGTGTTGTATGCCAATTGTTGAATTACACAGTCAGAATTAAATGTGCTTGGGCACTTGACTATGTAAGATACAAAACAGAAAGCATTTTATTATACGTCAAGGTAACAAAACCCAGAGCAAAGCGACTGAAACAGATACCCTAATAATTAAAAATGAATGAATGTCTGGAAGAGACGAGAAGAGGTCAGGTTAGCTATTCATTAAGCAAAAGAGCTGGGCTGACACAATCATTTCCTCTAATATGTAACATTTGTTACATTCTTATACCGCTCTTAGTAAGACAGGCACGTAAAAATTTGACTTCTTAATACGGTACTCAGAATAAGGCATTTTTGACAAATCATTTTAAAAAATAATAAAAAAAAAAAGCTATTTTCCAAACAGTACATTCTGATTTATTTCATCTTTTTAAAAGTGTCCTGTAAAATTCTACTTGCTGAACCGTTAAGGACGGCTTTATTGTTTGAAGTGCCTTCAGGAAGAATCCATGTTTAATGAAAGAAGCATCCAATCCCTCCTCTTGCAAGGTAAGTAAAGCTGCCTGGAGATGGGAAAGTGGACAGACAAATAAAGATTTAGAATAAAATAAAACATTTTGTATTTGGAAGAGGTAAATAAAAGGAGCAGCAGCTAACTGGAGAGCTCAGTCATGAAAGTGTAAACTGAAGAATATGGCGTACTCTCTTAACACTTCACTTGAAGTTCATTGAGTGGAAGCAAAATGATCAAATTCCAGAAGAGTTTCTTTTTAATATGTTACTTATATTAAAACATTTCATGTCTCTTTGTCTAAATTGAAATGTACGGGTATACAAATTATAAATGCAATGCAATCATCCCCATATTTCTACATTTATAGCACTGGCACAGGCAGATGCACTTCAGCCAATTCATACGCGACTTCTGATGACATCTGGTGGCACAAGAGCTGACGTAAGTGTGACTCAGTAAAATGGACGAACACTTCTTGAATCACAAAGGCTGTGTGTTTTCTTGTTTTCACTTTGAAATGATATAATTGTATGCGCAAATCAAAATAAAGAAATACATTTTATGATGTTTGAGTATGAAAGTTTAGGAAATGTAAATAAAAAGTTGGGGGAATTCCTTTAATAGCCCTAGAGTAGGGGTCTCCAACTCCGGTCCTGGAGAGCTACTATGGCTGCAAGTTTTCATTCTAACTCTTTTCTTAATTAGTAACCAGTTTTTGCTGCTAATGAACGATTTCCCTTTATTTTAATGGACTTTTCTTGAGACTCTGACCGCTGAATTGATTCTTTCCTTAAACGGCACCTAAACATAAATTTGATGTGAAGTGAGCCAACAGATGACCAACTGAGTTGGGGCCCCAAACTCCAACCAACTGCACTTCATTCAGTTTCTTAATTTAATGCCAATTCTCATTGCTAATTAAACCCGTTATTTAATTCCATGTCGCTCATTCTGCCATGGCAGACATTTCCAAAACTGATGATTTTCTTTAAGAGCATGTGGACCCGAGCAGATCAACATTACTGAGGCCTTCACTTTATTTTCAGTTATTATGTGATGGATGCAAGTTGTTGTTTTCTTACGTGTTGGCTCATATTGTGTCTTAATATTGTTTGGTTGCTAATTAACTCTTTTCGGGCGACAGGAGGGGTTGAGGGCGCAAGTCAACAAAAGTCGACATCCAGGGGTAGAGGGCGACAATCAGCGGTTAATGGCGACAAAACTCACTGTTACGTTAAAGGCAGTCCCTCTCTTCTTGGAGGAATGTTAGACTCATTGACTCGGCATCTAATCCTTGAGTGTGCGTGAGTTACGAAATGTAAACAAAGGCAAGATGGCATCGACATCACATGAGGGAGCGAAGCGAGTGCAGAAAACAAAATACTCAGCAGACGATGTTTTACGCATTATCGCCAAGTCGGACTCTGATTTTTCAGAATCTGATTTTGTTGAGAGTGAAAAGGAGATCAAGCAATAGAGTGAGGAACTGGCATCAGCTGATCGGACACCAGCCGATGCCCCCCAGCCGATCGGCTACCAGCTGAGTGCATTCGCGCAGCCGATGCACTTACAGCAACGCTCATGTAGGAGGCATACCCAGACATTGATCCGTGGGAGCCAAACTGGCTACCAGACTTAACAAGATGGCATGGCTTGCTGTTGGACACAACAGATTACCAGACGCTGGACTACTTCATGCTGAGGCTGCCTTTCAGCTACTGTCAGATGAGACAAACAGGTGTGCAGAGCAATGTCTTGAATCGCGGGCTGCACTTGAACTGCATTCTCGTTTTTCAAAATAGAAACCCACAACAAAAGACGAGATGAAGGGCTTTGCGGCATTACAAATAGAGATGGGACTGGACTGGTGATATAACTTCAGGGAGCATTGGTCCAAACGTGCTTTGTCCCCTGGTGGGTTTGGACAGGTTATGCCGCGTGATGATAGGTACGTGCTGCTGTAAAGTTTTCTGTGATAACCAGAAGCAAATCCCAAGGGGTGAGTCAGGCTATAAACCCATGTATAAAGTTCAGCCCCTGCTTGACATTGGGGGACCAACAATTTTATCAGCCTGGCCGTGATTTGTCTGAGGATGAATCTATGATAAAATACAAGGGACGCCTTTTTTTCTGCCAGTATATGCCAGACAAGCCCACCCAAGTATGGCATAAAGGATTTTGTACTGGCAGAAGCAAACACTGGTTTCTGTGTGAAAGTAATCCCATATACAGGAAATATTCCTTTCAAAGAGAGAACTGTCCCTTGACAAGTCAGGTTGTCCTGGAGCTGCTTTGAGCGATATCATACTTTGCAGGACTTTGCTGTGTAACATGTACCATTACTTTGTGTTCTTTTTTTAAAAAAAAGTTAGTTTTTGGAAAAATATTCTGCCCTGGGAGAAAAGAAACAAAAACAAATTAGCCCTACAAGAGCTAAGGAAAAAAGAAATAATAAAGGGGTCTGAGTCTTAAGTTGTGCATCAATTAAATTTAAGGCAAAGAGTTAATTAGCAGCAAAATCTGCTCACTAATTAAGAAAAGGGTTAGAATGAAAACCTGCAGCCACAGTAATGCTGGACTCCAGAACTGGAGTTGGAGACCCCTGCCCAAGAACATTTAAATATTACTGTGGCTCAGTGGTAGTAAAGCTGAAAGCTTCCAATACAGCTGGTTTTGTTATCGCTGCCTATCAGAAAGTATTACCTCTTTGCAAAGATTTTCAAGATCTGCACCAGAGAAGAATCCTGTCTCATCTGCCAAGCGTTCCAAGCATACCTCAGCATCTAATGGCATCTTCTCTGTGCAGATTCTCAATATAGCAAGTCTTGCCTAATAAAAAAGAGAGAGATAGAGAGAGAGAGAGAAAAAGTGTTAAATGTTTTAATTTGATTTCCATGTCATCAGACACATCTGCTTTGCAGTGCATACACATCTGCTTTGCAGTGCATACAGATCTAATCCGGTCCATATGTTGAGCTTCCCTACACCAGGCTTATTAAAAGTAACCAAAAACACATCCATTCAAGGGAACGGTAATCAAAATTCCAAAGCATGAAAGGGCGCACACACACAGAGTCTGGTTCCCTTGACAGGATACTAGATAGATAGATTAGATAGATATGAACTATGATAGATAGATAGATAGATAGATAGACAGATATAGATATATAGATAGAGATATATAGATAGAGATATAGATAGATAGATATAGATAGATAGATATAGATAGATAGATAGATACTTTATTAATCCCAAGGGTAAATTCACATAATCCAGCAGCAGTATACTGATACAAAGAAACAATATTAAATTAAAGAGTAATAAAAATGCATGTAAAAGCAGACAATAACTTTAATTAATGTTAGCATTTACTCCCCCGGATGGAATTGAAGAGTCGCATAGTGTGGGGGAGGAACGATCTCCTCAGTCTGTCAGTGGAGCAGGACGGTGACAAAAGTCTGTCACTGAAGCTACTCCTCTGTCTGGAGATGACACTGTTCAGTGGATGCAGTGGATTCTTCATGATTGACAGGAGTCTGCTCAGTGCCCGTCGCTCTGCCACAGATGTTAAACTGTCCAACTTTACTCCTACAATAGAGCCTGCCTTCTTAACAAGTTTGTCCAGGCGTGAGGCGTCTTTCATCTTTATGCTGCCTCCTCAGCACACCACCACGCAGAAGATACTAAATGATGAGCTCAGTGTGCAGAAGCCCCTGTTGGGAGTGTGGACATTTGGCTAAGTTTACAGGGACTGGACTAAACGGAAAAAAGACAGAGGAAGGCTTGGTCTTGGATGCTAGTGAAAAGGCATACTTGTCTGTTCCCTACAATGTTTGGAAGAAGAAGAAGAAGAATAGCAGCCTCAAACAATCTACAGCAGGGGCGCCCAATGCGTCGATCACGATCGACTGGTAGATCGCAAAGGTAGTGCAGATAGATTGTGTTGTATTCAAAAAAAAATTTTTTTTAAAGGTTAGTCTATCACAGGGGTGGGCAAAGTCATTCCTGGAGGGCGGCAGTGGCTGCAGGTTTTTCTTCCAACCCAATTGCTTAATAAAAAGCACTTATTGCTCTAGAAACACTTCTGCTTCATTTTAGTTGTCTACCTCGTTAAGATTTTGAACCCTTATTGCTTATTTAAGTCTTAAACAGCTGCATTCTCGGTTTTTAATTGCTCCTTATTAGCAATAAGATGCAAATGACAAAAGAAACCAGCAGTTATCCATTTTGCTTGTTCCCCTTTACACCTGTGTGTATTTATCGTGCACTATTTGGTTTAATTAAATAATTGGAAGGAAAGAGAATAGAAAAAAAGTGAAGGGTTGAGAATAACTCATCCGTTTTACACTTCAAAGTATTTGGATGATATCCTTAGAATAGAAAAAAAATCTAGGATATGAGAATGACTTGACATAGCAGAGTTAAAGCACTAACAAGCCATGAAATGGAATTATTGGCAAGGATTGTTTTCTAATTAAGCAAGTGGGTTGGAACAAAAACCCGCAGCCACTGCAGCCCTCCAGGAATGACTTTGCCCTCCCCTGGTCTATCGTATATCCTCCCTATGGCATTTGCCACTTGATTGACACACAGGGCGGCCAATCTGAGATCTCTTTTCTTCTAACACACTGGTCATCCCGCACGCACAATCACACCTACTGCAAAACTCCGGCTGTGATCTAGTTAGCCTTCCAATTTATATCGACTAAAGAAGGGATTTAAAAAAAAAATGTTTGGGGCTGGATGTGGAATTGGAAGAGGATTTTTTTTCTCTCACAATGTCACAATCGAAGTGCGTTTGTCTGATCTGTCAATCTATCATTGCTATTCCAAAGAAGGAAAATGTGGAAAGGCACTTTCGAACTGTTCAGAAAAACTACGAAACTGACTTCCTTCCGAAAAGCGATCTGAGAAAGAGAAAGGAGAGGGAACTGAAATCGCAGTTAATCGGACAGCCGTCGTTTTTCACTCGGCCGAGTTCAAAAGCAAAGGCAGGCACACCGAAGCATCGTTCCGGGTGAGTCACTCGATCATTAAGCATAAGAAGTCCTTCCAAGATGGAGTGATGATAAAAGATGCCTTCGTTGAGACAGAAGGCTAGGGGGAAAATTCCTAAAGAGATTTCAAGACCCCTGGCCGGAGAAAAAGGAGTTTCTCCTTGTCATTAAACATGCAGAATACAAGCAACTTAATAACGATCAATGGCCGCTAGACTTGGCATTTTTTCCCCGATCTGACCAACATGTTGAATAAGCTTCATTTACAGCTGCAAGGAAAACAGAAAACCACGGTCAATATGATTAGCTCAGTTGATGCTTTCAAACGAAAAATGCAACACCTGTCCTCAAAGCTGCAGCTCCTTGAATTCGGGAACATCCAAAACCTCGCGTCAGAGCTGAAGACGCAATGGAAGGTGTGTGTGCAACTTCACAGCATACGCTACACAGAGCAGATTGAAAATTGTCTGTCAGACTTTATCTAATGGAAATAAAGTAACGATTCGAATGTGGCCCAATGTAGCGGAGTAAGAGTAGCGTTTCCTTCTTTACAAATGTACTCAAGTAAAAGTAAAAAGTATGCTGCAGTAAAACTACTCTTAGAAGTACAATTTTTTTAAAACATTACTCAAGTAATTGTAACGGAGTAAACGTAACTCGTTACTACCCACCTCTGACACTCAGTATATATCATTTTTAATGTAGGTAGAGAGGGCAGGATGGTGGCGCAGTGGTGGCGCTGCTGCCTCGCAGTTAGGAGACCCGGGTTCGCTTCCTGGGTCCTCCCTGCGTGGAGTTTGCATGTTCTCCCCAGGTCTGTGTCGGTTTCCTCCGGGCGCTCCGGTTTCCTCCCACAATCCAAAGACATGCAGGATTGGTGATTCTAAATTGGCCCTAGTGTGTGCTTGGTGTGTGGGTGTGTTTGTGTGTGTCTTGCGGTGGGTTGGCACCCTGCCCAGGATTGGTTCCTGCCTTGTGCCCTGTGTTGGCTGGGATTGGCTCCAGCAGACCCCCGTGACCCTGTATTCGGATTCAGCGGGTTAGAAAATGGTTGGATGGATGGATGTTGGTAGATGATTTTGACCTGGCCATTTTAAAAAGTAGCTCGCAAGCCAAATAAGTGTGGACACCCCTGATCTACAGTATGCCTACCTGTCTGCTTATTAGATCGCCACTAGGAAAGGGTCCTTTAAAACACCCCACGGCAGATCACGTGGCACAGCAGCAGCAGCTGATTGAGCAAAGAGGAGGTAAAAAAAAAAAAATATATATTTATTTAAAATTGTATTACTGTTTAAGAGGGGGTTTTGGAGGAGCGCCCGCGTCTCCTTGGGGTGCGTTAAGGCCCCCCCTTCACAACGCGAGTGGCAGAGACGTGAAGCAGCTGGCACATAGTGCAGGCTGGGGGGGTTGGCGAGCAAAGTGAGCATGGGGCACACCCCCTAGTGAATAAATAAAAATAAAAAACAGCCCTCAAAATGCAAAGTAAAGAAATGGGGATTATTAGCAAAGTCCTGTTCTTAATTTGATGCTCACTTTCATGAAAATGGTAGCCCATCATATACTTCTAGGTACGTCTACAAGGTGACCTAACGATTACTAAAAGGTCTCTCTCCGAGCCAGACATTGGTTGTTAATGCATTCCGCCTGTGCTCATTTGGCAGTGTCCAAGCTGTGCTTAAAGGACCCAACTTCTCACCTGCAGACTGTCCTGTAGACAATAATGAGAACTGAGAAAAAAAAATATATATATCAATGGCTTTCAAAATTCCAGAGAACTCCTGAAGAGCACAACTGAGAAAACTGCACTCAATTCCTGCAATGGTTAACCCTGCGACTACATTTGAAAGAGATGGCCTGTTAATTACTTTTTGCACGGCAAAGTACAGAAATGTGCCCAGGGCCAAAAGCAGGTGAAGCTCCTAATTTGAAGATGGGAGCACAGGTAAGGGACGGATCAAGTGCGGAGTTCGGTGCAAACCCCATCGTTGTACCCATAATAGCACATGACGCACAAACCATGATGAAAATATTGAGGCAAATTTCTTCTTAAATTTTAATTACCTACTATTATCTTGCAATCATGTGAATTGTACTATAACAATGCTAAATTAGTCATGTTTTCAAAGGATCTCATGGTGATGCAGTGGTCTGCAGTACTCTTCCTGTGGTCACTCGGGTTTCTCTCTAAAGATGATGGCTCTCCTCACATATCTCAAACATGTGCGAGCGTTGGTGTGTGTGTGCAGATGTGGACTCTGATACACTGAAGGCCCATCCAGGGTCGGTTCCTGCCTTGGATCTGATGCTCCTGCGCCAAGTTGCGGCTCCTTGCAACCCTGTCCTGGAATACACAGGTTCATGTAATACATGGATGGGTTTAATGATATTTTCTGAGACTTGCAACCTTTTATCCATCCATTTTCCATATCCTAACACAGGGTCACCGGGGTCTGCTGGAGCCAATCCCAGCCAGCACAGGGCGCAAACCCCGGGCAGGGCGCCAGCCCACCGCAGTGCAACCTTCTAGTCAAACTGATTTTACCTTAATGATTGCTTTAGGGTGGCATAGAGGGCATTCTTTTCCATTGCTAACCCAGTGCTCTAGTAAAGGCACCATATCTATGTGGAGTTTGCAGATTCTCTTCCCGTCTGCATGGGTTTACCTCTGGGTACTCAAGTTTATCCCACCACCCTTACGTCCTATGGACTCGTCATTCCAAAGACGAGCCCATCAGATTAGCTGGCAACAGGCCACGTGCGAGTGCGAGTGGGCCTCATGATGGATTAGTACCTTACCCAGAGTTGGTTCTCAATGCTGCCAGCATAAGCACAGCATCTTGTGACTCTTAAATAGATGAGGAGGAGGAGGTTAGAAGCAGGCACTGATACAGCACATTGCCACACCCACCACATGACAAACCAACTTGGGACCCCCGGTTAGGACCCCGAGTGTAGCCATGCCACGGGTGACACCTCAGCACCAACCGAGTTCAGATGTAATGGAACAGTGCGAGTTTTTTTTTTATAGTGGCTGGAGTGCCAATTCTGCCACTAACCCCCAGGTTTTTCCCTGCAGTTTGTTGGGCCTACCTACAGGGCTAGGTGCAGATTAACGTCATACCCAGGACGGAGCAATTGCAGGTTAAGGGCCTTTGCTCAAGGGCCCAACGGAGTAGAAGAGGGGGGTTAGAAAATGGCTCAATGAATTATTTTGTTTACAGATAGCTTTCTTCATTATTAATAAGGCTGGAAACAAAAGTCTGCCTATTCAATAAGTATTATTTGAATTCTAGGCACATTTTCCTACAGATACTACAGAAAGACATCAAACAAATTAGATACCTCTCGGTCAGGTGGGGGCACGTAAATGATCTTATCCAGTCTCCCTGGTCGCAGGAGGGCATCATCCAGTAAATCAGGTCTGTTGGTTGCTGCCACAACAAGGACATCTTTATTGCAAACCTCTTGGTACTCAATCTGATTAAAAAAAATAATAAATCTGCAGGTAAAGATGATGGTACAGAAAATGAACTATTACAGTGTGAATAAAAGACAGATATAGCAGGAATCTGAACAACGATGATAGTTTAAAGAACACTAAGTTCAAAATATTTCTGAAGAAATCTAGAGAGAGCACGCGGTGATACAGCGCATCGCCTCACCCACCACATGACAGACCATCTCAGATCAGGACCCGAGTGCTACCATGTAATGGGTGACACCCCAGCACCACACTAGTTCAGATGCAGTGGAACAGTGGGAAGTTGTTTTTATGGTGGCTGGAGTGCCAATTCTGCCACCAACCCCCAGGTTTTTCCCTGCAGGTTGGAGGGCCTACCTACAGGGCTGGGTGCAGATTAACGCAGGTTAAGGGCCCAACGAAGTAGAGTCACTTTGGGCGTTTACGGGATTTGAACCGGCAACCTTCCAATTACCAGTGCAGATCCCTACCTAGAGAACGTGGTAAACTGCAAATGAGTCTCCAGGGAACATGAAAGGGAAAGGAGCCCGACAAACACATCACTGACTGTATTAGCAGAAGCCTGTTAAAGACAAAATTACTGGCTCCATATTTATACCCTTGGGAGGAAAACAATGTGAAGAAAGGAAAGGATATCAGCCCATCATCTACATCCTTCCCATAAAGCCATCTTGGGTTGTTATAAATGGAAATTAAATAAAGACAACTCTTTAAAGTCAAGGGTGGTCTAGACGTTGAAACCAATCGCTTTAAAAATGTTCAAGTTAAAGACAAAAGTTTATTTGAGCTCAGTTATTTCAGCAACAGAAACACTGACACACCTTTGGATTTTAAAGTCCTCTGCTTTAAAGATTCAATCCAGCGTTTCCAGCCATGGGAAACACGTGCATTCGCAAACAAAAGCAAAGATACGACAAAGACTAAGAAAGAACTCATTCTCATTACTACAGCATTTCTCTGGAAATTTGTTATCTCTCACCTGCTGGTTACCTTCCGGTTTCTCTGTTAGACTTTCCTGCTGAATTGTTTTACATCCTGTTTTTCTTCTTTCTGTCACCTTTAGCCCAATGCCGTCAAGCTCATTAAGAATAACGGACAACACTCTATCTTGAACACCTCTTCCAGCTTTAACATCTGCCCGGGACCCCAAAATTGAATCGATTTCATCAAGGAAGAGAACTGACGGAGCACAGGCCCTTGCTTGCTGGAACACCTGAAAGGAAAAGACAGTCTTGAGTTTAAATGGGATATCATCTACTGTTAAATACTGCTCCGTACTTGTAATATTTTTATACTGTACTGAGGATTACTTGTGTTGTATTGTATTGTATTGTATTGACCCTCTTCTTTCTGACACCCACTGCACGCCCAACCTACCAGGAAAGGGGTCTCTCTTTGAACTGCCTTTCCCGAGGTTTTTCCATTTTTTCCCTTCAAGGGTTTTTTTGGGAGTTTTTCCTTGTCTTCTCAGAGAGTCAAGACTGGGGGCTGTCAAGAGGCAGGGCCTGTTAAAGCCCATTGCGGCACTCCTTGTGTGATTTTGGGCAATACAAAAAATAAATTGTATTGTATCATATTATATTTAAATGACCTAATGTCTGAAAGAGAGTGTGTTTTTTGGGGTGGACATGATTCGCCTGTCTTTTGCAAATGGAGTATTTTGTTTCCACTTACTTGTAGTAATGTAATGCACCTTGAAATTATACTTTGTATAATTCTGCCTAATTCAGCCTAAGGTAAAGTCATCTCTGATGGAGGATCGCAGGAATCGTGGGGTAGAGGGGTCCTTTCATCGGATTGGCTGGCTGTTTCAGCTGTGAAATGGCCAAATGGGGGAGGCAGCTTGATGGCCGAGGACTCCAGGACTCTAAACAAATCCAAATTATATTATGGGATATCATCTACTGTTAAATTCTGCTCCGTATTGAGGATTTGTTCTGTTCTGTTTATTGTATTGTATTGACCCCCTTCTTTTTGACACCCACTGCACGTCCAACCTACCTGGAAAGGGGTCTCCCTTTGAACTTCTTAGTCAAGGCTGGGGGGCTGTCAAAAGGCAGGGCCTGTTAAAGCCCATTGCAGCACTTCTTGTGTGATTTTGGGCAATACAAAAATAAATTGTATTGTATTGTGCAGTAAGGTGCTATATAAGTTAATGTTGCTGTGGTTGTGGTTACTGTACGGGGCAGATCTACTATGAAACTAATGACACTCAAATTTCAGGGCCCCAAATCTCGGAGGGGCTCCAGAAGTGCACATTGCTTAAAAATCTGGTGTGTCTACTGTATGAGAAAGGGTTACTAAAAATATTAGTGTCATTCAATACAAAATAGTTAAAATAAAAACTAAGAAGTTATTGAAGGATGGTTCATTCTAAATAAATTTAACATAAAATAACTACAAAGAATTTAAAACACTATATAAACACAGGGAACCCCAGTTTGTGTATTACAACTTGCCTGAAGAAGGGGCCTGAGTTGCCTAAAAGGCTTGCATATTGTAATCTGTTTAGTTAGCCAATAAAGGGGTTCATTCTACTTGGCTTTTCTCGATAGATAGATAGAAAGGCACTATATAATAGACAGACAGGCATATACATAGATAGATAGATAGATAGAAAGGCATAATAGACAGACAGACATATAGATAGATACTATAATAGACAGACAGACAGATAGATGTGAAAGACAGACAGACAGACAGATACTTTATTAATACCAACGGGAAAATTCACAAATTATGACAGAAATTGAAAATATTTAAATTTTCCTTAGGCTAGCTATAATAAAAAAAAAAAAAAATATGAGAGCGTATTTCATTGCTTGCGGTCACTATAACAGACAACATTTTTGTTAACTTTTTATTTGCACGAATAATGTTATAAAATATAAGCAGGTAATACTATAAGAATAAATAATTTTACTTATATACAATTAAAATAGGGTGGCACGGTGGCACAGCTGCCTGGCAGTAAGGAGACCTGGGTTCACTTCCCGGGTCCTCTGTGAGTGGAGTTTGCATGTTCTCCCCGTGTCTGCGTGGGTTTCCTCCCACAGTCCATGGACATGCAGGTTGGGTGCATTGGCGATCCTAAATTGTCCCTGGTGTGTGTGTGTGTGCCCTGTGGTGGGCTGGCGTCCTGCCCAGGATTTGTTTCTGCCTTGCGCCCTGTGTTGGCTGGGATTGGCTCAAGCAGACCCCCGTGACCCTGTGTTAGGATATAGCGGGTTGAAAAATGACTGACAATTAAAATACGGTACAAATTAAAAGGTAATAAAAAATCTTCTTCTGTAGATACAAAAACAGTAGATGACGTGTTGTAACAAAAAGATGGGAGCCTTTGAGAAGCCCATCATAAGGCTGCCTTTTCAACGTGACAGCAATCTAGACAAAACTTTTTTCAATAAGGTGATCATAAGGATACAATATTTGAATTACCCCTACTAAAAAATAAATGCCTTACTTTTTTTTTTTTAAATATAACAAGTAATAAAAGGTGATAGATTAGCCTAAGCCTATTGTTTTTATGACCAGTGGTTACCCATTGCTGGTTTGTGAAGGGCCCCCCATAACAGTTCAAGCTTCCGGGCCCCAAAAATGTGAGTCCGCCACTGCTAAATAATGTTTCAGGCAAGCTCTTATGGAAGCAATTATCTACTCAGGATTAATGATAGGAACTGATGCTGATCAGGCTATCTTACAAAGGATGCTGTTATAATAAGCTCTGACTCCCAATGACTATGAATTGGAGATACATTGGTGATATTTACTGTATGTACACGTATACGTTAGGTGTTGGGGTATTGTAATTATATGAAGTTGGCTTTTAAGGGGTAATCTAAAAGTTGGGCTAATCAAAGGTCTGCCTAAAGCCTCCTTAAGGCTAGGACCAGCCCTGGACACCCAGAATAAATTTCCTAGCAACATAAATAATTATAATTCTTGACATTTATATAGCACTTTTCTCACTATCCAAGGCACTTTCCACAGTTAGTGAGGAGCCACTTTAACCACAACTAATGTGTAACATCCATCTAGATGATGCGACGGTAGCCATTTTGTGCATAAGCAATTAGGTGATGAAGCGGTAGATGACAGTTAGCCAATTAGGGACAGGGTTAGACAGGCAGAATGACTAGGCCATGGTATTGGGAAATTTGCTACTCTTCACTCAATGATGCCAGGGATCTTTTATGACCACAGAGAGACAGGACCTCGATTTTACATGTCACTTGAAGGACTGAACCATTTTTACAGCACAGTGTGCCCTTCATTGTGCTGGGGCACTGGGGTTGATACTCATACGACAAGGTAAGTGCCCCCGATAGTCTCACCAACATCTCTTCAAGCAGCAACACAAATATTTCTGGTTGGTCTTATATCCAAGTACTAGCCGGGAATGAACAGGCTTAGCTTCAGGTCGATCATCTGATCTGATGTGCATGTGGTATGGCTGTTGACTAATATATATGGCATTTATTAGTTTAGAAGTTATCAAGTACTATTATGTTATTAAAGAGTTAGCCAAACCTATTTGGACTGAGAAGCCTCTTTCTTCTTGTGGTCTTATACAATTCTATTCAAAGTCTTCAGAGAATCCCTTAAAAATAAACAATGTAATAACTCTGACCTGTGCCAGGGTCTTCTCGGAGTCCCCAACGTAAGGGGAGTACAGGTCAGCCCCACTAACGGACAGGAAGGAACAATGAGAGCTGCTGGCTGCAGCTTTTACCAGCGTCGTCTTAGCACAACCTGGTGGTCCATAGAGGAGGACTCCTTTAGGCCGTGTGAGCCCAAATCTTATAAAAGCTTCCGGGAACTTCATAGGCCATTCAATACTCTGTAAGGGAAATAAAAAAATACAATTTAAAAGTCAACAACTGTGTTCCTTACCCATTTCATTGTCATATCAGTAACAGGACTTTAAACGCTGCCAGTACAGCTCCGACCCTGAAATATATCATGTGAGTGCAGAAATGAATAAATAGTTTAAATGTTTCCTCTTACCTGTTTCAGTTTTAATTTCACATCTTCAAGGCCCCCAATGTGTTCCCAGGTGATAGGCTTAAGGTCAGTTAAACCAACACTACTTCTCAGGCATGATGGGTAAACTCTTTTAAGGGCTTCATGGAAATGCTTCATATTGATTTCAGGACTGCCTGTAACCTATTAAAGAATATCGTTACTTTCAATTAAAGATCTGAAAGAATAATATCTTAACATCATAAATGAACAACAGAATCTGAAAATGGTCTCACAAAGTATCTCCAAAAAAATAACAAAATATGTCAAAACTGCTCAACTCTATTCAGGGCAGAGGGCTGGAACCTACTTTGGTAGCAGTTACCGACAGTGGAAGGAGCCCCAGTCAATCACAGGGACCACTCCATTACAAATCCACACTCAGATGGGGCCAATTTAGAACGGCCAATCAACCTAACATGCGTGAGTTTAGGGATGTGGGAAGAATGCTTGGCACTCCAGAGGAAAATTAAGACTAACGGGCAGAGAAACCACACACTCCTCACAGAGAGTGACTAGGAGTCAGATTTGAACCTTGAGTGATGAATTTATGAGGAAGCACCATCCTGCCTCCTGTTCTTTCTGCAAATAATTTTCATTTTCATAAGCCTTTACTATAGACATGTACCCCAAAGAAAATCCGATATTTATTTCTGCCCCAAGAGTCCATAAAGTAGTACCTGGCTACTGTGCAGTATTGCCTGTAATGCAGCTTCTCTGCAGAGTGCTGTGAGGTCGGCGCCCACGAATCCAGTAGTCATTTCTGCTAATGAAATCAGGTCAACATCTCCGCAAACGGGCATCTGTGAACTTAACACTTCTAAAATGGAAACTCGCTGTTTAAGCGTAGGAACTCCAATAATAACCTGCAATCAGAAAACATAACTCATTATAATGCAGATCCTCCTATACAGAAGCTAAAAACAATATATGGAATATAAATGCCACCATTTCAACGGTCAGTATTGACGGCTTTGATCTCATACACTTATTTACCCATTCAGTTTTTTAGAAAGTAAAAGACTGTGGTATATTGCAATTTACAACAGGAAAAATAAGTAAAAATGCCTTTAATAGTCTTGATATATAGATCTCTCTCTCTCTCTCTCTCTCTATTATATATATATATATATATATATATATATATATATATATATATATATATATATATATATATATATATATATATATATATATATATATTAGTAATCCTCGCTATATCGCTCGACTTTGCGGCTTCACTCTATCGCGGATTTTAAATGTAAGCCCATCTAAATATATATCACGGATTTTTTGCTGGTTCGCGGCTTTCTGCGGACAATGGGGCTTTTAATTTATGTTACATGCTTCCTCAGTTTGATTGCCCTGTTGATTTCATACAAGGGACGCTATTGGCAGATGGCTTAGAAGCTACCCAATCAGAGCATGTATTACATATTAACTAAAACTCCTCAATGCTATAAGATATGCTTCCCGTGTGGCGCTTGTTTTGTTTGCTTCTCTCTGTCTCTCTCACTCTCTCTGTCTGGCGGAAGGGGTGTGAGCAGAGGGGGCTGTTTACACAGTGGCTGTTTGCCTAGAAGATAGGACGCTCCTCTACAAAATGCCGCTTTATCGCGGTGCTTCTGTATACTTAAAAGTACGTATTGATTTTTGATTGTTTGCTTTTCTTATCTCGCTCTCAGACATTATCTGCTCTTCATGGTGCTCCTTTGAAGATAAGATATGTTTGCATTCTTTTAATTGTGAGAAAGAACTGCCATCTCTGTCTTGTAATGAAGCACAGTTTAAACGTTTGACTAAAGGGTGTTATTTCATGTCTAGAGGGCTCTAATAATGTTAACAGTGTGGGAGAGTTTATAAGGGCTTAAAATATATAAAAATAACCATACAAACATATGGTTTCTACTTCGCGGATTTTCACCTATCGCGGGGGGATCTTGAACACAATCCCCGCGATCAAGGAGGGATTACTGTATTTAGAAGGTCGTAAACAGGTTTTCTATGCTCTAACTGCGAAAATATTCGATTTATAAATAAAGAATCCTACTTCGCAGAAATTCATTTATCGGGGCAGAGTCTGGAACGGATTAACCGCGATAAACGAGGGTTGACTGTATATCTATATATATCTATATATATATCTATCTATATCTATATATCTATATCTATATCTATATATATATATATATCTATATATATATATATCTATATATATATCTCTATATCTATATCTATATCTATATCTATATATCTGTCTATATATCTATCTATATCTATATATCTCTTTCTCTCTATATCTATCTATATATATATACATACACAAAAGCCCTGCTTTGCATTTTTGGAGTTGATGTAACTTTTTCTTCCTGTTCCCTTCACTCACTTTATCTCCATACAAGAGTAATATTAGAGCTGTGAAACTCAACAGTTAATAAAAGTTAATTGTGAAATTATACTTTAAACATTACTCTGTTATGGACAGCTGCCGCCTCTAGACTTGCCTCCCACCTCATGCCCAGCGCTTTTAGGATGGGAATCGACTACCGTGACTCTGGAGATAGAAAATATATGGATGATTGGTAACACTTTAGTTTAGGTACTGCAAAAGTGCATTACTCATTTACTCTTATGAAACAAGAACGTAATAAAGGTTTCTTTTAGTCTCAGTTATGGTTAAGTGCCATCAATAAATATGTTGTTTGTCTCTGTGCAGTATGGCATTTAAAATGCTGGTAAAATGACTTATGAATATGAAGGATTCACAATTCTAATATGGTAGTATGTGATACCAAGTGACAAATGTCACACTAAGGCCACCTCTGACCATTCCAAAATGAAGTTAATTTAGTAGGTGACACTGCACAGATGAACAGCTACTTTATTGATGCTTTGTAAGTGTTATCAGCACCGAAAGAACCCATCGTGAAGGTAAATAAGTAAAGCATTTTTGCAGTAGCTAAACTAAAGTGTTACCAGATAAATGAATGTGCGATAAAGCGTACCATGTATTGAAGAGACCCAAAACTCAAACCAGCAGTGATCCGATACTACGGCTGCCAAATTGTACAGAAATTATGGCTTGAATACTCTTATTTGAAATAACTAAATATTAAAATATATTCAAACGTGGGTTAAGAGTTCTACTAAAAGTGCTACTACATGTACATTTATATCTAACGTGCCTTTGTATGCTTCATTATTATTAATATTTTTGTTTTTTTGATCATGGTGCTTCTGCCAAGCATGTAGCGCTTATAAATCTTGCATGAACGCTCCTTCACAAAAACGGGAATTTCTATGCATGGAAAGTGACACAGTCAAAGAGAAAAGTAGGGAGGGGACACTTCACATGCCTGTAATGCATATATGAAACCCACATAAAATCACTCACGATTACCTAAACACATTAAACACACGCGGTACTTGCCATCTCCTCCACTATGGGCCTTTCTGGTTCTTGGGAGGCAAAAAAACATGAAACCAGCGCTCATCCGTATTTTACACAAGTCGGGGCATGGGGTGTCTATTTATGTTTCTTCAAAAGGAGTTACTGAATATACTAAATGTTGCATTGTAGTAATCTTTCTGAATTCCCTCCTCATTATAGTTTTTAAATGGCAAACGCTTGGACTAATGGCAACTTAAAAATCATGATAAAAATAATGCAGAGCAAAATTTTATAACAAATCATAAGAAGTGTATTTCAAAAAAAAAAAACAAAACATAAACCAACAACTTGTGGAAGGCAGATCAAGTGTGCGGATCAGCCTAATTTTATAAATTTGTAGAGTGGAACACCTGTGGTCAAACAATAACATTCAGAATTAAACTAAAAGGGATTATTCTCCACCTTTACTGATGAATAAACCCCCAAAAAAAACCCACACACGTATCCTTAACACTGTACTTAATTTTTAAATTGAACCACAAGACACATGTTGGTTGAGGTAGTGAAGTAGGCTTTCTTGACACTGAAAATGCTCTTTAAAATGTTGATTTCAAAGCCGTTATTTCTCTATCATAATAAAAAAATCCTGGGACGAGACAACGAGACTTTTTAGCCTGGGATGAAACGCGACTTTTTCAGAGAGACACTTTCACGTCCCACGAGACGAGACTTTGTGCCAAGAGATTTAACCACACCCGGGGCCGGAAATAAAAGACAAAGAGTGGATGACAAAGTAGAATGTCGTAAAAAGTTCAAAAACGTTGGCGCGATACACATGCAGAGCAAGTTAGAGATAATGAACGTACTAAAATTCGAAAGTCTCAAAAAAATGATAGTAAAGATCGCATTAGCGCAAACAAACGGAAATTATTACTCTGTGAAATAACGGAACAGGGAAAAGGGATCGAACTTTAACTCGGAGACTTGTAGATCGTCTAATTTGTGTTGCCATCAGGGAAAAGTAGAGTTTCTTCACAATGAAGAGGTGTATCTGCGAGAAATATACTCAGCAAAAAAAGAAACGTCCCTTTTTCAGGACTGTGTATTTCAACAATAATGTTTTAAAAATCCAAATAACTTTACAGATCTTCATTGTCAAGGGTTTAAACAATGTTTTCCATGCATGTTCAATTAACCCTAATCAATTAATTAACATGCACCTGTGGAATGGTCGTTAAGACCAAAGTAGGCATTTAAGGTCACCGTTCTAAAAACGCAGGACACTAAAGAGACTTGTCTACCGACTGTGAAAGATGCCCAGGGTCCCTGCTCATCTGCGTAAACATGCATTAGGCATGCTGCAGGGAGGCATGAGGACTGCTGATGTGGCTAGGGCAGTAAATTGCCATGTCCGCACTGTGAGACGCCTAAGACAGCGCTACAGGGAGACAGGAAGGACAGCTGATCATCCTCGCAGTGGAAGACCACGTGTAACAACACCTGCACAGGATCGGTACATCTGAATATCACACCTGCGTGACAGGTACAGGATGGCCACAACAACTGCCCGAGTCACACCAGGAACACACAATCCCTCCATCAGTGCTCAGACTGTCCGCAATAGGCTGAGAGAGGCTGGACTGAGGACTTGTAGGCCTGTTGTAAGGCAGGTCCTTACCAGACATCACCAGCAACAACGCCGCCTACGGGCACAAACCCACCTTCGCTGGACCAGACAGGAGTGGCAAAAAGTGCTCTTCACTGATGAGTCACGGTTTTGTCTCACCAGGGGTGATGGACGGATTCGTGTTTATCGTTGAAGGAATTGAGCACGTCTGGGACCTGTTGGATCGCAGGGTGAGGGCTAGGGCCATTCCCCCCAGAAATGTCCAGGAACTTGCAGGTGCCCTGGTGGAAGAGTGGGGTAACATCTCACAGCAAGAACTGACAAATCTGGTCCAGTCCATGAGGAGGAGATGCACTGCAGTACTTCAAGCAGCTGGTGGCCGCACCACATACTGACTGGTACTTTTGATTGTGAGCCTCCCTTCATTCAGGGACACATTGTGAAACATTTTTAGTTTATGTCTTATGGTGTTGACTCTTTTAGTGTTCATACAAATATTTACACATTAAGTTTACAGAAAGTAAAAACAGTTGAAAGTCAGAGGACGTTTCTTTTTTTGCGGAGTATATAAGATGTGTTGTTTGGTGACAGTGAAATCCACTCATGCGAGCGGCAGAGATGCGAAGTGGCCGGCGCGTAGCGCAGGCCAGGGGGATTGGCAAGTGAAGCGAGCTGGATGCGAAGCCCCCTAGTAGTAATAGGAAAAGCAATAATGGGACAGTTATTTCTAATTATGTTTAAAGAGAAAGGAAATCAGCTTTCATCTGCTACAATGAATGCACAGCAAATCAGGAATCACAGGTTCAAGAATGAAACCAAACAGGATTAGGAGCAAAACGATACTCCTAGGGTGCTGGAGAAGTGTTTGAAATCTGTTATTAGTACACCGGTTAACCAAAAAGCAGAGCAGTGCAGTAGAAAAATCTGTCATTTTAATAAATGACAATACAAACTAACAATTAAAAATGATAAAAATGCTAATTGTGGAAGTGATGTTCAAAACATATGGAAAAAAAACAAAAGAAGAATTGCAGCACAGCATGTCTAGAGTAGCACGATACCGAAATTAATGTAAGAGGGAAAAAATAGGCCATTCTTTAACAATTGAATGTCAATGATTGCTTTTGAGTGCAAATTTTTTCATACTGGTTTGAATTAAATTCAAATAGTGCTGTTTGTTCGGACAGCCCTATCTGACAATGATTTGAGCTTAATGCAACACAGAGATTTAAAGAACAATCTAAAGCTATGTTCACACGGCTAGGTTTTCATTAAAAAATACAGATACTAATCTCCATTTTCACCTTTCGTCCACACAGGCTGTTTTTAACCCCTCAAAGTGGAGACTTTTGAACTGGTTCTCCAGAGCTGTATTTTTCTGAAAAAACTGCAGCATGGTCAGGCGAAAATGAAGAGTTTTTAAAAATACAAACTTTAATTGTGCTCGGATTGGTTTGTGCTCATTCCATGGTTCTTCCCGGACTGAATTCAACTCTTTACAATGCGTCATTCCCGGATTGGTCACCGTTAACGGAATAAAATCATGTTCCAACATAGCAGACATACAGAGGTTGCTTTCCATGGCATTTACCTGCATGTGTTACCTGTAGCCTGTCCAAGCAGCACTGGGCACAATGAAGGAACCAACCCTAAATGGAAGGGTTCCATACATTCATATTTGGCCAAATCGGAATTGCCAATAAACCCAACATACGTGTCCTTTGGGTGTGATTAGCCACAGGAGAAGCCATGAAGACATGGAGAAAATGAAATGCACAGGCCATACGCATCCAGTGAAAGAGAAAGGGGTTTGAATACAGAATGCTGTGAGAATGGTACCACCTTGCAGGCCCTTTTAGAATCAAGTATACGTATTTTACAAAAAAGTATCTGCACTGTATATCTATAGATCAGTGCCTCCCAAACTCGGTCCTTAGGGACCCTCTGTGGCTGCAGGTTTTTGTTCCAACCAGCTTGAACTCCTGGGCTAATTAAATTAAGTGAACTGTTACAGTGCCCTCCAGAATTATTGGCACCCCTGGTTAAGATGTGTTCTTAGGCTTCTAATAAATTCTTATAGAAGAATTCATGTAAAAAAATGTATTTCTTAATGTGGGATTTTTTTTTTCCCCCCCAATGAATAAATGTACTTCAATTAAAGGTTGGATTTTTCTCTTTTTTGTGTTGTGAGCCTATATTTTTTGGGGAAAAAAAAAAATTTATTAGACGCCTAAGAACACATCATAACCAGGGGTGCCAATAATTGTGAAGGGCACTGTATTTCCCAGGTTCTGTGTTTTGGGAAATGAGAAAACTTAGTTTGGTGAAAAAAATAAATAATTAAAAAAAATATGAAAATGTACCAAGCAGTTATATGGGAATAAGGGATTTATACATGCATCATGTGCTCCCAGCTCTTAAAACAACGACATGTGACAAGCAGAACAGGCAGCTCTCCAGCAGCAGCAGAAAGACAGCAGATGATCCGACGGCATCTCCTTAGTGTGTTCAGCCAACCCCTTCACAACGCGAGCAGCGTTATACGTCCTGCGAGAAAGAGATGTAACCAACCCCGGGCCCGAAAAATAAAGGACAAGTATTGTTATTTCAATGTCACGTGAGACGAGGCAGTGAGCCTTCATTTAAAACAAGTCCACAGACATCTAACCTAGCAGTTGTTGGATTGCTTTCAGCAGACATGCATCATGTGCTCCCAGCTCTTAAAACAACAACATGTGACAAGCAGAACAGGCAGCTCGCCAGCAGCAGCAGAAAGACAGCAGATGATCCGACGGCATCTCCTTAGCATGTTCAGCTGCACCCCCTTCACAACGCGAGCAGCGTTATACGTCCTGCGAGAAAGAGATGTAAACACAACCGAGGCCGGAAATAAAGTATTGTTTTTACAAAAGTTTTAAAGTAAAAGTGAAACTAATGCATATGTAACAATTCCCATGAAAGTAACAATCGCTTTAAATTGTTAATCCGGTAAACCAAACACGGTGGCGGAGTCCCCTAGTAGATGTAAAAATCATGCTGCTGTGATTTTCTGAATGAAGAATAAAAGAAAAATCATCTTCTTCTTCTTTTCAGCTTACCAGCTAATTAAATGAGCTCAGTGTTATCAGGAGTTGTCACTGATTATGAATCTGGCTGGAACAAAAACCTGCATCCACAGTGGGACCCGAGTTTGGGAAGCACTGCTATAGACGAAGGTTGAGTAAATGCAAAAAAAAAAATTACAAATCTAAAGACATTACCTCCCTGTCAAAGCGTCCTGGTCGTCTCAAAGCCGGGTCTAAAGAATCAGGGCGATTTGTTGCTGCCATGACAACAAAGCTCCCGGCGCTGCCCATGCCATCCATCAGTGTCAGAAGCTGTGCAACGAGGCGGTTTTCAGGTGCGTTCGTAGACTCTGTACGTCTGGGGCATAGAGAATCAAGTTCATCAATGAAGAGGACGCAGGGTCCCTCCTCAGATAAATCCTTTGCCCGTTTAAAAACTCCTCTCAAGTTTTCCTCACTCTCTCCTGGCCTTGACCCAAGGATTACAGGCCCACTTACTGTTAACAAATGAGCCCCGACCTCCCTAGTAACACTTTTGACCAGTAGAGTTTTCCCCACGCCCGGTGGTCCGATAAGCAATACCCCCTTAGGACAGGCCAGACCCAACCTTTGTAACGTTCTTGGGTATTGAAAGGGGAGGCTTAGAATTTCCACCAAAGAGGCAAACACATCATCCACTCCTCCCAGAGGAATCTTCCAAGAATTCTCTAACTGATATTTGTAGCTCTCTGTGGTCCTAACTTCGGTGACTTTGACGGTCGTTTTTCTGGTGATAAGGCCAACATCATCTGTACTGGGACTCAGCTTCTGTACTTTGACCAGCTCAACAGGAGTCTCCACAGAAGCTAAAGATATGACGTGGTTTGCCGAAACATAAACGTTATGAAGCATGTCCTTTACAATCTCATGAAGTAAGGTGGATGGCGTTGATCGCTTGAACTCCACTGTTTTAACAACAACGACGACTTTGACATGATGCAGCTTAGTAAAAACTGCTTTCTTTATCTGTTTAAGGTTTACACTCAGATTCTTGAAAGTCTTCCCTGCAAGCTCTTCAGATATGCACTTGGAGTCGAACTGTAAGAAGCCATCTGCCAGGTCACCTCTTGGCCAAGCAGTGCAAACGCATTCACCTCGAGGCAGTGAAATTCTTACTGCACTGCCAATATCCAGTCCAAGGGCAGCCATCGCTTTAGGCCCCAGCCTGCAACGCTGCGAGCCCTGGTCCTTTGGATCTAAAGGCAGCAGTTTTAGATCCATACATTCCATTTTGGTGGAAATGGCAATGCTGTATAAAGAAAAAAAAGAAATAAAAAAAGATTTAAGGTGTACAACAAACAATTCTTCATTTTATAAATATACCATTCTGGGTGACAGGGTGTTAGTCTATCCAGGCAGAAAACAACACCTGACAGGGTAGTGTGCCAGGCCATTACAGGGTGCACTCAATCACACACTCACAATGGGGCCAGTTTGGATTTGCCACTCAGTACATCCTTGGGGATACGGGAGCAAAAGTGAATTTCCTGGAGGACGCAGACACAGGGAGAAGGTGTAGACTCTACACAGACATCATCCAGGTGAGGCATTTAAACCCATGATGCTAGGTCCATGAAGTTCATATTTAAGATGAATGAAACATTTATTTTTCAGCCCACTTTCCTAAAAACAAATTATCTTTAACAAAACACAGCGTTCTCAAATCAGATGCTCCAATTCGGGGTCAGAAGGGCCTAATTTAGCCAGAAACCCACTCTGGGCAGGGTGCCACTCCATCATAAACATAATAATCATATTTTCATGGTATAAAAAAAATTAACCAATTTAGGCAGCAACATGTAACTACTGGACTTGAACCCACGGAGAGCGTTATACATTTAATTTCACTCTTGTGAAGGTCACCAGTAGTGCTGATCAGCGAAATTGTCCAAATTGTTTTTCAAAGTGAATATGCTTTGTTTGCCAATGGCCTTGTTTGGTGAATATTTTCCTGTAAAGCTTAGATGAACTGCCCACCGCCCCCCAAACCCCATGCCCATAATGTTTTGCAAGGCCAGTGTAAGATCATCAACAACCTCCTTTAAGCGTGCATGATGTCCGGACTGGATCAGCACTTCAGTCTTCGACGTGCAGCATTTTCAATTGAGTGTTATCTTCGAGGACCATAATGAGAATATTAGGAGTACTGCCACTGGATACATAACACTGATCTCTGGAGCCTCATTCCAAAATAAGCTTTAAAGGAACCCTTCCCAAAAAAAAAAGACACGGGCAAACCTGTGAAATAATTACAAGAGACTTAGAACTGCAATTCTACCTTCTTCATGGAAGAAAAAAGTGCAAAGCATCTGCACAGAGATTGGAAACATAAAGAAAGTACCAGCGGCTCCTGAAATCGAATCTTCAAGGTACTTGTAGCACAGCTAACGTGTGCCACAAAACTAAAACTCTGTTAGCACAATGATGAATATTATACTTACTACTATTCTGTTGTCATTTGTTGTATTTTCTTTTGTGGTTATCGTACTGTCTATGTGTTTTGTTGTTGGAGGCACAGTGGTTAGCACCACTTATAATTTATGGCACCACTGACTCCAACTCTCCATTTGTAATTAGACTAAGATAGATAGATAGATAGATAGATAGATAGATAGATAGATATTAATTTTAGTATAGTAGGCAGGATAGAGACATAGATAGTAATTTTAGTATAGTAGGCAGGATAGAGACATAGATAGTAATTTTAGTATAGTAGCCAGGATAGAGACATAGATAGTAATTTTAGTATAGCAGGAAGGAAGGAAGGATGGATGGATGGATGGATGGATAGATAGATGGATATGTCCCCATGGGAAAATTTGGCTTTTTACCGAAACTTTTTAAATAAATAAATAGGTAGGTACATAATAAAATAAATACACACGCACTTTAGGTCAGAACACATACCATAATGACTATAAAGCAAGAAATGTACTACAGTATGTTGAAAGTACACAACATACAAGGCATTTCATAACTGCCATTGTGAATGATCGGTTTACTTTTTAGCACCCTAACCTAATAAATTTTGGGTTTAAGGGTTGTAACGAAGTCACTGTGGCTTTTTTTAATTATTTATTATGTAATATTTAAAAAGCGGATATATTTTTTACCAAAAGGCTTAAAGAAAAAAATATTTTAATTGAATTTGTATAAGTGAAATTGGAAATTTTAATTCATTATATTACTGCAGTATTTACATTTAGTCAGAATTGGTACATTTTTACCGACTCTGACTCCACAGCCCCCGTTGCCATGGATTCTTCACAACTCAGATCACATTTTTCGACACAATAATCAATCCAGCATGGCTTGCTGATGTTTTGTAGCCTTCAGGAGCGTTATAAACCACTGAAACCTAGTTCTGTTTCTCTTTCCCCATCGACTCAAGGCATTTCGCATAGTTAAGTTAAGCTTCCATACTGTTCAATTCTGTGATTTTGGTGAATTAACGGAAAAACGAACAAAGCGTCTGTAGTTACCAGCAAAAGAAAAGCGCACAACTTAGGTATGAATATTACTGACAATTTTTACTTTCTGGTAACAATAAATACAATCTTAAAACTGCATTTCAATTATACCATTAACTTTTTACGAATGCGGACACTCAAAGTTACAAACATGAACAAGAATGTTTTGTACTGAAGTACTTTAAATAATACATGGATTTGTTTCTTCTGTCGAATCTGTATATATAAAAAATGAAAACAAAAAATCCTATTCAGATTGAATTTAAGAAGGTAACATGCTATCGCCTTGTGGAACCATTGTCTTGGATTCAAATACCACGCCTGCACTGCAAATTATGAATGTGGAGTTCGCACATTCTCGCAGTGGCTGACGTACCGCTAAAGATGTGCAGGTTAGGTGGATTGGCGCTGATGAACTGACCCATTCTGTTACAGAGCGTGCCTTACAATGGCTCTGCACGCACTGCTGACATCGGGTCTTTGAAAATGTCAATGTATGTGTGCGTACCTGCTGTTTACGGGCGTATGGAATAAGGCACATTTTATTTGCACATACAGACGATAAATGTCACGAATTATAACTGAGTGGCCAAAGTTCATAGGGTCAATATTGTCACATGAACACAGAGCAGTGAGATTCTTATTTACACGTGCTGATCAATACGAACTTATGGAAAGAGTAAACCCATATATGTAAACCAAATCAGTGATGCTCCCACTTGGAAATGATGCAACCGCAAATGTATTTTCACTAGAAACCTAAAACACAGCCAACAAAAACAGTCAATTACATAAGAATATAACTCACAACAATGCTGGACGAAGATTTCATCTCCTTATACATGAGCCCACAAAGGACAAATGCAGCAGGTCATTCCTTATAATAATTAGCAACATAATAACAGCTCCGCCTTCCAAAAAAGCACGCTTTTTGTAGTTGATTGAAGTTCTTCATTACACGCAGAATTCCCACGTCGCTAAACATGCCGTTAAACTGAATAGAAGGCAATACTATGACGTTACAGCAAAGGCAACTGGCCGACAGTTGATATTTCCAGAGTTTAGCGAGTCTAATCAACAAAGGAAGTGAACGTTCCGGTGCCTTCGTCTGGGAAATTTTGTTCAAAGTACGGTCGGTTAATCAATTGCATATTTTATATTAACGTTATAAGGCAACGTTTCCTCGGGGAATCTTCACTAAAGACCTGTCTGTACGCTCAGAATAACAAACTATGTAAAAAGGTTGGCCGACAATATGTATTCCCAGAGTTGAGAAGTGAATGGCATTTTTGGTTCCGTTTCGCGGGTCGTGTACTGGGAATTGATCCGTAAGAGCAGTTGGAAAACCTATCTATCTATCTATCTATCATATATAGTGCCTTTTATGTCTATATGTATATCCATCCATCCATTTTCCAACCCGCTGAATCCTAACTACAGGGTTACGGAGCCAGTCCCAGCCAACACAGGGCACAAGGCAGGAATCAATCCTGGGCAAGGTGCCAACCCACCGCAGATCTATATGTATATGAAACTATATAGTGACTTACATTATCTATCTATCTATCTATCTATCTATCTATCTATCTATCTGTCTGTCTGTCTGTCTGTCTGTCTGTCTGTGTCATTTCCAGGCAGAGGAGTAGCTTCAGTGACAGACTTTTGTCACTGTCCTGCTCCACTGACAAACTGAGGAGATCGTTCCTCCCCGACACTATGCGACTCTTCAATTCCACCCGGGGGAGTAAATGCTAACATAACTCAAAGTTATTGTCCGCTTTTACATGCATTTTTATTACTATTTAATTTAATATTGTTTTTTGTATTAGTATACTGCTGCTGGATTATGTGAATTTCCCCTTGGGATTAATAAAGTATCTATCTATCTATCTATCTATCTATCTATCTATCTATCATACTATCTATGCCTTTCATATCTATATAATGCCTTCTATCTATCTATCTATCTATCTATCTATCTATCTATCTATCTGATATAGTGCCTTATCTGTCCTAGTTTTTAAATCTAAAGGGTACTTAATTCACGTATTATTGCATTAAGATTTGCACATGTAAAGATGTTATAATATAGTCAGTGGTCACCAGAGGGCAGTGTTGTCTTTCCAAAATGCTGCCAGTAGTTCCATTTATTTGTTTCACTTTTGAGTATCCACCCTTAGTTTTGAAACTGCTTGATTAAAGTTTAGGGTCCCTGGGAGTGAGGGGGCTTACCCTGGCAGTGGTACGTGTAAGTCAGAGATGAACATTGGATGGGAAGCCAGTGTACTGCAGGTTACAGTCACCAAAAAGCAAGGCATTTTAGACAAACCCATTATAATAACCTTAATGTCTTTGAAAGTATGGGTTGGAAACTGGAGGAGAACATGCATTAACACAACATGTAAAATTATTTAGCATAATTATTGCAAGCCAAATCAATGATGGCAGCTACTAATTTTGCCCTTTGTGCTTAAAAAAGAAGAGCTGTTTCAGCTGTGTGTTTCTATTACGGTAAGTATGATGAGTCATAATTTCTGACTGCTCATAATATTTAATAGAAGCAATAATAATACCCATCAGCTAATATTTTAGTATTGGTTTAGTTACCCTTGACAGCCTATTCTCCACATTTATATTACTTTTTTTGACGTTGGATGGTGGTTAGCACCACCTGCACACAGCTCTCCTCAAGGCTGGGTGTGAATTCAGGCTGGCTGACGTCTATATGGAGTTTTAATGATCTGATCGTACTTCGGTCCATTAATCTGCAATTCTAAATGAGTGAGTGTGCCTGAAGGTGTGTTGTGGTAGCCGGGTGTCCCCCTTCCAGTGTTGTTTCCTGCCACTTTAATTTTCTACAGCCCTTCGTGACCCTGAAGTGGATTAAATGTCAGTCAATGAATGGATGCTGTTAGTGCCTTCCTGCTGTCACTTTATATTAATCTCATTTTCCTCACGATGCCAGTTCTTTGCAGTTCTGGTGACGGGAATACCCATAAACTCTATAGATCTTCTGGATCGACTTTATTCTATCATATAATTTCCCAGAAGACCTCTTTCCAGATGCTAATGTAGTGCTGGATATAATGGCTCTTCAACTTAATAGTTCTTTGCAGGACAGAAGAAATCCGTCTCAGTCAAACAACCACACGTAATGGGGTCTCATCAGCTGCTGATCTGCCTCTTGAACGTCATTTCTAAAGTTATTTATTTTGTGTCAATAAGCGGACTTTTAAACCCATCTCTATGTGGTAGAAAGAATAAGTACTGTAATGGTAAAAATATCGATCTTCAGAGTGGTCTTGTTCAGTTTATCATTTTAATAGTTCTGTTATGTCTTCTGAAAGTGAGCTGTAAAGCACAAACAGCCATAATTACCCCTTATGACAAAATTTTTATTTGGAGCAATTTCATCATTATTATGACCGAAAGGCCTGGTTGGTGGTCATGGCTCTGAAATGAAATGAACTCTGAGGCCGTGTTCATAACTTTTATTGTGTTGGTATTGACTGGCATGCAGACCAATGTCTAATGTGTATCACAATTAGGGGGCCTTTGGCAGCCTGACAGCCTGAGTTTAGCTTTTGTTAGATCATCAACATCGACTTAGCGCTTTCCTGCAAGTTGAGGGTCTGCTTTTCAGATTTGAGAACACCGGTTTGAACGATTAAATGTATCATCTAGTCACAATTTTCATGTCTCCTCTTTATTGTGTCTTGCCATCGTTGTTTTGGTACCCCACAAGGCCGCCAGCCATCAGTTTTATTGTGGTTGGCAAAGTTGGCAACTCTTCTTGGTGCTGATTGTAAAACGTGGCCATACCACTGCAGTCATCTACTCACATGTTCTCCTGGATTGGTGCAACACCCATAGGTTGTCGGGGTGATTTGATGTGTAAGACCTAACCAACATGAGGCAAAAGAATATTATAGAAAGGATCAGGAGATGCAATGTACAGTCGTGTGTAAAAGTAAGTACACCCCATGGAAACTGTTGACCTTCTCAACATATTAAACAGGCAAAACAGCAGACCTTCATCCAAATAGGCGGTACAGGTACGTATGTGTGAAATTAAAAAGAAATGAAGATGGCTGTGTTACCTGATTCGGGACATGATTTATTCTAGCGTGATTATCTGTAGGATGCTCATATATATATGCAGTATATAGATAGTGTGATAATAACTGAGACCAGACATCGTGAAAAAGGTTTGGGACGGCCACCCGTATAATTTCCCTGACTGCAAAAGGCTTTTAGGGTAGAACAGAGTTGTTCCTTCAACTGAGTCCAAGATAGGACTGACTCATTGATGTTAAGATGGTGGCTTTAAAGGCTTGTATGGAAAGTGACGTCATCTAAGGGCCCGGACCCGGAAGTGATATCTTCTGCACCGGATGTGACGTCATCGAAGGGGGCTGAACCGGATATGACATCTTCTGAGGCGCTAGAACCTGGCAGGATTTCTCGGGGAAGGTCTGCAGGGAACTGAGAAAGAAAGTCAGTGCACCCCGCTGCCCCCTGGTCGGATGTGGCATTACTGTTACTTATGCCCTTTAGCTGCCTCCTACTCACAGGTGTGTGACAATAGATTATTAGATAGATAGATGTGTAGGCGTCATTTATTATGTTGATAGTGACTGGCATGCAGGCCAATGTCTAATGTGCATCACAATTAGGGGTCCTTTGGCAGCCTGACAGCCCCAGTTTAGCTTTTGTTAGATCACCGTCATCAAAGGATAGATAGACACATAGATTTATGTAGGCAAGATTAGATAGCTTAGCAAGAAAGGCATTGTATAGGGTGGATAGATAGACAGATAGATAGATAGATTGATGGATAGGGCAGTATATACAGTATATAGTTAGATAAATAGATAAATAAAGGTGTAAGTACCATTTATTATGTTGGTAGTGGCTGGCATGAAGACCAATGTCTAGAGGATCAGGAGATGGAGCGTACAGTCGTATGAAAAAGTAAGTACACCCCGTAGAAACTGTTGACCTTCTCAACATATTCTCAGACAGCCCCCTAACCCGGACACAGACAGGCTCAGAGACACACAAGTCCCATTTTTCCTTTTTTTTTTCTTGAGCACACAGTGCACAAATCCCCGATTACTCAGTCCCTTTCCTTTCTCCTGTTTTTCTCTTCTGTCTCCACTCCTCCTTACAGCTTTGTCCTCCACCACCTGACTCTTGCTCTCCGGTTAGTGGTGAGGCGGCTCCTTTTTTACCACACCCGGAGGTGCCCCAGGTTTTTCTTAACCGTCTTCTGGCTGCACTTCCCAGTGTGGTGCAAGAGGTTCCTCTGAGGATCCAGATGCACCTGCAGCACCCCCTGACAGCACCCACAGAACCCAACAGGGCTGTTCCAAACTACAGGTCCCAGCAGAGCCAGGGAGACGGCCCTCTAGCGTCCTGGGGGAGATAATGTCCCAAACATGGTCTCTCCCTCGGTCCTTCAACCGAGCTGGCGTCCCAGCCGGGTAATAGTCCTGGCCATCCGATAGATAGATAGACAGATTAGCTGAAGTACTCAGTGTTGCATGGGTATATTTGTATGATGTGTTAAGGCAAGAAAGCAACCATTTTGTCTTTACTGGCTGAAATGCGAGAGTCCTGTCCTTCTCCTTCACTGCCTCTTTGTCAATTTCAGTCCTCTCATGAGATGAGCACTTGTTCAGTTTGTGTTTGTTTGGATTCCATAATTACAGTAACTCCTTGCTGGAACCATGCACGCTGTTTCTTTGTGTATGTTTGGTCCCACATTAATAAACTAGGTGCTAAGGGGGATTGCTATTCAGTGGCATAGATGGGGCACTGTGTACAGTATAAAGATACATAGATAAGTCATTATATAATAGATTGATAAAGCACTATGTACAGTAGAAGGATAGACAGATAGATAAGGCACCATATGCACTCTTAAAATAGAGAGATAAGGCACTGCATGATACATAGATAGGCAGGGCACTCTCTGCAGTATATACAGTATATACATATATATATATTGTGGTCCCAGGAGTAGGGCTTGTGCCTCCTCCAGACCGCAAGGGGGCATCTGTCCTGGTTATGTTGGGGGCCTCGGGTAAAGGGCTTGGAAGCCTAGCCCTGTAGGGACCCGTGGCCACCGCCAGGCGGCGCCCCAGTGCCTGAATATCCCAGGAGCCCAGCACTTCCGCCACACCAGAAAGTGCTGGGGGGAAGACGACAGGGGACACTCCTGCGTGGCTACAGAGGAATGCCGGGAAGCAGCTGGAGCCCATCTGGGTTCCTATTTAAGGGGCCGCCTCCCTCCAGTCATCGGCAGAAGTCGGGTGGAAGAGGACGGAGCTGGAGGGAGGACTAGAGACAGGAGAAAGGCAGTAGGACTGTGTGGCCTGGACATTGGGGGATCGGTGCTGGAGGCACTGGGTTTGTGCTTTGTAAATATTGTTGAAAATAAACGTGTGTTGGGTGAAATATGATGTTCGTCTGTGTGTGTCCGGGCCAGCGTCCACAATATACATATATATATATATAGATAGATAGATAGATATATAGATAAATTGATAGATAGAAGCGTAGGTGCCATGGAGGAAGGACAGGCATCCTCTCCGAGATGGATTATGAATTCTTGCCCAGCCAGGAGGCCATAATGGATGGACTAGGTGAACATACATGTCAGGAGCAGTGAATTCCCCCACACGACAGGTGGCACTGTTCCTCAGGGGTGAACTCAATTAGGAGACTCGCAGGTTGGCATAGGAATTGGAGTCCAGAAGTGCAGCCTTATCGAGGTCTTTGGGTACTGCCAGAGGGCACCGCTGGGGTAGGACTGTCTTTGTTTCCACACAACTCAAAAGTGGTCCAGAAAACTTGGGCGTGACACCAGATGTAGTTCCCGGGTTGAATTCAAAAGGAAGCCTACAGCCTCGCTTTACCGAGTCAGAGCCAGGAGGCAGCGGGCGACGCTCTACTGGAGGTGGAAGGAGAGCATTTGTATTTGTGTATTGTGGCTGGTGCTTGTATAAAAAGGTGTTGGCAACAAATACAAATCTTTTTATTTGAACCCAGAATTATGTTGGGTGATGGGATATTGTGTCTGTGGTTTTGGGGTTCAGTGGCGCCCCCTTGTGGTTCCAAGATGTTCATTTATTTTTTCCTCAAGAGGAAATTTATCTTTAACAAATGCTCAGGAAATATAGAAATATTATAAAAAAAATGACAGCCCCCTTCAAACACACACATAAAAATCACAACAACAAGGAATGCAACTTCTGACTCGGCTAAAGATACACGTGTTGGTCACCGTAAGGCTTTGGCGCAGGTGGCCATGAGTTTTTGTGCTCATTTTATTTCATACCTGTAAACAGAGCTCAGCTTTTTGAATTACAAAGACAGGCAACAAGCTCCCTGCTGAGTGTACTCTGAGTAATGAAACATGTGCTGATAGTGTGAAATTAAAACGCTTTGAGAAGTACTAAATTGCAACAAGATGCTAGAGGCTTCTGATCTGGTTGGTCTTGTTATGTAAAATTTGCTTTAGTGAGCCATGGTGTTTAATAAAGTCCTTGCTGTCTTAATAAGAGAGTTGGACTTCATTCTAATAAGTCACGAAATGCTGCCTTTTCTACATGGTAGTCGTGAGCCTGCTATACTTGTTGAAAGTCTGGTAAAATCCTTAATTGTGTCCTTGGGTTTCCAAAGGTTCATTTTACAAGGTCACGATTTCTAACCACAGGTTTCTATGGATACGAGCAGGAAAGTGTCTTCATAACAAACTTGGAGTCTGTTCTCGATATCTTTAATTCTGTAATGTCATGTCCTGTACAGCGTCTGTAGCAATCAAGAACGCGTGTGGCGTACACCAAAACTGGTCTACAAGATGAACGCTCGTGTGCCCCCCCATGAAGGGTGCCAGTGGCTTTCTTATGGTATGATGGATATTTTCCTTTCTCTGAATTTCATAGATGTAAATTCCAAAACCACAAAAGGGAACATCTTAGAGATCCCACTTATCCCGCAGTGAAGCATTCTTTCCAAATGTTAAAGGAATCTTTTAAGCCAGCGTTTCTCAACCTTTAAGTATTTGTGACCCGAGTTTTCGTAACAGTTTTAATCGCGCCCCCCTAATGTTTTTCTGTAACCCTAATAAAATGTATTCCTATATTTTTTGCTGCCGATACACCGCTACAAGTTTTATTATACCTTCTTAACTTTTATCAACATTTATCTAACTCTATATTTATTTTTCTAGTATCAGAATGTAATTTAAGTTCATTTGTTTTGGTTTCAAAAGATGTATTGTTCATATTTTCGTTTCTTGTTTCCTTTTTTTCATATCTTCGCACCCCCTTTTTTGTTACTTCACGCCCCCCCTAGGGGGCGTTCTAAGGCTGCACAGTAGTTGTCCCCGTTTCTTGCTCACTACACTCATCATTCCGGCTGGGCCTCAGGGGGCCGTGGCTGTGCGATCAGATGCCATGTCTTTCTCAATCAGGGTTCCTCCCCTGACTGGGGTTCAAATTCATGGGTTACATCTCTTTTGTTCTTTTTAGATTCTTTTAATGTTCATTATGTGCATCCTTCTTTATTTTTGTATATAAGCTGCCTTTGTTATGTTCCATGTGTTTTGTGGGTGCATGGCACTGCCACCTTCCAATCCCTGCTAGGAACTGCCCTCCACCCTATAAACCTGAAGGGTCTTCCACAGTTCCTGGCGGCTCATTGTCAATGTGCAAGGGAGCTGGTGAGTGTACTCGTGTTTATTGTGATTTTTCAACTTTTTCTTTTGTGTTTGACCCTGGTTTTGGAATTTGTATTGAGACTTGTTTGATTTTTATTGCCTCTGTGTTACAGGCAATTCCATTTTGCCTTTGTGCTCCATGGAGCTTTATTGTGATTGTAATACGTTTTTGTGCAGGACAAATCTTTTATTTAATAAAGATGCAGTACTTACCCTTATTACTAGCCAGGGTTTAAAGGTGATATCGCCCTCTAGTGGGCATTATTGGAAGTGCTTTGTGTAAGAGAAGAATGGGCATCCCGGCCAGGATAGGTTCTTTACCTTTATTGTTCTTTATTTTGCCTTATACAATTTCTCATATTAGGAATTTGTTAGTTTTCGCATACCCCTTAGCGGTCAGAGCGCAGGGTCAGCCATTGTACAGCGCCCCTGGAGCAATTGAAGGTTAAGGGCCTTGCTCGAGGGCCCTGCAGAGTAGGATCTCTTTTGGCAGTGACAGGGATTCGAATCGGCAACCTTCGGGATACCAGCGCAAATCCTTAGCCTCAGAGCCTTTTACCCGGACAGGAGGCCAGAGTGGAATGACAGACGGATTGGCCAGCGGGATAAAAAAATTACTTTGTGCCTGACCAGCATAATTTAGTGGATGGACCAGCAGAATCTGAGAGTTGGGAGCTATTCCATCTCCCATACAGCAGGTGGTGGTGATCCTCACATGGCAGCCCAGTCGGGACACCTGCAGTGGTGCTTGGGAGGTGGAGTTCAGAAGTGCAGCCCTGTTGGGGACCCTGGGTACTGATAGAGAGTTAGAGTTGGAAGGCAGCAGGTAACACTCAATGAGGTGGAAGAATTTATTCACTTATTGTGTATTTTGGCTAATCTTTGGAAAGGGTGATTATTGGAGAGATTTTGTGTTTAAATAAATATATTTTATTTGAACCCAAAAATATGCTGAGCATTGCTCTGTCTGAGGTTTGGGGCTCAGTAGAGCCCCCTGGTGGTTACAGTTGGAACTCTTTAGTGTCTCATGACATCAGACTGTTAGGCCCATCCATGATTTTTTTTTTATGAGAAAGAATGTTTTGTATGTTGAAAATAATAATAAAACAAATGTACATATGCTTGAGTTATATGTACATTGCAATTCTAGCAATCAGTTCTTGCCCAGACTGGTTATATGGCACTGGAAGTAACTCATTGTTGCATATGTGCAAAGCTGTAAATATGGACCATTTTGAATTTGTATGTATTTTATGCTTTATTGTTTTTGTTAATTCTGAGTTATTATGTTTCAAGTTTTAATGTTATTTCTGTTAGCTTCACTTATAATTTGTTATCTGTGTTCTGTCTGCTTGAATGTGTGTCCACTGCCTGTGTTTTGAGGGTGGAGCCTGGAGAGGCGGGACTACCCTGATGTCACAGCTGCTGGCTCCTCCTTCTGGCTATCTATTCCAGTCAGAAGTCAGAGTCAGCAGTCAAATGCAGAACTTGTTTACAGTTTTGTAAATTTTGTGTTATTCATTTGTTTTTTTTGGGATAATTTCTGCTTTGTTACTTGATTCTTCTCTTTGAAGTGTTTTAGGGCTTGCTTTCTTTGGATTGATGCATACCTTTAACATTTTTTATATTTTTGTTATTCCTTCTATTTTTGTAAACCAACTCACAAATTATAATGGTTACAATTTGGTATGGTCTTAACACACAAGTCAGAATTTTCCTAGTTTTATCTCCTTTTAAAAACATTTTACTCTTGTAGTCTTTTTGAACTTTCTAAGCTATCTGGTGTCAGACACGTGCACATGGGAGGCAGCTAAAGGGCCTGAATGAGAGTAATTCCATGCTAGACCAGTTACAGGAAATTCCACCTGCCCCCCGATGATGTAACTTCTGGTCACAGGGCCAACGACATCACTTCCGGTTCCAGCCCTATTGATGACATCACTTCCTCTGCTGGCCCTTAAAACCACCATCTTTGTGACAAGCAAGTCAGTTCTGTTCTGGACCCTGATCTGTACACTTCAGTACACTTATTCATTTAATTTGCAGTCAGGAAATAATATATGGGTGGCTGCCCCAAACCTTTTAGTGGCTTTTGCCGATTTTTGTGACACTCTCCTTATTTGAGGCCTGCTAGGCTGGAAACCAGCAGTTAGCAGTTAGAGTAAGCTGTTGAAGGTCCTATCTTGCATTTTGTTGAACATTTTGGAGGCTTTACACCTTTTTTGACCATTTTTGTGGCCTGCTTGGTCAAGAAACCAGCTGTTAGCAGTTGGAGTAAGCTGGATTAAGCTGACTGGGACACTTGAGGATAGCCAAAGAAAGTTTTGCTTTCTGGTATTTTCCACCCACAATTTCTGTTTTTGACCACCAACCTTTGCATTCTAATCATCTCCTGGGACCTTTTTGTTCACTCACAACAGGCCTTGACATTCTGCATGTCATAATGTGTGCTTAACTTCCGGGCTGAAGTACTTACACCACTCTCTCTATGTGGGAAGGGGGTCCCCCTCAGGCTGTGGGATGAAAAACCAGCCACTTAGCCTAAATATGATGAAAAAACGGCCCTGATTCTAAGCGATCCTGGACCCCCACATTCTCCTTGTTGCCCACTTAGATCCACTAAGCCAACAATTTCTTCTCAGCTTTTTGAATTCTGTTACTTGTAGGGCTGCTGCTAAATTCTGAATTATTTTTATTGTGTACTGTTAAAGGTAATTATTCTTCTTTGTACAAATCTTGAATGTGTGACTCTAGTTGTGGCTTGGTGTGTCTTGCCTTAATTTCTTGTATCAATGTAACAATCTCTGTACTGTTCTACTGCAAACAAATGTCCCTCTGGGGTAATAAAGGCTACCTAACCTAGTAAAGATGACAAGATGGCTACAGAACAGTGGTTACATAAGCCAGTGTTTCTCAGCCTTTTCTGGTGCTGTGACCCACTTTTTCCCAAGTAATTGTTTTTGTGACCCACTAAGGTTCCCCTTAATGAATCGAGCACAATCGTCCGAGCAACCCACTCACCACTATAAATGATAGCAACCCATGACCCACTGGTGGCAGCCGGAGACCCACTCAGTGGTTGAGAAACACTGGCATTAACAAAATAAACGGCTTTATCTGAGTGGCAAATAAAGTTTTATGAAGGTCGTAACAAGTATATTAACGTTGGTGACAATCAGATTTGATCACCTCTCATATTTTGTAGGTACTGGCAATGCCCTAAACAAAAAACAAATGAAAACTATACTTAAAATGAACAATTTAATCAACTCAATGTTCATGATAAATTTTCTGTGTTTTGTAGTCACTGTGAGGTTGACAGTTTTCTTTGAAACTCTTTCGTTCTTCATTGTCGTATCTTCACAATGTTGGCTCCACCCAAGTCCTTCACATGTGACTGTCCTGTAACAACTCGACCGCCATGTGCATTTGAGTCCAACTTCTTTTCAGTATGGTAGCATCTGGGTGGGCTTGAGGTCTACTGCCATCAACCTTACCTTCCAAACCTGTCTTTGCAATGCGTCGGTGGCTCATCTTCAATCCGTGTCCAAGCCATCTCTTTTTGTCTCTCATGTATGAGGTCTGTCAATGTTCTCCTCACTCTCTGACCTCTTCATTGGCCACTTTCTCTATGTGTTGTACACCATTTTGAACACAAGTATTTTGCTTTTCTGTGAGTGTCCGTGCTACGCAGCGGTATTATTAGCATGTAGCATGTATGAAATGCTGTATTCACGCTAATTCATTTATTCTGACAGATTTTGTCAACTCCACTCTTTTTGTATGTGCTCTGGAAGAAGAAATACAGTATGTCAATGTCTCTGAATTGGAGGTTGCTGATTCTTCTACTGGCTATGGTACAATCTCTCTATTCCACAGTGACTGTAAAATCATTAGCAAGTTAGCTATTTCCCATACTTTGTAAGTATGTATTCAGGTTAACGGAGCACTGGGATCATCAGGTAGAAGGGTCCATTCATTTGATTGGCCAGCACAGCAGTGAATGGCCAATAGGGGTGAGATTTCTTGTTAGCCGAGGTCTCCAGGACACTGACTGTGTCTGGCTTGTCTCTGACTCTTTTTTTCTATAATATGGCTGTGCTTCTACAAGAAGCTGATGGACAGACATTACAGCTAATTAATTTCTGCTTTGCTTTTGATGTATTTGAACAAATCTGTATCCTCATATGTGACAGTTCAGTATTTAGTGAGTGCTATAATCTCTTCTTGAATTTTGTCTTGAGAGTTGCACTTGGTGAGGAGTGCTGTGCAAGAACAAAGTAGTTTGTACTCTTGTGTTGCATTCCTGATATGGCCATGATAGACTGGCTGTTGAGATCTGTGAAGATGATTACTTGTGTGTTGTGTTTACCAAATTTTTGACATCCATTGCACTCCCAACTTACCTGCCAAGGGGTCTCTCTCTCTCTCTCTCTCTCTCTCTGAATTGTCCTTCCCAAGATTTCTTCCATTTTCTTTCCGTACAAGGTCATTTTTTTTGTTCTTGTTGTCTTTGGGAGTCAAGGATGGAGGGCTGTCATAAAACTGGGCCTGTTAAAGCCCATTGAGGCATTCCTTGTGTGGTTTGGGGCTATACAAGAAAGAAATTGTTATTGTTGCTCACTGTTAAATATTAACTAATTTGCCATACAGTAATTTATCCTAAATTAACAGGGTAAGGCACAGTAAACTTACAAAGAATTTCCTATGTGCTTCAAGACTAGACATTAGCATAAGTTTATTAAAGTAACACTTAGCAACAGAGACTTGTTGATGTCTACCATAACCATTGGTTTTAAAGGTCATGGACTAGAGGTGCCGATAATGAAGTGGTCTCCAGGAAATTACACATTAACAGAGTCCTTAAAATAGATGTTTGGCATTCTTCATGTTGAAATTATTTCTTCACAAACATGATATAAATGCACTTGCCACGTGAAATTGTATTTCAAAGTGCGATGATTTTTATACATTTTTAAAAAATAACTTGTTCAGACTGGTTCTTTACAATGGAAGCAATGGGGCACACAGCACCACTGGAAAAGAAAGGGCTAAAAACTTCCTCTTTGAGTTTTGATAAAAGAAAATGTCTTTCTGTGTTTCGGATGCATGTGTGTGACAACAAAAGGAATCTGGAGAATCAAAAACTGAAATCTCTCCTCAGGCCCACTGCCAAAAATATTTGGGCCCCAGACAACTGGGTACGTGTGGGCCCCTCTGCCTACCCCCGGGTCCCCACATGCCAAAACCTTCAAATACGTATACAAAAAAAAATCTAGCGTGAAGGGGCCCCCTTCCATTAGGGCCCCGGACCAGAGTCTCGTTTGTCCCCCCCGGCGGCGGGCCTGCTCTCCTTCATCTAAGTATTCCGAGCCTTTGTTGTGGAGCTCCATATTGTGCTCAGGTGACCTCTGGTTGCTGTAATTCTTCTTGAGGTATGTTGAGAACTTGATTGGAGATCATTTAGAAAGGCAGATAAGTATCTGCGTTTAAGTCCCTGACCGACCGAGTTACTATTTATTTATTCATTTATCTATTTCGGGGAATGAGCTCAGCTGGGTTTGGTCTACTGAAAGAGCTGAGAACAGGAACTGAAACAGAAGTGACAACATTAAAGCCCCAGCTACAATAACTGAACAGAAGCAAGAACGTGTGAACAAATAAAGGGCAATGCAGTATGGACGGGGACGGCGGTGACTCTGAGTTTTCTTAAGGGACACTGGTAATGCAATTATTTTCCATTACAGAATACAGATGCAGACAAAGAAAAATTCAAACAAAATGAAAAAATACTATTAGGTTTCAGAGAATAAAATAGTATAAAATAAGTTCATATCTTAATACAGTATATAAAGTGACAAAGAGATTAATACTAGTTTGAACATTGTATAATTTCATTTTTTCAGAAAATGATAATGAAGTCTGTTAAACTATACATATGTTTGTATTTGTGTATAATTAAAATTATCCATCAGGTAAAAACGTTCCTTGTTAATATCTTCATTGATCTAACAAGGAACTGAACTTGTGCAGCTCATTAGAAAGTTTATAAAGAATATGTGTATGTATGTATGTAGGTATAAATATTTATGTGGCTCTGAGGCTAAGGATCTGTGCTGGTATCCAGAAGGTTGCCGGTTCGAATCCCCATCACTGCCAAAAGAGGTCCTACTCTGCTGGGCCCTTGAGCAAAGCCCTTAACCTTCAATCACTCCAGGGGCGCTATACAATGGCTGACCCTGCGCTCTGACACCAAGGGGTATGCGAAAACTAACCAATTCCTAAAACAAGAAATTGTATACGGCGAAATAAAGAACAAAAAAAATGTATATGTGTGTATATGTATATAATATAATATATATACATATACATATATATTTATACATACACATGCATTCATGCTTATATTCTAATGAATTATACAAAGTTAATTTCCTTATTTTATCAAAGAAGATATTAACAAGAAACATTTTTACTTGATCATTTTAATTCAATATTCTTGGCAATGTATACATTTCCTTAAATTTATACTGATTCTTAATGAATAAAATTTGCTGCATGGGGAAAGAAAAAACAATTAATTTTTAATGTCACTTATATAGTGCTGATAGTTTATTTTTTCTCAAGTACAGGCACTCCTTGGTATTCATGGTGGTTAGGTCCCAAATGCTGTGGCACATTTGGTATTCAACCAGTGGAAGGGAGGCACATGCCACTATATATATATGCACAGAGTGTGTGTGTGTGTGTATACATATCTGTGATCTGCTTCTCGAAACTTAAGAGGATGTGGTGGATGTTTGCTGACCAACCTCATGTGTTACCTAGTAGGTGACCACCTAAATCAGATTGTGATTCAGAGCCACATATATATATTGTTTCTGCATATGTTTGTGAATATACAGTATATATACACACGCGTGTGCATGCATGTATGTATGTATGTAAATATGGAAGCAAAGGTCTGTGGCACATTTTGCATATTAGCAGGTGGACATCCACAAAGGGAGAAAAATGAATCACGTACTGTATCATAACGTAGTCTTTATTCCTGAGCTTTCAGCCCCTGCCAGGGGCTTTCATCGGAGGATAATGCTTAGACTTACAAGAATCAAAGGCAATATACAGCAAAATTAGGTGGTGGTGGGGGGGTTATTGGTCGTAACATTTTATTTATTATGACTATGTTCTTCTTAAGTTTGCATATGCTGGGTTTATGTCCAAATGTCTGTTAATGGTGTTTTTTTCTGATAGCCATGATTCAGCCAGCTCTCTGGCACTTTTAGTACTGGCATGAAATCTTACTTATATATACAGTGATCCCTCGCTATATCACGCTTTCACTTGCGTGGCTTCACTCTATCGTGGATTTTAAATGTAAGCACATCTAAATATATATCACAGATTTTTTCGCTGGTTCGCGGATTTCTGCAAACAATGGGTCTTTTAATTTATGGTAAATGCTTCCTCAGTTTGATTGCCCAGTTGATTTCATACAAGGGACGCTATTGGTGGATGGCTTAGAAGCTACCCAATCAGAGCATGTATTACATATTAAATGAAACTCCTCAATGATATATGATATGCTTTCCTCGCGGTGCTTCACACACTTAAAAGCTCTAACAGCCCGTATTAATTTTTGATTGTTTGCTTTTCTCTGTCTCACTCACTCTCTCTGACATTCTGTGCTCCTGATGGAGGGGGTGTGAGCAGAGGGGCTGATCGCATACTGGCCTAGAGGATAAGGACGCTCCTCTAAAAAATGCTGAAAGACTACCTTCACATTGATCCCTTCCTTGCTGCTGCTTTATCGCGGTGCTTCCACTTAAAAGCCCAATAGCCCTATTGATTTTTGATTGTTTACTTTTCTCTCTGACATTCTCTGCTCCTGACGCGCATTCTTTGAAGAGGAAGATATGTTTGCATTCTTTTAAATGTGAGAAAGAACTGCCATCTCTGTCTTGTCATGGAGCACAGTTTAAACTTTTGACTAAAGGGTGTTACTTCATGTCTAGAGGGCTCTAATAATGTTAAAAAAACGTATTTAGAAGGTCGTAAACAGGTTTTCTACGCTCTAACTGTGAAAATATTCGATTTATAAATAAATCGCGGAAATTCATTTATTGCGGTAGAGTCTGGAACGGATTAACCGCGATAAACGAGGGTTTACTGTATATATATATATATATATATATATATATATATATATATATATATATTGTGGTCCCCGGCCGGGGCTGGAGCGAGAGGGGGCGTCCGTCCTGGTTATACTGGAGGCCTACAGCCCAGCCCTGTAGGGACCCGTGGCCACCGCCAGGCTGCGCCCCAGCGCCTGATTATCCCAGGAGCCCGGCACTTCCGCCTCACCAGGAAGTGCCGGGGGGAAGATGACAGGGGACACCCGGACGACTTCCGGGTGCACAGCCGGCACTTCCGCCACACGGGGGTGTGTCCGCGGGAGATTGCCGGGAAGCAGCTGGAGCCCATCCGGGTTCCTATTTAAGGGGCCGCCTCCCTCCAGTCATTGACAAGAGTCGAGTGGAAGAGTGGCAACGTCTGGAGGAGAAAGGAGGCGGCCAGAAGAGAAAGAAAAGAAAGAGAGAGAAAAGAAGAAGAGAAAGAAGAAGAAAGAGAAGTCATTGGAGTGGCCAGGACTGAGGGGTATTGGGGTTAGTGAGCTGAAATTGTAAAAAGAGAAATGGAGAATAAACATGTGTTTGTGGGTGACATTAACGTGTCTGCCTGTCTGTGTCCGGGGCAAGGTTCACAATATATATATATATATATATATATATATATATATATATATATATATATGTGTGTGTGTGTGTGTATGGATGGGTATATAAATAAATAAATAAATATCGTGACAAGAAGAGACCCGAGATATTGTAAAGGTTTGGGGCAGCCACCCCTATAATGTGTTCCTGGCTGCAAAGGTCAAAGGTTTGGTAGCAAGTAAAGTTTACAAGACCGAGTCCAAAACAGAACTGAATTCCAGAGGAAGGGAGTGAGGCTTTATAGGAAGTCTGGGGGAAGTGATGTCGTCCTCAGGGCCGGGACCAGAAGTGGCGTGTCCCAAGTCGAGGCAGTGGCTCCTGGTGGGATTTCCCGGGAAATGTTTGCCGGGAACTTAGAAAGAGCGTTAGTGCACCCCGCCACCCCCTGGTATATATAAAACATAACGTTGTCAGACCTTGAAGTTGCCGTCCATCGTAATTTATTTAACTGCTCTGGCTCTACAGAAGTGTAAGAGACTGCTATTTGTTTTTCTTCTTCATTATTTCAGTATGGTAATCCAGAGCGTGCTGTTTACTGACTAACAGGCAGAAATGCCTCTTAAAAATGTGCAACTGCAGCCTGGTTGTTGAATTTGGCAGCTGGAAGCAGGTCCCCAGGAACGCTGTTTACAACGACACCGCAGATGGTTCCTGGCGTCTTTACTGCTTCTGATTACAGACCTACTAGAGGCACCGCTAGAATCCTGTCAGTTTGCTTACACAACCGACACGACGTGATAAGGAAGTGTAAATGTGCGGCTGACGTACAAAGCTGGTCAATGTGAAGTTAATGCCCAGGTGCATCTTGAAGAAAAAGACACCTACCAGGGCCGAATGTTTCTGCTGTTTCTTTCGAGAAGATTAATGGAAGTGATTTCATGAAAAGGCTAGCCTTTTCAATTGGAGTAAACACATAAGTAGTGGGATAATGGCAACAAGTCATATGAGGGGGTGGTAGATGTGTGACTGCAGAGGAAATAAAATAAGAAGACCTGACATGAAACTACAAATTAATTTCTCTAAAGGGATTACCAGCTCTGACTCAATAGGACAGACTGGATAATCTTGACATCCCATCACTGGCTAACAGTCATCTGGCTTCAAACCTTCATCTTTACCTCCAGGTTTTCACTCACCTTAACCTTGTTGCTGTTGTGAATCTTTGTAAAGTCTCTGGTAATGTAGTAATGTATATAAGTGTGTGTGTGCATATACACTCATAAATATACAGTATACACACTAGGGAGCTCTGCCCCCTGCTTGCTTCTCCGAAGAAGGAGAATCAGAAGGCGAGTACAGGATATCTGACTTCTACAGGTTAAGTTTAAGGTGTTGAACATTCATCCATGATGAGGTGGCAGAGAGACAGCTGGAGATTAGGGCTGAAAACTATGTGATTCAAGGTAATGAGGTAACCTTGGCATAGAGGTGAGAGTAGAAGAAGCCATGAGAAGAAATGACACTAACTAACTAAGGAATGAATGCAGAGATAAAAAGAGAAGTAGACTCCGCACTGATCCTTGAAATGCACCTGTGGAGACGACAAGGAGTTAGAAAAGGAGACACAAAAGGATTGCCCAGAAAGGTGGGACTTGAACCAATCCAAAGTAGACACAAGGATTTCAAGTTTTTAGAGGGAAGAGATGAGCAAGGGGTGGCACGGTGGTAATGCTGCTGCCTCGCAGTAAGGAGACCTGGGTTCACTTCCCGGGTCCTCCCTGCGTGAAGTTGGCATGTTTCCTCCCACAGTCCAAAGACATGCAGGTGAGGTGAATTGCTGATCCTAAATTGTCCCTAACGTGTGCTTGGTGTGTGTGTTTGTCCTGCGGTGTGCTGGTGCCCTGCCCGGGATTTGTTCTTGCCATACGCCCTGGGATTGGTTCCAGAAGACCCCCGTGACCCTGTGTTAGGATATAGCAGATTGGATAATGGATGGATGGATGGATGGAGATGAGCAAGTAATGGGTAAAGGTATCAAAAGCTGATGAAAGGTCAAGAAGGATAAGGACAGAGAAGAGATACAAGCAGGTCTTAAGAGTGTTTGCAACTGAACGCAGTGCAGAGTGCAGTCTTGGTAGAGTGACCATGGTGGAAAGCAGATCTAGTAGGTTCTTGTGAGAGAGATAAGAGGATAGATGTCTGTGGACTATGCATTCTAGAATCTTGGACAGGAATGGCAGAAGGAAGACAGGGCGGTCGTTCTCAATGGAAGATGAGTGGAGAGAGGGCTTCTTGAGAATCGAGATCACACGAGATTTCTTGAAATCAGTAGGGAAGATTCCAGCGGTCAGTGAGGCGTTACAAAAAGAAGAGATGTAGGGGATCAAGGAAAAAGAGTTGGACTGAAGAAGATGTGAAAGAACAGGTTCCAGTGCACAAGTGCTTGGCCAGAAATGTCTGAGACATTACAGGAGAGAAGAAGAAAAGAGAACCAGAGCACATAGGTGAAGCAGGGGATGGGTTAAGGGTCTTGAACTGGTTTTGGATGTTGGTGACTATGGAAGTGAAGGAGGAAACTGGAGAGTGTCCTGCCTTGTGCCTGAAACTACTGTGATAAGCCACAGCTCTCTCTAACCCTGTAACAGAAGAAGCCATTTGTGCCCGATGAGTGTATATGAATGAGTGTGACCTGTGATGGTGAGTTGGCCTATCCAGGGATGGGCTCTTCTTTGAAGCCATTAATGCTCCAGCTTCTTTTAACGCAAACATAGAAAGAAACAAGTTCATGAAACGGATAAACAAATTATATGAGTGGAAACGAAATCCGTGTTCCATGACGTAGTACTCCTCATTTCAAGGGGGTATGAATATGAACCCTGAAGAATTAGCTACTTTGGCACTTGCTTTTACTACAATGTTCTTTGATTTACTAAATCAAAGTGGTGTGACTTGATTATAAGCTTTATGTTCTGGTATCATGCAGTCGGCACATTTCAGAGCCGCAGGCATTTTGAAGGTTATGTGAATTACCTGGAGCTCCATGATTACATTTGAGATGATTATGTAATAATAGTGGCAATTGTAAAAAAAACTGTAGGACTTGTTCAGCTCCATTGGTGAAATTGTAAAGTTCCTCCTGATAATACTCTGCTTTGGAATTAGAGATTTATAGGCTTATTTCTGTCACATGGACAGAATATAATTGTGTATCAGCCAGGCTTATGTTTATATTCCTTTTCTGCATCGTCTGTGTTTGTTGTAAAGCTTTATTTTTCATGTGTTTTACAGTCATTATATACTTTTTGTGAATACTGCTCTGTTTATTTATTATCTCTGTCTTGCGCCTCTGTGTTCTCTGGTGTGATAAGAGGGATGTGCAGGACTGCAGTAACTACAAGGGGATAACATTGATGTGCCACAGCATGTAGTTATGGGAAAGAGTAGTGGAGGCTCAGTTAAGAAGTGAGGTGATGATTAGTGAGCAGCAGTTCGGTTTCATGCCAAGAAAGAGCACCACAGATGTGATGGTTGCTCTGAGGATGTTGATGGAGAAGTTTAGGGAGAAGGCCAGAAGGAGTTGCATTGCGTCTTTGTGCAAATGTTGCAATTCAAAAAGCAGTGCTGATTTGGGGGAAGGAGTGCACTAATCTGAAGGAGGACATCGTCATCAACACACTGTGGATACTAGAGGAGCTGTTGCCCTGTTGAACCCGTCAGACAGACATCCAAGACACACTTTTAAAAGCACAAAGAAGATTTTAATAATTATATTCTTCAATAAAATGCCAAGCACCGCACAATCCACAATTCTCCAATAAGCAAAATGCAGCAATAATAAATCGATACTACACAATCCTCCAACTCCCAGCAGCTCCGTCACACTCCCTCCCAACTCCGGCTCGATCTGCTGGGGTTTCCCATTGTCCTTTTAAAGTCTCTGACCCAGAATTATTCTGTCTCCGGGTCAAACACCTTCTTCAGGTGTCCTGGAAGTATTGCAGGTTTCCGTCCTCGTGACTTTGAAGTACTTCCGGGTTAACGTTACCATAATAGTCCCTGGGTTCTTGGTGAGCTCCCCCTGGCGGCACCCACGGCACCCAACAGGGCTGAAGAACTGGACTCCATGTCCCATACTGCCCTGCGGGAATCTGGTGAACCATTTCCGTCCAAGGGAGCTGCCATCTAGCGTCCCGGGGAATGTATTGCCCTAAAGAGGCTCTTTAATTTGGTTGAAGGACGTCCCGGCCATCACAACACACAACATTTTCCATTTGTCTAAGAGTACGTCTCTCTGTCTCATCATGAGGTTGCGTTTAGTTGTGTTCAATTTCCAAAAGGAAAAATTTTTCCACATCTCTTTATACTGGCAATCCAAGTATTTTGGATCAGACTTTGTCTCTCAGGCCAGGGGTTTTTCACAGTTATTCCCCTTTATTAGCTGCATGTATATTTAATATATTTTAGGACACTTAAAGAATTTTTTTTAACTTTTGAAACCAGGTACATTTTTTTGGGGGAGCGGTGATGGGCCTGTTTAGGCCAGTGCCAGCCTGTTTATGTTTAGGTTAGGCCTATTTTGCAGTACGATGGGCAATGAAGACTTCTTTTATGGATCTTTTACAGGCCTGACACCAGTTTCACAGTTTGTTTAACATTTTATTTTATTTATAACATTTATTATTACGATGATGATTATTGCATTTGTTTATCACTGCAATATGATAGCAGCTGCTGACATGTCTGTGTTCCAACCTGGGACACAAGGTTTAACCCAACACTTTATGAAGAATGCGAGTGGTTCCCATCAGCGCACTCTTCTATACTTTTGGGCTGTGTGGTGTCCTGGCTGATCCTGCCGATTCTTTTCATTTCTTAATTGTACCAAAATCCCTGACCACAACAGGCACAACTCTAATCTGTCATCTAATGTCACACATTCTGCTGATCTTCATATCTGCTCTGCTTTTCAGCATCTTTAAGATGGATGTTGATGTTGTTGTTGTTGTTACCACCTACGACTGCCACATTAATCAGCAGACTTTACTTCTCCATCTTGTAATGGACCAGTGATGGTTAGCTGAAATGATTTGGTTGCACAGCCTTTTCCCACATGATTAACAATAATAATCTCTCTATGACAGAAAAAAAATCCCGGGATGAGACAAGACTTTTTTCAAGTCCCGCGAGATGAGACTTTGGCCATGAGATTTTTTCAAGTCCCGCCCTCCTCTCAACCTTATTCAACCAAACACATGGTCCTCTCACCTCTCATTCGTGTGAATGCTTTTGTCTGACACAGTTCCTGCACACTCAGTTCTTATAAATTTTAATGTTTTCCTCACTTTACGTTCCCAATTAAAGAAGTCGCATTGTGTCCAAATCTTATTGAAGAATTTCATCACGAAGGGTTATCAACAGAAAAAATGAGTACACGGGCAATCCTAACACCGAGAAACGATGAAGTCAAACGAATTAACGTGAAAAATAATGATTGATTACACAGCAAATTGGTTAAATGCGTATCATTAGACTCTGCTGAAACAGTTGGTGGAGATGGTGCGGAAGATGAAAACATCAACTTATAATATCATGAAGAATATCTACAACCGTTAACACCGTCCAGTCTTTCACCGCATGAATTACTATAGTAAGAAGGATGTATCCAAGAAAGGTAATGTAGTAGATCTTCAGGGCCTAACATTAGACAACTAAGGAGATCTTAATGTGCCATTCCTGTTATAATAGCTTTTGCAAAGACAATTAACAAATCTCAGAGCCAAACATTTGAAAAAGTCTTTTATTTAATAGAGAGAAAAAAACGAAATTCACTCACGGACAGTTATTGTTGCATTGTCACGATGAAAGTCCAAACACAGAATCAAAATTGAATGCGATATTGATGAAAATTGAACTAAAAAAAAAGTTTTACAGTAAAAGTGTAAATTTGAAAAGTATTTATGGGTTAGTTTCACAGCCAAACAAAATGAAATTGTATTATGCAATGAATAACTCTAACGCAACAAGAAACATAATTTACATTCAAATTATTACGTTTTACTCTTTTTTAATATGGTTAACTACTTGCTGCAATGTAAAATAGTTCTATTATGCATATGTAACAATTCCCATGAAAATAAAAATCTATTTAAATTGTACAATTGTACATATGTGAGCGGCAGAACTGCAAAGAGGCTAACGTATAGGGCAGGCACGGGGGTTGGCGAGCAAAGTGAGCAGGGGGCAAAGCCCCCTAGTAATATTAATAATAATAATGCATTATTTGGAGTCTTTCTATGTTCTGTGTCTAAACCGTAACCAAATTCAGCAGATGACAGCAACTTCAGAATACTAAAAAGATGGATTTAATTAAAACAGTAAGAGAAAGTGTGATTCGTGAGCTTTGGTGCATTGCAATAAAACCAAAACCAACAAATAGGAAAGCACCTTCCAGAAGCTCCTCCCCAACTCCCTAATAAGTCAATGAAGATGACAAGGCAGAGCAGGAGTGTCGGCTTCATCTCCTCAATCTGCCTCATGGCAAATCAAGAAGGGGTTACAATTTGTGGATTTGCTGGTCTTTGTCACTTACACAGGAGGTAAAACATTTGTATTGCTTTTTTGTAGGACTAAGGGGTTCTGCCCCCTGCTCGCTTTGCTCGCCAACCCCTGTGTTTGGTTAATCGGATAAACAATTTTAAAAGCTTTTTTTTTTTCCTTTGGAATTGTTTCAATTTCATTATTTGCACTTTTAATTTAAAGCTTCATTAAAAACAATATTTCAAATGACATTTTCTTCAAGATCGCATTGAATTTTGATTCTGTTTTTGGAGACACATTGTGACAACGTATAACTGCCTGTGAGTGAATATTGTTTCTGTTTCTCTAATAAATCCGACTTTTTCTAATGTTTGTCCCTGTGATTTGTTATTTGTCATAGCAAAAGCTATTCTCACGGGAAACTGGAAACATTTTAATACGAATGGCATATCACGATCTCTTTTGGTGTCTAATGTTCTTCGCGGAATATATACTACATTACCTTTCTTGTCGCCTGTTAAAATTTGCATCACTTCTCCGTGATCATAAATATACACCTGACTGAATTGTGTTTTCTTTGAAATGAAACTTGTTGTTGCTTTAACTGTTGTGGGACCACAGATTCTCATAGCGTATGGTCCATTATTGTGTAAATCTACGTTTTGTGCATTGAATGATGTGAAGGCGAAAAGATTTTGTTTTGCACTCTTTGCCTTTATTTGTCCTGCAATTTTTTCAATTACACCTGGTCCTGATGAATAATTACCTTTTGTTTGCGTTAATACGATCTTTACTATCATTTTTTTTGATACTGTAGCGACTGACATGATAAAGTGTCACAATCGCCGACTTCGTAACCCCAAACACAACTTTCTAGCACCCTCTTCAACCCCTCATCCCCCGGGTCCCGCCTCCCCTTACCGCATCAATTAGTACCCCGCTATCAGTCTTCCGTGCTGTACGTTCTGCCCACGTCCAATTGGCTTTTCTCCAGTTTCTTTCCATAGTCCAAAGATGTGCAGGTTAGGTGAACTGGTATTACTAAATCGGCCTGTGTGTATTTATTTATTCACCCTGTTCAGGTGTGATGACTACTGTGATAGGCTTCATCTGCCCCGCAACCCTGCCCTGGATAACTGGACTGTTTTCTTTTTGAAGGTGTATGCAGCCCTTCACTAACTCAGCTATATACGGTACATATGTACATGTGTTTGTAGATGTTGTGACCACTAGGGGTCATTGCAGCACCTCAAACCTCAGACACAACCGCCATGACACAAGTCCCAATACAACATAAAGATTTATTTTTACAGACACCTTTTTAATCAACACAATCACAATACAAGCCTTCTCCTTATCTTTTCCTCTCTCCTTCCTCTCCTCCAGACAAGCTTTGTCCTTCTTCCACCCAACTCCAACTCGTCTAGATGAGGTTGAGCAGCTTCTTTTATGTTGGAGTATTTCCAGTGCTAGGGCATAACCCGATGAAAGCAATTCCAGGTTCAAACTGAAATTTTAAAAAGTAAGGATGATGGATGGAAACCAAGGCTGCATTACACGGACATTGATACCCAGTGTGCCCTGCGGATGTCCACACAGCTAGTGTCACCCAGGGAGGCTGCCATCTAGCATGTTGGGAGGAGCATGTAGTCCAACCAGGATGTCTCCCCATGTCCTTTCAATATACTGGCCTCCTATCTGGGCCAGGAATTGCCCTTCACACCAGATGGGGTGCCAGTCAATGCTCTAGGGCAGTTACCATGTAAATATCATAGGTGTAGTTCGATATTGGCAGTGGGGGTTTTGGGTTTCAACCCCCTTCTTGAAATATAGTAATCACACTAATTATGATTTGTATACTAAAATTAATTGTGTGCATATGTATGCACATAAATGTATATATAAAGTGTATAGTATAGTACATGAATTTGTACATGTGAATGTAAATATACTGCTCAAAAGAATTAAAGGGACACTTTTTAATCAGAGTATAGCATAACGTCAATGAAACTTATGGGATATTAATCTGGTCAGTTAAGTAGCAGAGGGGGTTGTTAATCAGTTTCAGCTGCTGTGGTGTTAATGAAATTAACAACAGATGCACTAGAGGGGCAACAATGAGATGACCCCCAAAACAGGAATGGTTTAACAGGTGGAGGCCACTGACATTTTTCCCTCCTCATCTTTTCTGACTGTTTCTTCACTAGTTTTGCATTTGGCTACAGTCAGTGTCACTACTGGTAGCATGAGGCGATACCTGGACCCTACAGAGGTTGCACAGGTAGTCCAACTTCTCCAGGATGGCACATCAATACGTGTCATTGCCAGAAGGTTTGCTGTGTCTCCCTGCACAGTCTCAAGGGCATGGAGGAGATTCTAGGAGACAAGCAGTTACTCTAGGAGAGCTGGAGAGGGCCATAGAAGGTCCATAACCCATCAGCAGGACCAGTATCTGCTCCTTTGGGCAAGGAGGAACAGGATGAGCACTGCCAGAGCCCTACAAAATGACCTCCAGCAGGCCACTGGTGTGAATGTCTCTGACCAAACAACCAGAAAGACTTCATGAGGGTGACCCAAGGGCCCCATGTCCTCTAATGGGCCCTGAGCTCACTGCCCAGCAGCATGCAGCTCGATTGGCATTCGCCATAGAATACCAGAATTGGCAGATGCACCACTGGTGCCCTGTGCTTTTACAGATGAGAGCAGGTTCACCCTGAGCACGTGACAGAAGTGAAAGGGTCTGGAGAAGCCATGGAGAACATTATGCTGCCTGTAACATCATTCAGCATGAGCAGTTTGGTGGTGGGTTAATGATTGTCTGGGGAGGCATATCCATGGAGGGTCACACAGACCGCTACAGGCTTGACAAAGGCACCTTGGCTGCCATTAGGTATCAGGATGAAATCCTTGGACCCATTGTCAGACCCTATGCTGGTACAGTGGCTCCTGGTGCACGACAATTCCTGGCCTCATGTGGTGAGAGTATGCAGGCAGTTCCTGGAGGATGAAGGAATTGATACCATTGACTGGCCACCACACTTTCCTGACCTAAATCCAATAGAACACCTCTGGGACATTATGTTTTGGTCCATCCAATGCCACCAGGTTGCACCTCAGACTGTCCAGGAGCTCAGTGATGCCCTGGTCCAGATCTGGGAGGAGATCCCCCACAACACCATCTGTCATCTCATTAGAAGCATGCACCGATGTTGTCAGGCATGTATACAAGAACACGGGGGCCATACAAAGTGCTGCATAAATTTGAGTTGCTGCAATTCAATTTTGGCAAAATGGACTAGCCTGCCACATAATTTTTTCACTCTGATTTTTGGGGCGTCTTTGAATTCAGGGCTCTGTAGGTTGATCATTTTCATTTCCATCAAACGATGTGGCATCCTTTCGTTCCTAACACATTACCCAGTCTATATCAGTATAGATATCCAGGAGGATTTCTTTTTCCCATTGAGATCTGATGTGTTTTCAAAGTGTTCCTTTAATTTTTTTGAGCAGTTTATATATGTATAATAATGTAGAACTATTACATTTTTTTCTTCATCTATCCATTTGTCCACTTCTTATCACGCTTAAGCCAAAAATGTCGCAGTGCACAGATCCTTTCCCAACATGATTAGGCGAAAGGCAGGAGGCGATCCTGAGATAATCATAGGGCACACTAACTGAGACACACATGCACACACATTCTTTTAATACAAAACTTCTTTCATTCACAGCTTCAAAGATGCTTAGCACCATCCTATATAATGTGGCCGCTCTGTAAGTGCTGGGCGCTGCGGCCTTTTCAAGCAACACTCAACGTTAGGCAGGAATCGATTCAGAACAGAAGACACAATCATTGCGACGCTCACACACCCACCCACACAGTTTGGTCCCATTTATGTGGCGATTTTTTTCTTTCTCAGCCTCGCAGCGCTTAGCACCAGCCTTGTCTAACGTACTGTATTTGCTCTGCCTGCGTGTGGCGCTGCAGCTTTTCCCAGGATCAATAGCTACATAGAAGAAGAAATCACGATCATCGCAAGACACGGTCACCAGGACCCGCACACACTGTTAGGTCTCATTATTTTGCACTTCTTTTATCCACATCCTTTGCCTGATGTGTTTGCTCATTACTTGCTGCAGGCGCCGCAGCCTTTCTCGGCATCATTAGGCGCAAGGCAGGAATCGATCCTCAACGGGCGGCTACATATTTAGAAGGCTCAGTCACCGAGACACACACGCACGTACACACTCTTTGGTCTCTCATCATATTGCGCTGCTTTCCTTCATGACTTCGGAGCGCTCAGCGCTGCACCTGCCCGATGTTGTTTGCGCTGTACGTGCTGCAGGTCGATCACTTAAAGCGCGTCATTTCACTCCCACCGATTCCTTTAAAGCTGCCAAAGTGTGAAACAAAAGGTTAAAAAAACATCGAACGGACCTGAAAGACATTATTGCATACTACAATAACGGACTTTACAGTAATTCAAACGACCAATTTGGTAGAAGGGAGAGAAGTTAAAGTTCAATTATAATTAGTTCTGTTTAGTGCAGTAGCACGGCTGTGCGTTTGTTTTTCCATTGGAACTTTTTGTGTGTGTGCGCGCGCGTGAATGTACGCGTGCAGAGCACTGCATGGTTTTGCAGGCTGCGGTCTTGGAGTGAATAACGACATTTGTGGAGGACGGCTAGTAAAATCGAGAGCGAGACGGAGAGAGGAAGGGAGGGAGGGAGGAAGGCAGCGAGGGAGTGAGTGAGAGAGTGAGGAAGAGAGGGAGATCCTGCTCAACGGTAATCGCTATGTTTTCCATTGTGTGATATCACTCAATACTCCACCCTGAGCGTATGTCGTAGTGGAATGGAGGAGATCAGGCGAATGGACGCCGTTTTATTGCGGTAAGTAGAGCCGTTTACAGTTAGAAACGATTCTGGCATTTATATATATTTTTGGTGTGTGTATGTGTGTGTGTGTGTGCGCGCACGATCCGTCTCCTCAGCGCCGCCGCGGCTTCACTCCGCATCCCGAGACAGAGCCCTCCGAATCCTGCGCCGATCGCAGCGGGTGCGGGGCGAGTGTTGATAATGAGGTTGTGCCAGTGCCCGGTTTTTATTTATTGTTTGAGAGGAGCGTATGCTCGCATATACAGTTTGCAGAATGTCTGTCATGTCCATGCTATAATGATTTAAAAAAAAAACAAAGACAAGCAGTCCGCCTGCATAGAGAGAAAAGATACGGGAACAAGGCGACACTTTTTTATACTGATCGGAATTTATGGGCTTCCTGCTCCCCGTACTGGTTGAACCCCTGACTGAAGGAAAAGGTCCATGGACCATCAACGGGCAAAAGTTAGTTAGTGAGTAGCTATTTATTTATCCAATCTTTTAACCGACTACAGTTGAGATGTAAAATAATTAATATAATAATCTTAAAGTGGGCTCGGGAATAGATACCCTGACTTAGCTCCCTTGCCCCATTAGACTGGAGAAGTGACTAGAAGTTAAGGATTTCATGTGCCTGCTGTGATTAAAAATGTCCAGCTCATGCAGTTTGGACGGCCGGCCACACTTTAGTCCTCTTTAACTATAAACCAGGAGAGGGACTGGGACAGCGACATCGTGCAAAGCCGTGTCAAAACATTCGGGCATCGTCTCACATGTTTTTGTGTCAAACTTTGAATCTGAAATGAGTCCTTTTCCTTCAGGGCACCACAAGGCTCCAAACAGCGTAGTGTCAACAATTTCGAGCAAATGACAAGTCCATTGTAAGATTTTAACGATTTGCGATTACTGTGTAAAACTATTTAAGGAGTTGCGCCGTGTGTTGAAGGACCCAAGCTGTATGATAAATAGATGGATCTCAAGATTGTTACCAGTAGGGGCCACTTATGTCTACCCCGAACACCATTCCGAAACGCCAAACCTCAACCTGTGTGAATCTCAAGATTGTGACCAGTAGGGGGCACTTCGGAGAACAACCTTAGGCGCTGACAGGAGTTGTGGGTTCAGAAGACTTTTTATTTTCAGAGCCACATGGTAGTCCAAGATGGAGGCACACCAGACGAGCACAGCCACATAGCAGCTACTGGGGGAACAGCCCTCCCCACCAAACCTCTCCCCACCATTTACTTATTTAGCTGACACTTTTATCCACGGCGACTTACAAAACTTGTGTTACAGTTGGTGACGTTGGTTTTGCTTTTTCAAACTGGAGCACCTGCAGTGTCTGCCCCATCTGCTATTCCTGCTTCCCAGTCGATGGCAGGGTGCAGCACCCATAGTGGTCAGAGTGCTGATCCATCCCAGCTCTCCATCCATTTAACAGTAAAGCATTCCCTTCCATCCCAGCCTGTGTCTGTCACAAGGTGAAAGTAGAGACGTCACGGATAGAGACTTTCATAATGAACACTGGAGAGTGCTCTGAGCAAGTCTGATTATGCAGAAGAAGCACAGTGTGATGGGTGTCCAGAGATATTACCCATCCGGGACACCAGCTGGATGGAAGGACTGGGGTAGAGAGTATCTGTGAGGCACTACCTCCCCTGGGACTTTAGAGCAGGGGTGGGCAAAGTCGATCCTGGAGGGCCGCAGTGGGTGCAGGTTTTTGTTCCAACCCAATTGCTTAATAAGAAGTACTTGTTAAGATTTTGAACCCTTATTGCTTATTTTAGTCTTAAACAGCCGTGTCCTTCGTTTTTAATCGCTCCTTATTAGCAATAAGATACAAGTGACAAAAGAAACCAGCAGTTCCCCATTTAGCTTGTTTCCATTTACACTTCTGTGTGAATTTATCGTGCACTAATTGGTTTAATTAAATACTTGGAAGGTAAGTGAAAAGAAAAAAGTGAAGGACTGAGAATTACTCATCCATTTGAGGCCACAAATCATGACATGCCAGAGTTAAAGCACTAAATAAGCAATTAAATTACATTATTGGCTCATTTTCTAATTAAGCAACTGGGTTGGAGTAAAAACCTGCAGCCACTGCGGCCCTCCAGGACTGACTTTGCCCACCCCTGCTTTAGAGAGGCTGGGGCACCAAGGATTCCCGCAGGGCATGCTGGGAGTTTGAGTTTAGCACAGCTCTTTTGGGTTCTGTGGGTAGCAACCAGGGGGAGCTGCAGAGCCGCGCTTTGGGCTTTCACCCTGATTAATGAGCCACCCGGAACACCCCGAAGGGTCTGCTTAAAAGGAGCCCCCCCACTCCATTCAGGGAGCCAGAGTCGAGAAGAAGAAGATGAAGTTTGCTGCCAGAGGAGTGGAGGTGGAGAAGAAGAATCAGAAAAGGCTATTGGGCTGCACTGTGCTATTGGGTGCTTTATGTACTGTGGTGTGGAGAGGAGAGAAAGGGGGCTTCTCCACGTGAACTAAACATGGACTGGGCGGCAGGACTGGGGAATGAAGGATACCAAATCATTTTACCAATCTGTTAGAGCTCAGTGTGGGGGAAATGATCTGAAAGTCCCGCCATGCTACCTACACCCTTAAAGATGAAGGTGACGAGTGGTTGTTCTGAGCAGCGCTATTAGGGAACCAGTTTTGGTACGCAAAAGAACCATCCACATGAAGCTTCCTGAAAGAACCTTTACATATTTAGATCCATAGTGGGCTCCATTTGTGAAATCCCAATGGGTCTGCATCCACTAACACTGGCTAAGTTCAGGTTTTCTTGATCTTCAGTATCCTGCTAGCTAACCAACTCTACATTAAAGCTTTCTGTCTTATCCAAATATTAGGAAACTTTTTAATGTCCAAAGAACCAGTTTCATAAGCAGGGAAGCCTTCCCAGAATGCAATTGTTCTTTGTCAAGCAATGGCTCTCCAGATTACCACACAGCCCAGTTAAGTGCCACTACAGAGGCAGGTCTTTTTAAGAGTGTACATTTGGATTTGTTTAGGAAGCTACAGCGACTCTGCATGAATATTACCCAAGGCAATGGCTGCAATTAAAGTTAGGCCAAAGCAGTCCTCAAACACAAAAAAAAAATGAAGCTGAGGTAGAAAAAGAAGGCCACATCCTTTTAACGTCACATTTTGAGGTTTGTCAACTCTCAATGTGTGACAGAACATTTTATTTTTAAATGATCTGAAGGCTATCCTATATTGTGGTGCAATCAAAGAGTACACACAAATCAGGTCACACCATTGCGATTGGTGGCAGCTGCAGAAAGAACGGTTGATGGAAAGGTCAATGGGACACGATACAGAGAAACGTTGGAGAAAACCAAAAAATCCTTACGCTGTTAAAAATAAAGGTGCCAAAGCAAAGTGGTTCTTCAGAGCAATGCCAGAGAGGAACCATTTTTGGTTCACAAAAGAGCCCCCCTACATGAAGGTACCAGAAATAACTTATTTTTTTTTATTTAGATCCATAACCAGTTCCATGAATAGATGATCACGTATTTGTGGACCACCAGTGGGCTCTTGATTTTAAACGGACTCTTGCTGCATACCCTAACAGAGGCTGAGGTCAGGCGTTCTTGATCTAGATAGATAGATAGATAGATACTTTATTAATCCCAAGGGGAAATTCACATAATCCAGCAGCAGTATACTGATACAAAGAAACAATATTAAATTAAATAGTAATAAAAATGAAAAGAATTAAAATAAAATTAATGTTCGCATTTACTCCCCCGGGTGGAATTGAAGAGTCGCATAGTGTGGGGTCTCCTCAGTCTGTCAGTGGAGCAGGACGGTGACAAAAGTCTGTCACTGAAGCTACTCCTCTGTCTGGAGATGACACTGTTCAGTGGATGCCGTGGATTCTTCATGATTGACAGGAGTTTGCTTAGTGCCCGTCGCTCTGCCACAGATGTTAAACTGTCCAATTTTAATCCTACAATACAGCCTGCCTTCTTAACAAGTTTGTCCAGGCGTGAGGCGTCTTTCATCTTTATGCTGCCACCCCAGCACACCACCGCGTAGAAGAGGGCACTCACCACAACCGTCTGGTAGAACATCTGCAGCATCTTACTGCAGATGTTGAAGGATGCCAACCTTCTCAGAAAGTATATTCTGCTCTGAGTCTGTTAGTGTCCTGCTAGGTAGCCTTCAATAATGAAAGATTTCTGTTTTGTTCACACATTAGGAGCATTTTTAAAGACCATGCAGTGTGAAAGGCACCCTTCACATTATAAGATGGTTCCTTGTTGACCAAGAGTTCTATAAGGAAGCACACAATCCAGGACCATGCCATTACAGAAGCAGCATTTTTAAGAGTGTGGGCAGCAAAACAGACCCGTTACTACAGACTAATGGCCCAAAGTAGACCACCGGAGTGACACAATAGTGGCTCCAGATGAACAAAACAGAGGCCATCCACCCTCGTGATCTTTAAACTCACTGGAAATCATCATTGCTGCCCATCACAGTTGCCCAACTAAGTTAACACAGGCAAGGGAATGTTGTAAAGAGGAAGTGGCCGATGTTCACGATGTGCAAAGTTTCCTGAAATTTCTACAATGGAAAAAAAAAAAAAAGTGCCGTTGGTTACAGCTGCTAGAAGGGGGTCCGGCAGAGACAGATCTGAGCCTGGAGTGATTACTTCATCAATGGTGATATTTCAGGTTTTGAAATTCTACTTCATCGTTTTAGTTTTATATTAAAGGGAGTCTAAGAAGAGACTAAAATCTAAACGTGTGCCGTGAAATTTTTAAAATTTGGGGGATTCAAATGTTTTTCAGGTCCTGCGGACTGTTTACTAATATAGATATGAGTACATTATTGAGCAGCAGTAGTAGTGCGGTCAACTGTAAAGAGTGAACTTCCATGTCCAGCCAACATATCGTGGACCTCCATACATGACTGCACACTTACTGAAGGATATTGAAAAAAGAAACCCTTGGTGCGGCACGGAACGGGGGGGCTCACTTAGTGCAGTCATAGACTGTCACGTATCTGAACCAAAGTGTGGCTCTGGGGGCCAGTCGGTTCAATTCCGGTTATTCTTACAAAGCACATGTCCACTTCAGGCACTCCAGCCACGTGTCTCGGGTACAATGGAGGTCGCAATAAAACACTACACTTGGTAGACAGTGAGGGGGCATTGGTTTTATTTATTCCCTTACCTTCAGTATTTTATGTCCCAGATGAAGTGCCCACCATTGCCCAGGTTTTATATTTGTACTACCGGGAATCCCCCTGCTTGCTTCGCTCGCCAACCTCATTCCTGTGCTACGCGCCAGCCACTTTGCGCCTCTGCCACTCGCGTTGTGAAGAGGGGGGCTGAACACACCCCAAGGAGACGCGGTCGCTCCTCCGAAACCCCCTCTTAAACTGTGATACAATGGGAAATAAATTCGGTGTTTTTTTTTACCTCCACTTTGCCCGATCAGCTGCTGCTGCCGTGCCGTGTGATCTGCATCTCACGCGGTCCTTTGAACATTGAAAAGCCTGGACAGCTGCTGTCCTACTCTTTGTGTTTTATTTCTGGCCCTGGGCGTTCTTAAATCTGTTGGCACAAAGTCTTATCTCGCGGGACATAAGTTCTTGATATTTTTTAGTTTATAATTTAAAAACAGAATCTGAAAATCTAACAGCATCAAATTAAATTTTGATAAATTCTGAAAAGAATGATACCAAACATATATAGTTAGATAGATAGATACTGCAGATATGTAGGTTTTAAAAAAGCCCGATTTAAAGCGTGACAAAAAAGTCACATAAAATCGTTACACAAAATCGTTGCACTTTTAGGCTTAGGATTTTATATAAATAGAGTAGATAATGGGTTAAAGTAAGAGAGCAAATCCTTCTGTGTTTCTTTTCAAATGTTGACCCTTTTGTCATTGCTGGCTGTCCCACTCCTTACCTCCACGAGCTCTCAATCAGTTTCTGCCACCCCAAAAGTTGTTCTATTTGATTGAATTCCATAATTGTGGTAAATCCTTGTTGGGTTGAAGTATGAATGCTGCTTGTTCAGAGTTTCTGGTTTACTACTGTGGTGTCACGAGGAAACGTTCAATTCCCACATTCATAAACTGGATGGCTTGTAGAATAATTAAATCACAGACACGGTACATAAGTCGATGAAGCTATCAGTTTTGGTGTTGTTAGCGCTATTGAGCTCCTATTCTTGATAAAACCTGTGAGACTTCTTATATTCTGTGTGCTTCATTGGGTTAACCTTAATACTCTTGCAGAATGTCATGAACATCCACTCGGCTCTGTTGGATTAATGAGAGTTATCTGTGGTGCTGGGCTCTCATTACAACTCCCGCCCTCACTTGTTGTCGTCTTTTTCTTGAAGGATCATCAGTTTTTGCATTTCTCTTTGCATTTCTTCATGACAGATTTAAGTGGATATTCAGTGACTTGGCTATTTTCTTGTCTCCATCCCCTGTTTTGTGCTTTTCGCACAGTTACTCTGAGTGTGCCTTTGTCTTCATTGTTTAGGTCAGGCCATCATATTGACTCTCCACCTTCCAGATGCCAGGGCATTTAGACAACAATCAATGGAAATCCCAGACGGGCGACCTCCATTAAGCGAATTCTGTGACTTCTAAAACAAATGGGCTGCACCAGTGAGCGTTTAGGGGTGTCTTATTAAAGGAAGCAAATAATTATGTGATCAGCTATTTTGTGTTTTATATCTGCAATTAATATTAGACCACTTTGTAGAGATCTGTTTTCGCTTTGACATTCAAGAGTCTTTTCTGTTGATCCAAAGCCAAATTAAATCCTCAGGGATTCAAAGTTATATAACAAAAAAAAAAAAAATGAAAACTTCAGTTTTTATCTCCCTCTCTACCTCTATCTTTTTACTGTATATAGTGCCTTTTCTTTCTATCTCTATTTCTCTATCTACTCAGGTCCATAATTATTTGGAGAGTGACACAATTTTCATAATGTTAGCTCTGTGTGCCACCACAAGGATTTGACATAAAGCAGTCATGATGTGATCGTAGTGTAGACTTTCAGCTTTAATTTAAGGAGTCTGACAAAAATATTGTATAAGCTGTTTAGAAAAGACAGCCATTTTCATAAATCTCAAAAGTATTTGGACAAACTAACACAATCATAAATATAATGATCACTTTCAATATTTGGCTGAAAGTCCTTTACAGTCAATGACTGCCTGAAGTCTGAACCCCTGGCCACCTCCAAGTGCTGGGGATGCATCTATCTATCTATCTATCTATCTATCTATCTATCTATCTATCTATCATATAGTGCCTTTCATATCTATCTATCTATCTATCTATCTATCTATCTATCTATCTATCTATCTATCTATCTATCTATCTATCTTATCCTGCCAACTATACTAAAATTCATATCTATCTATCTATCTATCTATCTATCTATCTATCTATCTATCTATCTATCTATCTATCTATCTATCTTATCCTGCCAACTATACTAAAATTAATATCTATCTATCTATCTATCTATCTATCTATCTATCTATCCTGCCTGCAATACTAAAATGTATATCTATCTATCTATCTATCTATCATATAGTGCCTTTCATATCTATCTATCTATCTATCTATCTATCTATCTATCTATCTATCTATCTATCTATCTATCTATCTATCTATCTATCTATCTATCATATAGTGCCTTTCATGTCTATCTATCTATCTATCTATCTATCTATCTATCTATCTATCTATCTATCTATCTGTCTTTATACTGTGTATAGTGTCTTTTCTTTCTTTCTTTCTTTCTTTCTTTCTTTCTTTCTTTCTTTCTTTCTATAAACATACAAATCCCCAAACATTAGTGAAAAGGAGAGATCATATCAAGAATGGTCAAATAATTATCGTCTTTAATTGTGTCAGCATAACACATTGAAAACAGCCTTGACAGAATGCATTAGTCTTTCGCTTCATGGAGAAAAAAGTGCAATTTCCAGTAATCTGTTACCCTGGTATTTTCCTAAATATACACTAGTCTGTTAGGATGTTATTATGAAATTGCCAACATTTCGCTCCAGCAGCTGTTGAGTAATGCTCGTATCCTGTTAGAACAGGTCAGAGGTATGCTGCAATAAAACTTTTATGAAATCCACAAAAAATGCTGAAGTGAAATACTGAGCTCATTCATAGTAGGTGGTGATTTTTACTACCACACTAATCAGTACTGTACAATATTGTAGTGTAGTGGATTTATGTGAAGTAAATCCCATTTCTGTACTGGTGCTGGTTTGCAGTGTCCTTTGAGTTCCACTGCTCTGCTCCTGGTGAGGTGGTCTTTGGCATCATCTTTTGACTGTCTGGCCACTGTGAGTTCTGTAAACTGCAATGCTTCATTGTTTCCAGTAATTAGAATGTGCACCTTATTAGCTGTTTTGGACGATTATTCCAGCTTTTGTCGACGTTTGGAGACCCACTGCTTTATCTGTGGACATTTCTGAATGGGCGTTCATTCCCTTCTGTAATCCTTCAGACAGGATGACAGCCATACCATGTTAAGGGAGCTTTAGAATGAATCTCTTACGATGGAAGTGAAGTTGCTAACTTTATTTAAATTTTTTTTTCTTATTTGAATTCTGCTGTTATCAATTATACAGCTTTGATTAATCTTTTAACATTGTGTAAAGAATTTTGTGACACTGAATACCTTTAAGATGGTATAAATATGCAATAAATATAAAGATTGCCTCCTTCCTTGAATTTACGATCAAAACTCTTATCAAAGACTAAAAATATTATCATATCTTTTAGAATTGCACAAGAGTGAAGATCTAATAAGGGCAGGGATTGGACGTTTTGGATCATAAGAGATGTACACACAAATGATAATGATTATGCTTCAGCATGAACGGAGACAAATGAGCCTCTGGCCTTTAGTTGGAGGCCCGCGTTTTGCAGCTCCACCTTTACCTTTATTTTTGTGGAAGGCGATTTTTGTGTTGGGTGTGTTGTGGTTAAGATGTCAAGATGACTCCACCAGACCACAGGTCTACATCCTCCTCCCCTGTGTGACCTAGATCAGGTAGGCCTGCACTTTCCATCTAACAATGTAGCTGTTCAACAATAGCTTTTAGGACAGCATTTTTATAGGTGCATTAAAAACATTAAGCAATATATGCCTACTACTATTTGAAAAGTAAATGTATGTATACCTGCGGTGGGCTGGTGCCCTCCCCAAGGTTTGTTTCCTGCCGTGCACCCTGTGTTGGCTGGGATTGGCTCCAACAGGACCCCCTTGACCCTGTAGTTTGGATATAGCGGGTTGGATAATCGATGGATGGATGTATACGATTGAACAGTTGATTTTTTCTAAACCAAAAATTTATATTATCATTGAGTTCCTTGGCCCCTAAAATCCCAAAGATTTTATCTGAAAAATTATCTTAGAAGCTTGTAAATACTGAACTATCCATCAATCTATTTTCTGCCATCTATCCCTTTGCCACATCCCTTTTCCCGGCCTTCCTTCTCCAGTGTGTCCTCGGTCTTCCCCGGGGTATTCTCCTGGCTAGACGTGTCAGAGACACCTCCACAGGGTGGATTTCCAGGAGATGCCCAAACTACCTCAAGTGGATGCATCGGTTCAGCGGATTTACGTTGAGCTTCTCCCGAATGTCTGCGTTCCTCACCCTATCTCTAACCTTAACCCAGACACCTAGTGAAGGAAGCTCATTTCTGCCACTTGTATCCACGATTGAATTCTTTTAGTCACCAATACTGGAGGAAATAGTAAAACATATTGAATGAAAATTAGAAATAATATCTAAATCATGAAGACTTCTGCTCTAATACATCAAATTAATTTCCATTAGTGACTTTCATTACAGCAGACTGTGCTCCTTTTCCCCATTTCTGTTCTGGATTGAAGCCCACAAGAGCTTTTCAGTGCTGCCTTCTGGTGGAACATGCCATTACTGGAGCACTAAACCAACAGCCATGTTCATGCCTTTAATTATTTCCAGTTAGTGTGGGATATCAGTATTCATCAGGTCAACATTGCTCTCATTAAACTTCTTTCCAATGTAGCTGTGCACATGAAGTTAAGACCAGACATTGGTGCTAACATTCCAGGTCAATATAGTGCAATAAAGTGGAATGACACAAAAAAGCTTTGAACACGCTAACTAAAATTGAGTTAATAGTCGGTGGAGAAGCCTTTGTTTGCAATGACCTCTGGAAGACCCTTCCTGTACAAAGAAATGAATCTCCTACGGTACTCAGGTGGGATTTGGCCCATTCTTCTAATCAGACCGCCTTTAATTGTGACGATTCTGGCGAATCTTGACCTTCAGTTCCTTCCACAAATGTTTCCTTGGGTTTAAGTCTAGTGGTTGACTGGGTCATTCCAGCACCTTTACATGTCTTCCTCTGGAACCAATTGAGAGTTCCCTTTGGAGTATGTGTCCTGCTGGAAAATACAACCTGCATCTCATCCTCATCGTCCTGGTGGATGGCAACACATTCATCTCAAGAACTTCCAGTTTTGTGGCTCTATTCATCTTCCTTTTAGAGTCTACCAGTACCATGAGATGATGAGTCCACCGCTAATTTCCCTGTAGGTATGATCCAAACATCTTGTCTGACAACACTATGTTCTCCTAGCAATCTACAGGCTTTTATAAAACCAGCCTTTCTTTAGGGATGGAGTGTTCTGCATTGATCACACACTGAGCCTGGAACGGTGGAGAGTGTTGCCTATTTCCTCTGTGACGTCTGTACCTCCTGCTTCCAGGTCTTTCTAGAACTCCTCTCAAGTGGTCCTTGGCTTGTGGCTGTTTGGTTCTGGGGTTTAAATTACAATACAATACAATACAGTTTATATTTGTATAGCCCAAAATCACACAGGAAGTGCCACAATGAGCTTTAACAGGCCCTGCCTCTTGATGGCCCCCCTGCCTTGACTCTCTAAGAAGACAAGAAAAACTCCCAAAAAAAAAACCTTGTAGGGAAAAATGGAAGAAACCTCGGGAAAGGCAGTTCAAAGAGAGACCCCTTTCCAGGTAGGTTGGGCGTGCAGTGGGTATCAAAAGAAGGGGGTCAATACAATACAATACAATACACAGAACAGAACAAATCCTCAATACAGCATAAAAATAAAAATTTTAGAAGTATGGAGCAAAATTTAACAGGTGATGATATCACATAATAAGATTTGGATATTTTTAGAGTCCTGGAGACCTCATCCATCAAGCTGCCTCCCCATTTGGCCATTCCATGGCTGAAACAGTGCTGGGCCAGCCAATCCGATGAAAGGACCCCTCTTTCCCATGATTCCTGCGATCCTCCATCAGGGATGACTTTACCACAGGCAGGCAAACAACTTGGCCGTATTTTAAAGTCAATTCTAAATGACACAGGTAACAAGTGTAATGACGCTAAGACTGGAGTGATGTGCTCAGATTTTCTTTTCCTAGTGAAGATTCTAGCAGCTCCATTCTGCACTCGTTGCAATCGATTGGTGTCTTTTTTGGGTGGTCTTGAGAGGAGTGCGTTACAGTAATCTAGTCGACTAAAATCAAAAGAGTGAACTCATTTTTCATCATCTTGCAAAGTTATAAGGAATCTAACATTTGCTATATTTCTTAAGTGAAAAAATGCTGTCCTAGTAATCTGATTAATATGTGATTGAAAATTCTTATGTGACAGCTTGGTAACGCAGGATTTGTTAACTTGCATTCAGAGACGGGGAGCCCATTTTCACAGAGTGGAAGTTCTAACCTACTGGCCTACACTGACCCAGCTGACTCTTAGTAACACAAATATGGGTCGAATTAGTGAAATCGGATCATTTTGTGCTTTTTGTCACTGTGTTCAATACCGTTTTTTTTCTTGTGTCATTCCACTCCATTGCACATAACATTTTTTATGGACTGTAATTTTACGATTTCTTTAACTCTGTCGTTTTATCCAATTAATATTAATGTCAGGTCTAAATTTCATGTGAATATCTTGTTTAATGAGACAAATGTTGACATGTTGAATACTTGATTTCTCCCAAAAGCATATAGCTAATGCTAAATAAGGCCAAGCGTTACAACACCTCCTGATTGTGCGCTTATGTAGTCCTCAAAATGGAGACACTCAGCTTTATAATTTGATCTAGTGGGTGACTCAGGGGGCATCGCTAGCTTTGGCACTTAAGGCCTTAGCCCCCCTCTCTGATAGAGCAGATGAAAACATTCCTCTTGGAGTTAATGTTTGAGGTAGTTGGGGGTTGGATGCCCCCCTGGAGTTTTCGTGCTCTATTTGAGCATTTTCATGACACCTAAACAAGAGGAACAGCCACATTGGGGGGCTACAAGCCTAAGTGAATTGGACAGGTGAGGTTCAGGGCTCTCTTTGACCAGGGGCTGGATGCCTGATATCAAGGGGCTAAAGCCTTTGTGGATGCCTGAGTGAAGGAAGTTTCGACAAAGCAGAAAAACTTTGGGGTGCCAACACGACCCTCCCTGTTTACTAATAATGTCCAATAAAAAAAAATGCAACATTCGATGGTGTGAGAAGAATAACAAAAGGAATTTCCACGTGGTGGAGTGGCTTCTAAATGTTTCAGCACTGCAGAGGGGTCATCTGACTCGGAGCTCCCTTCCATCAGGTTGTCTCTGTGACAACGACCCCTACCTTCCAGCCGGTCGACCTTTTGAAGCCCTGGGACCGGAAAGGGGCGGAGTCAGTTGACCTCATTGGGTAGTTGGTTGAGACTGTGGTGGAAGAAAATGACAAGACCGTTAGCAGCAGCAGTGCCCCCTCTTGGAATGGGGTGGTATCACATACCCGGGAAGAGGTTGGATGGTGGTCCTTGGGCATGCATGTATGACACTCTGGAAGCCCCCTCCTAATAATGCCATGGTGTTGTGCCACCATTTGCATATGGCACCCCCAGAATGGCTAATGGGTCTTTTAGTGGAGTAGAAGATATGGAGAAAGATGATCCTCTGTGGCAACCCTTAATGGGAGCAGCCGAAAGAAGAAGAATGAAATAACTGCCACGATAGCCTAAAGTCTCTGTGACTATAAAACATATGTAGTTGTGGATGAATGGGGATTTGAAGCCCAGAGATACTGTATGTATGTTGTGGACATGTTGGACCCGGACACCGACAGACTGACACAGAAAGTCTTAAATCACACACGTTTATTTACAACCCTTACCCCCAAGACAACAGACAATGTGCAAATCACCACAGACACAGTCTCTCTTGACTCCTCACTGCTTCTTCGGCAACCTCCAACTCCTCACTGACAAGCTCCGTCCTTCTTTCTCCCGACTCCGGCCCCCTGATTGAAGTGAGGCGGCCCTTTTTATCCAGTCCCCAGATGTCTCGCAGCTGCTCCCTGATTAACATCCGGCAGCACTTGTGGTGTGGTGGAAGCACTGCAAGGGAATTCAGTTCTCCTTCCAGCAGCACTCCCGAGTGTGGCGGAAGTGATACATACGCTAGTCCAGGGGCTATCCAGAAGCCCCCTGGCGGTGGCCACGATGGAGCATAGGGTTGGATCTCCCATTTCAGTGGTCCCCTTACAAGCCAGGGGCACTGCCCCCTTGTGGCCCAGGGAAAATACTGCCCTTCTTCTGGTACTTCTGTACTTCTGGTGTCCCGGTGGGGCAAGGTCCCTGGACATCTGTCACAATGTATTATCTAGCACTTTTCATAATCACAATAAGTGGTTTGCAAGCTGATTCAGTGATTGAGCTCCTTCCTCCATATCATACCCTTCAAGTATTCCACTCTGCAGAGTAACCCGGATGAAGACTTTCTACACATGGCTGATCAAACTGCTCACCACCATCTTCATACCCTTGAGTTACTGAACCAAGGAGAACAAAGTACAGGTCGCCTTTCACTGGCACCAAGCCGGAGGGAGTTCAAGCCTGAAATGAATGAACACTTTCACTGCGGTGGGCTGCTCCTCTTGAATGGTCTGATTTGATTTTGGTTAATGAAAACCTGCACTGACAATCTGTGTGCAGGTGGGTGGTCATCATCAAGCACATCCAAGGAAAGGCCAGGAACATCAAAGGACTTGTTGTGGGCCGCTTACCGCAAAAGAAACCTCGCCTTACCATTTCTTTGGTTTTTTTTGTCACATTCAGCTGGGGGGGTCCTGGCCAAATGTCTGTGAACTCTGAACTGTTTGAAAATGGATGGACAGATGAACAGGTGCTTAATTCCAGGGCCTAGGAGAAGTAGTTACCTGCTTGGAAGTTTTCACATTTTATTAATCTACAACTTTGAACCACCAGGGGATTTAATTTGGCATTGGATCCTCCAACTTAAAGGGAAAAACTTGGGAGTTGGTGGCAGGATTGGCATTCCGGCCACTGTGAAAAACAAAAACGCATATTGTTCCAATGTGGTGCCGAGGTGTCACCTGCTACACTTGGGTCCCAATCCAGGAGGTTCGTCGTGTGGTGGCTGCTCCTAACTTGGATCCTCTGAAAAAGCCATTTTCATGTCAAACTGAAAACTGATCCCTGTAAAGTGGTCTAAATTACTAACAAATATAAAACATAAAATAGTTGATCAGTACGGTGTTTCTTTGGAGAATCCTTGGGTAACGTTGGTTTGACTTTGTGTTGCTCATGGAGTCCCGAATGAGGCACATGACCTGCATTGTGAGGGAGCATCAGTTATTACCCGAGGGTGATCAGCTCACAGGACCCTCATTGTTGAAGACCCGAGCGGCTGGACCAGGCCAATGGGATACCCACATATCACCTGGCTGTGGTTGATAGACGGCCATTTCCAGGGTTGGGGGGTTAAACTGGACCACCTGTCTGCATTGGGTTGTCAACCAGTATCCAGAGTTGTTTTGTAGTGTGGTGGGTGCGGCAACGTGCTGTACCAATGCATGCCCCCCAACCTGACCTGACCTAAGTATTCACCCCCTTCAAGTCAGTATTTTGTTGGTGGCAGCCATGCCATCCTTGAGTCTGTGTGCTCAGGTCTCTGTCTATCAGCTTTGCATATCTCCAATTTGTAAAACTGCTCAGGCTCTGTCAGGTGTCATGGTGGTCATTAGAGAACAGCCTTTGTCAAGTCAATTAGATTGAGATCTGGACTCGGCCACTGCAGAATATTCACTTTATTATTTTGGAAGCCATTTCTTTAGAGCTTTTGGCTTTATGCTTGAGGTTGTTGCATTGGCCCTCAAACAAATCTTCTCCCAAGGTTCAGGTTTCCAGCAGGCTGCCTCAGGTTTTCCTTCAGGATTTCCCCCTAATGTTCTATATTCCTTTTACCCTCATAGGTCTTTTAGGGCCTGCTGCAGACAAGCATCCCTACAAGCTGATGCCGCCTCTACCATGTTTCACATTGAGGGTGCCGCATTTATGATAATGTGAAGTGTTCAAACATGGAGTTTAGTCTGACAGTCAAAGAGCTCAATTCTGGTCTCATCACACCACAGAACCTTCTTCCAGCTGACTTCAGAGTCTCCTGTGTGTTTTGTTCTCTTTTTCCATCTCTCCCATAAAGCTGCGACTGGTGAAGCACCCAACACAGTTATTGTCTGCTGAGTCTCTCTATTCTTTCTCACTGTAGCTTGTCACTCCTTTAGAGTTCTTCCAGGTCTCTTGGTGGCCTCCTTCACTACTCTTCTTGCGCAATCACTTTGTTTTTGTGGACTGCCTACTCTAGGAGATTTCCAGCTCTGTCATACTCTTTCTGTTTCTTTATAATTAATTTAACTGACTATTCAGTGACTTGGATATTTTCTTGTCTCCATCCCCTAACTTGCGCTTTTCATGGAGTTGCCTGCATTGTTTTTTTGTAGTCAGTATGTTCTGCAGGCCACCATCCTGAGTCACCACAAGATGGGCCTTCCAGAGGGGGTGCATTTAGACAGCAATCAATGGAAAACCCAGATGGGTGAACTCTGTTGAACTAACTTTGTGATGTTTGGTCTGATGGACAGAAAAGCTGAATTGTGTTCTCATCAGACAATGCAATGTTCTTCCAGCTGAGTTCAGAGGCTCCCATGTGCTATCTAGGAAATGCTACCCAAGATGCCCAGTGCGTCTTTACTTTTTGCCATCTCTCCCATAAAACTGTGACTGATGAAGCACCCGACACAGTTATTGTCTGCAGAGTCTCTTTAATCTTTTCCATTGTAGCTTGTCACTCTTTCAGTGTTCTCATAGGTCTCTTGATGCCCTCCATCACTCGTCTTCTTTGTGGACGACCTCCTCTAGCAGATGTAAAGCTATTCCACTCTCTTTCCATTTCTTTCAAGATTTGTATAGCTGGATATTCAGTGACATGGTTGTTTTCTCGTCTCCATCCCCTGCTTTTCATTGAGTTGTGTGTAGTGATCTTTGGTGTGGAGGCGGCACGGTGGCGCTGCTGCCTCGCAGTTAGGAGACCCGGGTTCGCTTCCCGGGTCCTCCCTGCGTGGAGTTTGCATGTTCTCCCGTGTCTGCGTGGGTTTCCTCCGGGCGCTCCGGTTTCCTCCCACAATCCAAAGACATGCAGGTTAGGTGGATTGGCGATTCTAAAATTGGCCCTAGTGTGTGCTTGGTGTGTGGGTGTGTTTGTGTGTGTCCTGCGGTGGGTTGGCACCCTGCCCAGGATTGGTTCCTGCCTTGTGCCCTGTGTTGGCTGGGATTGGCTCCAGCAGACCCCCGTGACCCTATTCGGATTCAGCGGGTTAGAAAATGGATGGATGGATGGATGGATCTTTGGTGTTCATACTGACTCAGCAGATTAGGTACCTTTAGACAACAATCAATTGAAATCTCCATTCAACTAATTCTGGGCAGCTGGCTGCCCCAGTGATGGTTTATGGGTTTCGTATCGAAGGGTATGAATATTTACGGGATTAGTTTTTTTGTGCTTTATGTTTATAATTAACTTGCAGAGAGCTTATGTCACTTTGGCATTAAATTGTCAAAATGTTTTTGATCATTGCCAAAAGAGCCAAATTCAATGCATGGTGATTCAATGTTGTATTACAATAAAATGTGAAAACTTCCAAGGGGGTGAATAATTTTCATAGGCAGCGTAACTTCCTTCTGGCTGTTAATATTATTGAATAAGTCACCCGATAACAAATAATAAAGAAGAGGTCAGATAATCTGCTGCTTGTGGTGAGTGAAAAACAAATTGACCTCCTGCACTGTTCCATAACAGGCTGGTGGTCACGGTTGGGTTGGCAGTAATACGACATTGTAACTGTGAAGCGGGCGCCTCCCATGAGCAAGTGGGTTTAAAGAGCGTCGAGCTAAAAGAAAAAGGAGGCCAGTCTCTCTTTTAGGCCTTAGTGATTGATGAGGAGGGAGAGGCCCTTCAAAACCAGTTGTTGGGGTTTATGTTCGTAGAGCTGCCTTTGGTCTAGGCCTACGCCGGCAGATCAGCACCCATTAATTCTATTTACTTGGCAGAGCTCTGCTTATTAAAATATATTTATTATATTCTGGTAGAACCATTTGCATCAGAATGGTGCCCAATAGGCACAAGTGTAGCTTAGGGGTACTGTTGACTGATGAAATCCGCTGTTTAGTCTTAGTAGAGTAAAGTATTGCTCTACTTTCCTCTTTTGTATTATTAATATGTAGCCTTTGTCAGAATGCCTCAAATCTTACAGACTTACCACTGTTTATAAGGTATTGTACCATATAACTTCTCCCCACCTTCCCTTCTATATCTATAACCTCAGGCAATTTGTTGTAGTAAAAGACAAGCAGAAGTTAAGTTACACTTTAAGTAATGCATTATTGATAATATTCATAAATTCATAAATAATAACAATAAGCCTAGTACAAGTGGCATCCATACAACCTGATAAATGCTGATGTGTAGTTTCAGGCGGCACACAGACTTGTTAGTTGCTTAAAATGTCTCTAGTTAAGTCTTCATTTGTGGCCGCATGCCTGTCTCAATATGGCTGCCGAGCCGTGCTCTTCATTGTGTTGTCCTTTTCAGTTCGTGGTGTGTGAGATGGTCTTTCATCAGTTTGGTAAGAGTGACAGAGGGTGAGGTAAAGCAAGGAAATTTGTAGGTTTCTGTCCAACCTCTAGAGCCAATAGGGTGTTGTGGTACTTAAAGGCTTTTGATACAAGCCAGTTCCAAACAGCCATACTTCAGACCAATGCGGGGACAGAACACCTTCACACCTGCCACTTAATCTCCAGTAAGTGTCTTTTTCTTGCCGTATCTTCAGTTCTTCTTCATGTCTTTGTCTTTGGTCTTTTCCACGCTTCTTTATTCGTTCTGCTGTGCAGACAGGTCTGCAAAATGGAAGGTGACAAAGCAGTTTCTGTCTCATCTTCTTGGTTGTTAACCTGGTGCCAAAACTCAAACTTTGTCTCCAGGCATTTATTGGAACAGCTTGGCCACTAGTGGCACTCCTCTCCAATGTGTTAGTGGTAACCCGATCTCCTGCATGGATTTTACTCTTGTAAAAGATGCAAGAGTAAACAGCATAAAGGTTTGGGGTTTCTGGCCCCGTATATTGTAGAACAATCCACAATTCAACAAAAAGCAGGTCAAAATATAAACACAAAACAGGTTCATATGCGCGACACCATACAAGGCGTTGGCCGCCATTTTATAAGGGAGGAGCCGGAAGTGGAGGAATGCTGGGAAGGAACCGTGAGGGAGGATGGGACTGATGACGTCAAGAAAGATGGCGGAGGCAGGGCGGAAGTAGCGTACTGCGGGAATGAGGCTTATGGTGGCGGAGCGTCTTTTTTCCTGGAAGAAAGCAAAGGAGAAAGGTTAGTACCCGCCACTCCCTGCCAGCTTAACGCCTTCCTCAAGCGTGTTAAGGTCCGTCCGCGGTCTCCTATTCGCGCGTGCGTGACACTCTGCTAATTTTTTATTGTATGGTAACTTCTACCTGAAAGTATGGGCTGAAATCTCTACAAAAAGCATCTCTCCTGAAACTGACCTTTGTTCTTCACTCAAAACCAGCACACTTTTCTCCATTTTATTGCATGGAGTTTCATAGGCTGTCTTTTTAAACAACTGGGCAGTCAGGTTTTGAATTACTGAACCTAAGTGTGTGTGCTTTTTAATTACAGCCGGGCCTAGGAGTGCAGCTAGGACCCTCACACCCCTGTGCGTTCCTGACTTGCTGCCTGAGCTAATAAACCTTCCTGCTGCACCGTCCCCCATCCTTTGTTCTTTGGCTTGTCCTGTTTCATTCATTCAGACCAACTCCTAAACTGGTGCACTTTCTTTCCAACTCAGTCATTCTTGCACTAGCACTTTCAGACCTTTCACACACAAACACTTGAATTTCTTTCATTTCCACTGCTCCTTGTTTAAATTCCACACTTTCTTCACTCAGTATCCTTATTCCATTATCCATTTCCTGCCCTTCAGTCAACAATTGCCATTCAAACTCACCAGCTTCTCTGCCTTCTATCTGATTTCTTTGTCCTAAATCAAATTTCAGTGCAGCACTGGTTACCTTTCCTAACAGTGGTGAAATATCATGTTCTTTAAACCCTGGACAGGCGTCAGAATCACCTGGAGATTGTGGTGTAGTGGAGAATAATGGAAGGAAACACCCTTTCTGTTTTCCCTTCCTTTCACCCCTCTCCATTTCCTCACACTCACATTCCCACTCTTTATCTGAGCACTTATCTGTCTCAGGTACGTCACCCACCCATGTTTTAGGGTTCCACTCAGATCCCGTTACTACTGCCCTAACTTTCACCATGGGCGGTTTATACTCTCTTCCCCTGCTTTCACTGCTTTCCACTTTAGCAGTGGGTGTTCTACATGTTAGCACTTCACATTCTTCACACCAACTGTTACATCTTTCAAAACCTTCACACAACATTCCACAACTTTCACTTTCATCCACTTCATTTTCTTTCTCATACTGATCTTCCTTATGACCAATAATGCAAGATAGTAAACCTCTCATACCAGCAGCTGTCTTCTTTATACCAGAATTCTGTTTTCTTGCTTTTAATCCTTCCAGGCCTCCTCCATTTTGTGGCATGCTTAGCTCAGCTTCTGCTTTCTCTACCTGAACTACAGGTTTCCATTTCCTAGCTTTAGCCTGCTTGCCTCTGCCACTCCACTGGAAGATGGCTGCTTTTAATATGAATTTAGGTATTTCTGAGTCTACAACACTGCGGTGGGCTGGCGTCCTGCCCGGGGTTTGTTTCCTGCCTTGCGCCCTGTGTTGGCTGAGAATGGCTCCAGCAGACCCCCGTGACCCTGTGTTCGGATTCAGCGGGTTGGAAAATGGATGGATGGATGGATTTTCATACAAACAATGGAGCTCAAAGTGCTTTACATGGTTAAGAAAGAGAAAAAAGAACACTAGTTAACGTAGAATAAGAGTAAAGAAAAAAAACCACTTCAGACAGCAGGAGAAAAAAAAAAAAAAATCTGCAGGGGTTCCGAGGCCACGAGACCACCCAGCCAGCCCCCTGTAGGCATTCTGCCTAACATAAATGACCTTAGTCAGTCCTCATTGTATTCAAGGTTTCTCATGGAATGACTTGATGATGACGGTCATGTGGACTTCTGACCTTTAATCCATCAATGTATGGACATCATGGTGCTTTGATTAGGTGGTGGTGGTGCAGGTCGCCACCACAGAAAACCGGAAAAAGAACAGAAGAGAAAGTACGGGTTAGTACGGATTTTGGAGCCACCATGAATAATAATGATACTTATTTGAATATACAGAGCATCAGGGTTACACTAAAGTGAAGTTATGAGAAAGCCATGTTACAGTAATGTGTTTTCAGCAGTGTTTTAAAGTGCTCCACCATATCAGCCTGGTGAATTCCTATTGGCAAGCTATTCCAGATTTTAGGTGCATAGCAGCAGAAGGCCACCTCACTGCTTCTTTTAAGTTTAGCTCTTGGAATTCAAAGTAGACACTCATTTGAAGATTTAAGGTTACGATTTGGAGTGTAAGGTGTCAGACATTCCGAAATATAAGATGGAGTGAGATTATTTAAAGGCTTTGTAAACCATAAGCAGTATTTTAAAGTCAATTCTAAATGACACAGGTAACCAGTGTAGTGACATCAAAACTGGAGAAATGTGCTCGGATTTTCGTTTCCGAGTTAAGATTCTAGCAGCTCCATTCTGTACTTGTTGCAGTCGATTGATGTCTTTTTTGGGTGGTCCTGAGAGGAGTGCGTTACAGTAATCTAGTCGACTGAAAACGAAAGCGTGAACTCATTTTTCAGCATCTTGAAATGCTACTCTAATACAATTTGCCAACTTTGTTATGGGTTGGCCTAGTTTTGCCCCTGTAAGCAAACATACAAGTACATGCACAAAGATCCTAAACGAATAAGTGCCGTATGAATGACGCATGCATGTCCCATGCACTTTAACCACTTACGTGCCGTATGAATGATGCATGCATGTTCCGCCATTCCTTAGCACTCCAATTAGGGACTCACTACCACCAGCACTAAAAAACATGCAGGTGTCCTCGTGAGTCTACACTTTGTTGGTTATATTCCATTCAGCAACCAAACAATGTTTTACTTCCACCGCATTTGTACACTGGGTGCCCTAAAATTCACATACAAACCGGATTCCAAAAAAGTTGGGACACTATACAAATCGTGAATAAAAACAATGCAATGATGTGGAGGTGCCAACTTCTAATATTTTATTCAGAATAGAACATAAATCACGGAACTAAAGTTTAAACTGAGAAAATGTATCATTTTAAGGGAAAAATATGTTGATTCAGAATTTCATGGTGTCAACAAATCCCAAAAAAGTTGGGACAAGGCCATTTTCACCACTGTGTGGCATCTCCCCTTCTTCTTACAACACTCAACAGACGTCTGGGGACCGAGGAGACCAGTTTCTCAAGTTTAGAAATAGGAATGCTCTCCCATTCTTGTCTAATACAGACCTCTAACTGTTCAATCGTCTTGGGCCTTCTTTGTCGCACCTTCCTCTTTATGATGCGCCAAATGTTCTCTGTAGGTGAAAGATCTGGACTGCAGACTGGCCATTTCAGTACCCGGATCCTTCTCCTACGCAGCCATGATGTGGTGATTGATGCAGAATGTGGTCTGGCATTATCTTGTTAAAACATGCAGGGTCTTCCCTGAAAGAGATGACGTCTGGATGGGAGCATATGTTGTTCTAGAACCTGAATATATTTTTCTGCATTGATGGTGCCTTTCCAGACATGCAAGCTGCCCATGCCACATGCACTCATGCAACCCCATACCATCAGAGATGCAGGCTTCTGAACTGAGCGTTGATAACAACTTGGGTTGTCCTTGTCCTCTTTGGTCCGGATGACATGGCGCCCCAGATTTCCAAAAGAACTTGAATCGTGACTCGCCTGACCACAGAACAGTCTTCCATTTTGCCACACTCCATTTTAAATGATCCCTGGCCCAGTGACAACGCCTGAGCTTGTGGATCTTGCTTAGAAATGGCTTCTTCTTTGCACTGTAGAGTTTCAGCTGGCAACGGCGGATGGCACGGTGGATTGTGTTCACTGACAATGGTTTCTGGAAGTATTCCTGAGCCCATTCTGTGATTTCCTTTACAGTAGCATTCCTGGTTGTGGTGCAGTGTCGTTTAAGGGCCCGGAGATCACGGGCATCCAGTATGGTTTTGCGGCCTTGACCTTTACGCACAGAGATTGTTCCAGATTCTCTGAATCTTCGGATGATGTTATGCACAGTTGATGATGATAGATGCAAAGTCTTTTCAATTTTTCGCTGGGTAACACCTTTCTGATATTGCTCCACTATCTTTCTGCGCAACATTGTGGGAATTGGTGATCCTCTACCCATCTTGGCTTCTGAGAGACACTGCCACTCTGAGAAGCTCTTTTTATACCCAATCATGTTGCCAATTGACCTAATTAGTGTTTATTGGTCTTCCAGCTCTTCGTTATGCTCAAATTTACTTTTTCCAGCCTCTTATTGCTACTTGTCCCAACTTTTTTTGGGATTTGTTGACACCGTGAAATTTTGAATCAACATATTTTTCCTTTAAAATGATACATTTACTCGGATTAAACGTTTGATCTGTCATCTACGTTCTATTGCAAATAAAATATTGACATTTGCCATCTCCACATCATTGCATTCAGTTTTTATTCACAATTTGTTTAGTGTCCCAACTGTTGTGATGTAGGATTTTGCATATAACTTGATAAATGTTTTGTATGTCTTTATTTATAATTTAGAATTTTCTTTGTAATTTTACGACAGGATTTGGGGATGTGTCTTAAACCAGTTTGATGAGCATTTCTTTGCTAAAGTCTTTTCTCCCATCCCCCACACAAAGCCAGGTTAGTGTAATATATGGTCTTGGGGGGGCAGAAGATAAGATGTTCTATTTCACCCATTGGTCTGAGGTATGGCTGTTTGGAATTGGCTAGTCTCAGAGGCCTTTAAGTACCATGATGTCCTATTGGTTCTAGGAATTGGAGAGAACATCTATAAATGTACATCCACATTCTCTCTCTCTGACTGACTGACATATGATGAAGAAGCATCTCTCTCTGACCCACATATGAAGAAGCACAGACATGTGGCTGAAAGCTGAGCACCAACGATGCCTTAACTAGAGACATTTTAAGTAACTGCAAGTATACATCAAAACAGTATTTGCAAACAGGGTGCAAAACATGGTTACCACAAAATCCTTTGGAGTGCCTAGTGCCACTTTTTGCAGACCTGCCTACATAGCAGAATGCAAAGACATGAAGAAGAACTGAAGAGACAGCAAGAAAAGACACTTACTGGGGTTTAAGTACAATTTTTTTTTTGTTGCTTTCCAATGAGGTGGTAGGACAAAAGTTCTTGACCCGCACGACTGACATTGCTCATTCTGCTCTGTGCCTGTGCATGTTTGTCCACATGTAATCCAACAAAGTCTAGTTCGTTTGACTACTGTGATTGCTCTGTGCCAGGCCAACCTTACTGTGCCCTGGCCTTGATAAATGTTTTGTATGTCTTTATTTATAATTTAGCTTGGAATATGACTGTAATTTTACGACAGGATTCAGTAGGGTTCGGGAACAGTATGATTTCACCCATTGCTAATGGCTGTTTGGAATTGGCTAGTCGAGGCCTTTAAGTACCATGAGCACAGAAAACAGAAATGACGCCAATGATGCAACAAGTCATTTCATTCGATACCACAGGTTTTTATTCTCACCTTACAGATGAACATGCATTGTAGTCGGCTTAGAAAAGCTGCAAATTCCTCCCTTAAGATCATTTGTCTTGGGTCATGATGAAAGCGAGGCCGGGCCCAGAACGTTAAAGCACAGGGGGAGTAGGGAAGGGGCACAGTACGGGACAAACGTGCCTAGTGTGAATACACCCTAATTATCAGTTGAACTGTAATTATCCTAATGCATTACTGTTATTTACTTGGAATGTTGCTCATCGAGTCTATAATGCTAATTAACTTGATTGTCAATCACTTAGAATAAAAGCAACTATGTAATAAAAACATGTAAACAAAAACAAGAAGAATATCAGAAATGCTTTTGAAGAGAGTGTCAGGCGAGAAACTGTGAGAAGTGGGAGGACGAGCTAAAAGAACAATCTGAACGGTTAGGTTCGAGTTAGGGTTTTACCCCAGCTTGTGTTTTCTTTTCTTTTTATTCTGTCATTTTGTGTTTGTCTATTTAGTATGTAGTAAATATAATTATGTTTTTAGTTTTTCTGTTTTAATGTTTTGATGAATATTGTTATGTTAACAAATTTTGTCAAACAGTCAATTCTCATTATACATGGGGATTATTGAAAGCAGAAACTGCCGATGCTATAATGATGAAAAATAGGGTTAGGTACCAGTGGGATGCCGGCTCAGGTGGAGGACTGGCAGGGAAGACGGAGTCGGGCAGATGTGCCAGCCCTCCACTCTCTCTCTTTCTCTCCCCCCGAGGCTCAATAATAATTCATCTGCAGGTTCACCTGCCGAAACCTTGTTATGACTTTTACTTCCTCTGTAGCCAAGCTTGGTCATTTTCTAGATGCTTCTCCAGAGGCCTTGAGCCAGCGAGGATCTCACTAAACCATCAGCCTTAGCAACAGGCGGAGTGTGCACAGGGTAGGGACTTATTTAGTGGGAGGTTATGACCTGCACATACTGGGAATTCATCGTTCTGGGGTAGAATTTCAAACCCAAGTCGACATTACATTACATCAATGGCTTACTCACGTCTCTCCGTGCCGGGTTGATCCATTCAGTGTATCGCACATGCAGCGCCGGATGTCTGAGGGCATCACAGACCTGTTTTTGCTCCATTTCACATTTCACTGCTTTGTGATAGGCCTCTCTGCTGCACATGGCCACGAATAGGCCTGAGTAAACGACAGGTGTCACGAAGTGGGTTACACTTTTATAATAGCAGATAAGCAAATTCATTGGAATGGAATCCATGGAGGACTTACCGTATTTTTAAGTAATGTTTATTGTATTATGCGACTTGTGCCACATAGGTCAAACCTTAGGGGGCGATTGCAGATGTGGATGACTTGACATGACTTGTGACTTACTTACCAATTTTTAAAAGAGAGGCTTGACTTCGACTTGCTGACTGATGAACTGTGACTCGATTTGGACTTCAGATAAAATGACTTGCAAAGTCTCGTGTTGTGTCGTCACAGTTATGATTTTGTCAAATTGCATTCCTCTAATTTACATTTATGTGCATTTCGCGCTCCATGCCTACATAAGTCGTCGGGACTAATCCATGTGCTGCAGGAGGAATCAGCATCAAGAGCTATCAATTTTTGCCGTTGTCAATTTGCTGCAGATTACACTGCAAAGAAAGGAATGGCCGCCTGCAAGATCAGCAGATCAGGTATGGCCGTAAAAAATATAAAAATAGTTACACCTTGTTAGAGACTTGGCCTCAAATGAAGTAACTGATGTGTCATTGTTCCAACTAAAGTTCTGCTTCTGCCTGTCTCCTCGACTTCTTGTCAAGTCCATATTTTCACAGACCCCGTATAATGCTGCTTCTCCCTAACCTGATCTCCCACGTTGATTGAAGTCACCCACTCCCCACACGGGGTGCGAGTGCAATGCACAGTCCTCTTGTTTGTCCCATCTCTGTGAACTGCCAATCCAAATCAAGATCTGTAACAGCGCCAATCTGCACCAAAGGAGGCTGCAGAGAGAGAGAGAGAGAGAGAGTCATAACTGATGGCCCATAAGTGTTGTCTCCTAAGTTCTATGCAATGCTGTTGCAGACCTCTTCCATAGCTCAGATTTTTCCAGAAGTGCTAAGATGCTTCAGTATGTCACCTGAACTGAGACCAACACGTATTAGACAATGTTTAGATGGCTAAAATGTTTAGATGATTAAACTAAGTGATATCAGAGTTTAGGTAGTTTTATCTTGTAGATAGATAAATAGATACTTTATTAATCCCAAGGGGAAATTCACAACTGCTAGAAAGGCTGCCACTCTTGGCGGCGCCTGGGTCACTGTGAACACTAGGGGGCGCCCGACTCCAAACACATGTGCAGACACACAGTCAAGAGCTTCAATAAAGTGATGTTTATTTGACCAAAATACCTTATACAGGTCGCGATCCTCAGAAGCACAGATTTCTCTTCACTGTAGATCCCCCGTCTCTCCTCCAGGCAAGTGTTGTCCACTTCGTCACAGCTCAGCTCCCCTGGATGAGGATGGGTGTCTTCTTTTGTGCCAGAACAGGAAGTACTTCCGATGTCAAATGATTACATCCTGGAAGCACTTCTGGGTCAGGTGGAACCTCTTTGTCGGTGTGAGCCTTTTATACAGACACAACCCCGAAATGACTGCTCACCAAGACTACATTTCCCAAGTTGCCCTGTGGGAGCATGAATTAGAGCTCCACCTGAGAGAGGCTGCCACCTAGTGTAGTGAGGGGTTAAATAGCCTTCAGGGACAGTCCTTCCCTGTTCTTGCATTTCTTCCCGGCCAAGAAAGGTACTGCAGGTAAACCCAGTTGGGAACCGCATACATCTATAAAAGCAAGATGGGAGACCGAGTTCCTTACAGTTTACTGAAGACACTTTGGTGGAGTGTTGGATCTTCTGCATGAATACTGCTTTGTTTCTTTTGATTTCTTAGTTTCATTGACTCATTTACCTTAATTAAGGATTTTGTTTTGGGACTTGTTTGCCTTGTTGATGACTCTTTTTGCTTCTTTTTTTTTTTTTTGCTCTTTTGAGCATTTTACTAATTGTTATGGTAGAAAAACAATAATAAATTGTGAGAACGATTTACAGTTTGCGCACACATTTTTATTAAAATGCTCCTTCAGTGGCGGCACGGTGGCGCAGTGGTAGTGCTGCTGCCTCGCACTTAGGAGACCCGGGTTCGCTTCCCAGGTCCTCCCTGCGTGGAGTTTGCATGTTCTCCCCGTGTCTGCGTGGGTTTCCTCCCACAGTCCAAAGACATGCAGACTAGGTGGATTGGTGATTCTAAATTGGCCCTAGTGTGTGTTTGTGTGTGTCCTGCGGTGGGTTGGCACCCTGCCCAGGATTGGTTCCTGCCTTGTGCCCTGTGTTGGCTGGGATTGGCTCCAGCAGACCCCCGTGACCCTGTATTCGGATTCAGCAGGTTAGAAAATGGATGGATGGATGCTCCTTCAGTTTTTTTGAGGTGTGTAAATCAATGCTGAAACTTTAACTCAGAAAACGTTTCCAGAGCTGCATAGACAGTAAAGCTACTGCCAGCCCCATCTGTTGGGATGCCCCTTCTGTATATGGGCTGCACAATACCTCCCCCGGATCGCAGGATGGCAGCCCGCCTGGGACTCATGGGAGTTGGAGTTGGTTACAGCCCTGTTGGTATCCGAGGGTGCCACCAGGGAGTGCTGCCACAACTGCTGAGCCCTCTTGGGTGGGTTTTCTGCCACACCCGGAAGTGCTGCCGGAAGTAGATCAACAAGCACCTGGAACACTTCCGGGGGTGTTATAAAAGGCGCCAGCAGTCGTTACTCCGAGAGCCAGAGTCGGGAGGAGGGAGATGAAGCTTGTCAGGAGGAGTGAAGGAGGAAAAGAAGAAGAGTTTTATTTGTGTTTGTGCTTTGTGCTTTTGGGACGGTGTTGTGCCTACGGGACACGGGGAAGACGTGGCCCACAGGCGAAGAAAATAAAACTTTTCTTTGTTTTTATACGTGTGCCTCCTGTGTCTGTCTGCGCTGGGTTGGGTGGCTAGTACACCCCGAGTGGTTCTGTCACACTGTCTAAATTCATAATGTACTTTGAATTTCATTGATTATTTTAGTCAGCAGTTGAGAGTATCTGAATCCAACTAAAAACGTACTACGGAGAGAGGCTGCCAAAGAGAGCTGAACCAAAATAAAGTGGCTATGGACAGTGTATGTTGGTGTCTTCATCAGATTTTGGCAAAAATTAAACACATTTTTTTGGTTTCCTTTTCAGGTTAATTTAGAGCTTATTCGTTTAAACTAAAGACCAGTTGGAAGAATGCGGCTACTGGCATGACACCTTTTCAGAGAGATCACACACATTCAGGTAAGAACCTCAAGGTTTATTGCATTTGAAGCTGCCCTCGCAGTCTTGAATTGATTTCTCTTGAACTTCACTTGGTAAATTGGCATCTGCAGAAAAACATGAAACCTGAGGTACTGCTCATGGACTAATCAGATGAATGACGTCATGCACGGAATTAAATTTAATATCACTAGGTTATGTACTCTCTTGATTAAATGAGAATGGATATTTAATTTCTCTACCACCATCTCAATCCAAATGATCCTTATCCTCATCCTCCTTGCCACCTTGTAACGGGTTAAAAAACCCGGCTATGATTCACACCGTCTTTGACAGTGATTTATTTCTTTTTTTGATGGGGATCCCAGGAACGCACTCAGCCTTGGCCCGACTCACACACACTCCCTCACAGATACAAAAAGCAACAGAAATTGAAGAATGTCCATCCATCCATCCTCTTCCACTTATCCGAGATTGGGTCATGGGGGCAGCAGCTTAAGCAGGGATGCCCAGACTTCTCACTCCCCGGCCACTTCTTCTAGCTTTTCCGGGAGAATCCTGAGGCATTCCCAGGCCAGCCGGGAGACATAGTCTCTCCAGTGTGTCTTGGGTCTTCCCCGGGGCCTCCTCCCGGTTGGACGTGCCCGGAACACCTTGCCAGGGAGGCGTCCAGGAGGCATCCTGTACCTCATCTGACTCCTCTCGATGCGTAGAAGCAGTTGCTCTACCCTGAGCCTCTCCTGGATGACCGAGCTTCTCACCCAATCTTTAAAGGAAAGCCCAGACACCCTGTGGAGGAAACTAATTTCAGCCGATTGTATTTGCGATCTTGTTCTTTCGGTCACTACCCATAGTTCATGACCATAGGTGAGGGTAGGAACGTAGATCAACTGGTAAATTGAGAGCTTTGCTTTATGGCACAGCTCCTTTTTCACCATGACAGACCGATGGAATTGAAGAATGTATTAAACAATTATAAATGAAATATAACTACACCAACTACAACGATCCCACCCCAGTTCCCTTCTGGCGATTATACAATAAACACAAAGTCAACAATAACAAACGACTAACAAAAACCACACATGATGAAGTCCATGAAAAACAGCAACCGATGTAATGAAGTGATGGAGATAGACAATCCAGAGATCAGCTCACTGTATGTGAATGTAAAGATCAGTCCTACCGCTATTTCCTGATGAGATGATGACGTGTGATGGGATCAGGAGCGACTCTTTTCTTCGCAGGTCGACAACAAATCCAACAAAGACAGTCCCCATGTAGCAAGAAGACATCAGACAGTGCAAACACTGAACAGGAGACGATCCAGGACAAAACAAGGTTGCACAGGTAGTAAACGGGAAGACAAACAGACCGGCAATTCCAGAGATGAAACAACAAAAGACTTCCCCCTTCTCTGTATAACTGGCCTCCTTTAAAATTTCATGCCGGCCTCCTTGTGTCCAGAAACCCCTGCACCCTCAGCAGAAGACCAATCAGAGCCACTGAAGGGACTGCTGGGAGTTGAAGTTTTCACTCCCCAGTAGCACCGCTACAACCTCTTCATCTAAATGACATTGGATTCAGAAAGTAATTAGATCCCTTCACATTCCATGCACTTTATTATGTTTTAGATTTCATTTTTAAATGGATACGTTTGCTATTTTTTCCCATCAGGCTACACTCAATAGCCTATAATGGCAAAGCAAATGTTTTCAGAAAGACTTGCAAATTTATTAAAAATTAGAAACAAACTGGAAAAACTTCAACATTGTACATCGATTGAATAGTGATACTGCACTCTGTGCATAGATTGGTGAGGATACAGTAAACAGGAATCTTGGGTAGAAGTTTAAAGATAATCATTATACCTTGATTAAATTGATTTTTTGATTATATTAGGCTAGTCAGAACTAAATTTCATTTATAGGTTTACAAAGTTGCATAGTAAGATTCTGATTATGTTGTCACCACCACAGTAATTTACTCATTAGGCTGGCAGGACAGATAGAAAGTTAACCTTTCAAGTACTTCTTTATACTCACATTGCTGTTAAATGGTTTCTTTCTGTACTTGTGTGACAAAGGGTTTGACTTTTTCAAAGAAATATGAAATGCAATACAACAAAGTTCCTGCGTGTTTTCTTAAATGTGCATTTTTCTCCAAGACAGTCTTGTCGAGTCGCTCCTTGCTTGTGTCCACAAGTTATTCTCTGTGCAGGTCTGGCAGTGATGATTCCACTCAGATCATCTTTGAGCGCTTGCCATTGGCAGATGTCCTGCACAGGAAATAATTCCAGTCTGCGTGTAGCTGGGATTCCTGGTTGTCTATTATGTTGCATCTGTCTGATTTAATTTGTATTCATTTTGTTGATTCAGGAAAAATTAGTTTGAACAGTCAAACGGAAAAATACGATATGAGACAAAAATCAGAATGTACCCTTAGTAGCTTGTTGCAGTGGGTATGCACTTTTTAATTACCGTATATACTCGCAGATAAGTTCTCCCATGGATAAGCTGAGACTTGATTTTACCATATAATTTCCAGTATTTTATAATGTCGGTCATATAAGTCAAATGCGGAAACCTCAAGCTATTGGTCCAAGAGACTATGATATGCTAACGCCCACCTGAGAGAGTAACCACGGAGCACACTGCCTTTTTTTTCTATGTGGGTGCGGCAATGCGCTGTATCAATGCGTGCTAATAACCTCTCTCTCTCTCTATTGTGCCTACGTGACCACACGGTAATACCTGAGCTATTTGCAACATTTGCGCTGATTTGTGTTTTTTGTATCTCACACCCTCACACACCTTTATCGTAGGATAAGATGGAGCGTTCGATCAGAAGAAAATATGAAGCTGGTTTTAAATTATATATTGTTGGAAGTGGCGAAAGAAATTGGTAACCGTGCTGCTGCAACAAAATTTGATGCGTCTGAGAAACTGGTGCAAGATTGGAGGAGACATCCATCCATCCATCCATTATCCAACCCGCTATATCCTAACTACAAGGTCACGGGGGTCTGCTGGAGCCAATCCCAGCCAACACAGGGCACAAGGTAGGAAACAAACCCTGGGCAGAGCGCCAGCCCACCGCAGTTGGAGGAGACAAGAAGATGTAAAAAAAAAAACAAAAATTGAAGTGTCACATTTTTGAACGGGCGTATAAGTCGGGGTCTGATTTTTTGATTGATTTTTTGGGTTTCAAGACCAGACTCATACGTGAGTATATACGGTAATGTTTGCCATTGTGACATCTCTCTAGCATTGCTCCGAGATTAGGATTAGAGGAGCAGTTGCCCCATGCGGAGATGGCACTGACACTCTCAAAATGAACGTGAGCTTTATCTGTATTGTAATCCTACACTGTCCAGTGTCGATATCCTGTACCCCTGCTAAATCTGTCCTGGTGCCTACCTTGCTTTGTGGTCGTTTACGTACTACAGTATTGACAGCCTCCTGTAGATGGAGCTGGAATGTCAAAAGAGTCCTGTTTACAGTCTATTTCTATTTTATTAATGAACTTAATGGTAATTTGATTTAAATTTGGTTGCTTTTCTGCATGGTTTCAGACAATAAGGTTTTCAAATGACGTAGTGTATCCTGGTCTCTGATCGAGGGTATGTAGGCACGCTGAGCCTTGAAATGACACTTCTTTGCGCTTTAGTGTACAGGTTTACTTTGACCTCCTTCATTTCTCATTGTATTGATTGATGAATCCTTTCGTATTTTTTCTGACTATTGCTACAGATTTTCATAAAAGACTTAGAATCAAATGGAAGCTACAGAATGATGGGATTCAGTAAACCTTTATTGTTGGAACTGGTTTGATGTTCCCCAGCAACACCATATAAACCCCTGAGCAATTTAGCACCGTGACATTCAGCGTATGGTTGTTCAACATCAAAATTTCTTTTCGACATTAGTATTCTGAAAACTTAGCTGGCTGCGTGTAGAGAAGCTGCAATGAAGTGAGCGCTGATGGCTGGTGGCTATCATTAAAACATTTGATTTCTGTGCCTTTTGGTGGCCTGCAGTGCATCAATTAATAATCTGAGTTGCCGGAGGATTCTTATTCAGGGTGAGGTTTGGCTTTGGGTTGTGCTGAGGGCATCACGGAAAAGGTGCCTGAGTGAATGTGCAGGGAGACCACAAGACAGATTAGCACTTAAGGTGACGGCTGTACTGTGTGTCAGGCCATGTGTGTGAAGCTTACAATAAAATGGGAAGTTCCAGTTTTGCTTCACCCATGTGTATTTATCGAGTTACAGAGTCCATTTGAGACAGTTTTACTAACCTCATCCTGTAGGTTCCCACCAGTGGACAGAGGAATATTTTACTCCGTTTTCCACCATCCATGCATTATTTGAACCAGCTTCTTTCATTTGATCTCCAAAACTGGTGTCAAAATAATGTTTTTGGCTTGATGTTTATTGGTTTTGTTTGGTTTAGATTTTGTCTTTTATGACCTATTATTATCCCTTGTGAAAACCAAGGGCGTTGCAGCACCCCAAACACCCAACACAACAAAACTTCTAGTGCATAACAAAGGGTTTTAATCATGTGAAACTCCTTCTCACATAAACGTTTCCCACACCACAAATTATACTCTGTTACTCTGCACTCCTTCTGTCTTTATTCTTCATTCCTCCACACCTCCAGGAAAACTTTGTCTTCTTCCTCTTGACTCTTGATCACAATACTGAAGCTGACTGCTCCTTTTATGTAAAACCCAGGAGTACTTCTGGTGTCCTGAGAGTGTGACGTAGTAGGACTCAATAATCCCCCTGGTGGTCCCCACAGAACCCAACAGGGGTGACCCCCAGAACTACAAGTCCCATGATGCCCTGTGGGTATCTACAAGGGTACTGTAACCCAGGGAGGCTGGCATCTAGCATGTGGGGAAAGACAATGACCTGAATACACTGCCTTCCCCTGTCCTTCCATCGTACTGTAGTCCCGGTTGGGTAAGGATCCTGGTACTGCTCTGGCGGAGGTGCCAGCCCCTGCATGCCATCTCTCACACCCTGATGAATAAATAAATCTTTGATTTTAAAGAAATGTTATTTATGTTGTCCTGGGAACAGAACTTTTAACGCCTTAGCTCCATGTCATGTGAGTTTGGGGTTTGGCTACCTTAGGTGAGGTCTGCCCTTTTTGTTGGCGCAGGATTTATAGCCTGTCCACACTCACACTAAACAGTTTAGAGCCACCAAGTATCCTAACATACATGATCTGTGTACCTCACTTGTCTCGCAGATCCCTGAGAAAGCTCATGGGCACACAGAAAGGCAGGCAGTGGGCCGCTGAGCCATCCCTCAGTACCGCTTGGTTCTTTTTCTAAATGAGTGGGAGGCTCGTTTTTATTAGATGTTGATACCTTGGGCGAATATTTTCTAACCAGACTGCTGCCTGCTCCACTTTTGCTTTAACAAAATGCTTTTAGGCCATCTGAGGAGAACAAATCCCACTGTCAATACGCTGAGCCCTATTTGTTCAAATTCTAATTTATTTCTGAAGGGTTTCACAGCATTTCAGAACAAGCTACCAAAGATAAAGATACTAGATGAAACTCTGTCGATGAAAAGTGTGTTTTCAAAAGGGAATGATTGATTGAAACTGCATAATAAAAGAATGTATGAGCAGAAGAATTTTGATTTATGGTTAGAGAACATTCAGTCTGTCAAGTCCATTTGCTGAACTAATATACACGAGACCAAAAGCTGGAACTTAAACACAAAGGAGAACTCCACCCCAGAAATCTTTTTTTAATCTCTTATTTACCCCCTTTTGTTATATTTCAGTCAGGGCCCCTTCTCTGGCTTAAGTGGGTTCCTTCATGCCATTTTTCAAACTCACTTAATCCAGACCAGGGTCACGGGTTGGGGTTGGAGCCTATCTGTGATAAATGGTCCGTGGCGTAGAGCAGATTTTAAATAAATTGTCAGCTCTGGAGAGCATGGTGGCTCAGAATGGGGGCATGACGACGCCCCTCTGCGGTTAATTGCGATGCTTGGCTGATCGCGCACTCACTGATCAGTCAAGTGCCCATTCACCTTGGAGTGGGCCAGATCAGTCCAATATAAGTGGGGCCTGCATGGCAGGAAAAGAGGGAAAAAGAGAAGGAAAGGTGGAGGTTGGAATGGGAGAAGAACCGTACGAGAGGCAGGATTGAGAGAGCCCATACTAGAGGAATGGAGGCAGGTGGTCTAGTGTGAACCTCCAGGTGAGGACCCTGGGGCTGAAGATGGGTGCTCCTACTGAACAATGCAAGGGAATAAGAGTGACCCGATATGCTGTGTCTCAAACGGGCACCAAGGATGTGTGTGCGGCTCGGCATGGTGACCCAGGGATGCCGACAGACTGGCATTGGGGACCTGAGCTAGGTATTGATGGATATTACGAGATCTACACCTGGCTTGAATGAGGAACCTTGCCCATAACATGAGGAGGGTACCCTAGATCAATGATGAAACTTCTCATTCTGAGTGCTTCATCACTACAGAGGTGGTGGAGTCTGAGGAGCTCTGAAAGAGGTTGGGAGTTTTTAGTATGCCAGGGATGGAAGGAGGCATAGAGAAGGTAACTGTGTGAGTCAATTGGCCTGTAATAGTCCGAGGTTTGATGTCCTGGAAAGCCGACAGAAAGACATATCTCTAAAAATGGTGGAGTTGTGGGGGAAACGTTGACTGTTAACCTGAGACATGGATGGGAACTATTAAAATCATTAATGAATTTCTGTACAATACAGATAAAGCCTAAGTAGGAAGAAGTGATGCGCTCCTTCACCCAGCCAACAAAGGTGTTGGCATAGCAAAGTCCCATCCTAACACCCAATGCAGCTTCACTGACCTGGTCTTTCCTGCTCAGCTGATGAAGGCTGTATGGCCCAAATATTGCATCTATAACCTTCTTTCCTCTTCCGCATGGACCAATAACCTTCAACATTTCCCAGATTTGGAGGTGTACACTGATTCAATCTGAAACCAACTCCACTGCAAGGTGTGAAGAACCCCAGGCAGGCTCTGACACCATTTACAGCCCTGTTCTGTCTTGGTAGAGTTGTATGTTGCTCTCCTTTCCCCTTTTGTATTATTAATGTGTAGCCTTTATCAGAATATCTCACACGTACCACTGTTTATAAGGAATTGTAGTATATAACTTCTCCCCACCTTCCCTTCTACATTTATAACCTCAGGCAATTAGGTGGAGTAAAAGACAAGCATGAGTTAAGTTACACTTTAAATAATGTATTATTAATAATATTCATAAATAATAGTGCATTTGAACATTGGCAACCATACAAGCTGATGTGTAGCTTCAGGTGGCACACAAACTTGTTAGTTACTTAAAATGTCTCTAGTTAAGTCCTCATTTTTAGTCATCTCTCTTCAGAACAGGCTGCATGCCTGTCTCAATATGGCTGCCGAGCTGTGCTCTTCATGGTGTTGTCCTTTTATGGAAATGGTGTGAGAGATGCTCCTTCATGATGATGGTGTCAGAGAGAGGGAGCGAGGGGTAAAGCAAGCACATTTATAGACTCTCTGTCCAAACCCTACAGCCAATAGGGTGTTGTGGTACTTAATGGCTTCTGATTTTAAACCAAACAGGCAACTTTAGACCAATAGAGTTCTGGTGCGTCACAATGGTTTCACACCTGCCCCCAATACCATTTGTTAAGGTGAAGCCTGCCAGCTAAGTAGTTGGCCTCCATGGGGTGGGGTCGATGGAGAGGGTCCTGCAGAGAATTACTGGCCAAACTGGTTTTAGGCACTTCCTCCGACCCTGTCTTAAAATTACAAGGACTCTCTTAACCATCAAACCATTGCTGTTCTTCTCGATAATGTAATACTAATATTACATGGCCTTGTCTAAGTTACAAATAAAGACATACAAAATATTTATCAACTTATATACAAACTTTCACACCACAACAGGCTCATTGTCTGGCACTGCAAGCTCTAGCACACCATTTTTGGCATCATCTCAGGACAGTGCACATTTAAAAGCCTGTGCCCACGTGTGACTGTCGGACTTGAAAGGGTCACTTGTTTCAAAATCCGCACTTGTAAAGAATATCACATTTAGAACATATTAACATTTTGCTGTCTTTCTTGATTTGGTTATTTTCCTTGGCACCACATATCGACCGTGTATATTAGAATTAATTCAATTTTTTAACCTAAAAATGAAAGAAGATCTATCCTGTATAGTTTAAAAATGAATTAATCAACTTTCAAAATCCTGTTGTTTAAATGGATGGTAAAGATTAGTGAAAGGATCTGCAGAGAGTCCTCTGTGAAGATGTCAGTTCAGCTCTGATTTACACCTTTGTTATCAGGCTGCTCCCGCTATGAAGAGTTACAGCCACAGTTGACAGCCATTTTAATTCCTTACAGCTTTGGGAGAAACAATAAAATTACTAGTCTGTGCCCGAGACCTAATGACAATGAAAATGTGCGGAATGAGGAGCTTCCTTAAACAGCTGGAGGGTTCAAAGGAATCTGAAATACTATGTGATTTACATTTACAGATGTTTTTTATCCAAAGTGACTTACACATGACATCAGCATGATCTAGTAAACATCCATCCATCCATCCATCCATCCATTATTCAACCCGCTATATCTTAACACAGGGTCACAGGGGTCTGCTGCAGCCAATCCAAGCCAACACAGGGCGCAAGGCAGAAACAAACCCCGGTCAGGGTGCCAGCCCACCGCAGGGCACACCCACACACCAAGCGCACACTAGGGACAATTTAGAATCATCAATGCACCTAACCTGCATTTCTTTGGACTGTGGGAGGAAACCAGAGTACCCGGAGGAAACCCACACAGACACAGGGAGACCATGCAAACTCCACGTAGGGAGGACCCAGGAAGCGAACCCAAGTCTCCTTACCTTGTGGCAGCAGCACTACCCACTGTGCCGCCCCTAGCAAACATCAGTGTAGGAATAAGAAGAGAATTTAACTTGGTTATCTGATTATCAGTCTCGCCTTTTGCAATGGCGGTAACCAATTAAATACAGTAATTTGGTAAGACTCCTACTTTATTTTTCTTACTTTTCTCTGTAGAAGAGGGGTCCCCGGCTGACAGGCTTATATTAAGGTAACTGAGGCAGACTTGTTTTCAGACACAGAATAATGCAATTTACTGATAAACACAAGGATTATAGAAACATGATAACAACATACTGATAGGACGCAAGACAGACGAGATAGGCAGACGTGTAATACAGAAGAGGTTGGCAGTTTACCAGTGTTTTGTCTTGATAGAGTAATATTCTACTCTACTTTCCCCTTTTGTATTATTAATATGTAGTCTTTGTCAGACTGCCTCAAATCTTACAGACTTACCACTGTTTCTAAGGTATTTTACCATATAACTTCTCCCCACCTTCCCTTCTACATCTATAACCTCAGGCAAGTAGGTGTAGTAAAAGACAAGCAGGAGTTAAGTTACACTTTAAACAATGTATTATTGATAATATTCATAAATAATAGTACATTTGAATATTGGCAACCATACAACCTGATAAATGTTGATGTGTAGTTTCAGGTGGCACACAGACTTGTTAGTTGCTAAAATGTCTCTAGTTAAGGCATCGTTTTGTGTTCAGCTTTCTTCAGAACAGGCCGCATGTCTGTCTCAATATGGCTGCCCTCTTCATTGTGTTTTCCTTTTCAGTTCATGGTGTCAGATGGTTTTTCATCAGTTTGGTAAGAGAGAGAGAGCGAGGAAAAGCAAGCAAATTTATAGGTTTTTCTGTCCATCCCCTAGAGCCAATAGGATGTCATGGTACTTAAAGGCTTCTGATACAAGACAGTTCCAAACAGCCATAATTCAGAGCAATGGGGGGACAGAACACCTTCACACCTGCCCTCCAAACCATGTGTTAAGGTGAAGCTTGGCAGTTAGGCAGCCTGGCTTTCCTGTGGGGGTTGACTGAGAGACTTCAGCAGAGGAATATTAGCCAAACTTGTTTGAGGCACTTCACCCAACCCTGTCGTAAAATTACAAAGAGATTCATTCCTAAAAGGGTGGTGGATGGGGTTCTTAAACCATCCATCCATTCCATCCATCCATTATCTAACCCGCTATATCCTAACTACAGAGTCACAGGGGTCTACTGGAGCCAATCCCAGCCAACACAGGGCACAAAGCAGGAAACAAACCCCAGGCAGGGTGCCAGCCCACCGCAGGTTCTTAAACCATTGCTGTTCTTATCAATAGTTTAACACTAATATTACATTGCTTTGTCTAAGTTACAAATAAAGACATACAAAATATTTATCAACTTGTATGCAAAATTTCACATCACAACAACCGGCTACATAAAGTTCTAATTTATCTTGGCACAGTGTGGTCGGGTGCAGGAATGACAGATCTTGAAAATAAAAGTTGGGATGCCAACCGGATCTTCCCGTTTTAATGTAACTGAGGAGTTCAACCAAAAAGTCAACACCTCTTGACATTTAGGCATCTTCCCTTATGCTTTCTATTATTATTATTATTTTTATTATTATTATTCATTACATTTATAAAGTGTTTTCTCACTACACAAAGCTCTTTTCATAGTGAGTGGGGAGCTACTTTAACTGTCACCAATGTGTAGCATCCACCTGGATGATATGCTGGCAGCCATTTTTGGATCAATACACAGATAGTTAGCCAATTAGAAACAGAGGATGATTAGGGGGCCACAATGACTAGGCTGTAGTGGGTAATTTAGCCTGGACTACTCTTTTTGAAAGATACCCAGGGATCGTTAATGGCCACAGGGGGTCAGGACCTCGGTTTTATGTCTCATCTGAAGGGCGGCTCCATTTTTACAGCACAGTATTCCCCATCACTGCACTGAGACATCAGGATCCACATTCAGCCCACAAGATAAGCACCCCCCACTGGCCTTACCAACCCCTCTTCCGGCAGCAACTGAAGCTTCTCCTAGATGGTCTCTCATCCAAGTATTGGCCTGACCTGACCAGGCTTAGCTTCAGATGGATGATCTGTTCTGAAGTGCAGGTGGTATGATGAAACAAGTCTGCAAATCAAGTCAAGTCAAGTCAAGTTGGGGAGCATGCACTGGTACAGTGTGTTGCCGCACCCACTACACGTCGAAACAGCTTGGGATCCTGGTTGGCAACCCCCCAGGCAGACACGCGGTCCAGTCCTATCCTCTGGAAATGACCCTCTATCTGCCACAGAAAGGTGTTATATGGGCAACCTCTTGGCCTGGTATAGCCACTTGGGTCCCCAACAATGAGGATCTTACAAGCCAGATCACCCTTGGGGCAACGCACCACGTGGCCGTAGTGCCGTAACTGACACTCCCTCACAATGCAGGTAATGTGCCTCATTCGGGACTCCATGAGCAACACAAAGTCAAACCAACGGTAACCAAGGATTTTCTGGAGAGACACAGTACAAAAGGAGTTCAGTCTTTGTCTCAGGTTACTGGATATCGTCCATGTCTCGCAACCATAGAGCAAGACAGGAAGCACCAAGACTCTAAAGACTTGGACCTTCGTTCATTTACAGAGATATCAGGAGCACCACACACCCCTTTCCAGTGACCTCATGATCTCCCAAAGAGTCACAGTAGTGAAGGAGTCCAGACTTCATCTCAGGTCACTGGATAGTGTCCATGTCTCACAACCAAAAAGCACCAGGTCTCTAAAGACTTGGACCTTCATACTTTTGCATAGATATCGGGGGCGCCACACACACCTTTCCAGCGACCTCATGACCGTCCCATGACCTCCCAATCCGTCTACTGACTTCACAGGAAGAGTCACCAGAGACATGAATGTCACTGCCAAGGTAAGTAAACCTCTCGATGAGATCGACACTCTCTCCGCAAACAGCAAAGGCCTGGCTCTTGATTTTTATCCAGGACCCTCGCAAGCCCAGACATTCAGACTCCTCACTCAGTCTCTCGAGCGCCCTGATCGGAGCCTCCATTGACTCCATGAAGATCACAGCACCGTCAGCAAAGTCAAGATCCGTGAATCTTTCTTCACCAACAGATGCCCCACAGCCACTGGACCCCACGACCTTGCCCAACACCCAGTCTATACAAGCATTGAACAGAGTAGGAGCAGAACAAACCGCTGACGAAGCCCAGAATCAACTGGGAAGAATATTTATCACTAATAATAAGAAAACCACTTAATTGCTAATTTTGCTTTTTCTAGTCTCGTCATTGTCTCAGTGTGACACAAAAAGCTGTTTAATCAGCAGAATTAAAGAGTGAGAAGAGCTAGCCATGTTGTGGGTATCAGGTTCAGGGCTGACTTTTATGGTCTTATGGATTTTTTCTCTATTAGACGCCATTTTGCCTGACCGTCAATAGGGTTGCATGGTCCCATCAGCACAATGGGATCAAAGGTCAGCATTTGCACCAAACTCTATCTGATCTATGGATAAATCCTTTAAAGGGTAAAACAAACTCTCTCTTTGTTATTTATACTTGCCTGTTTTCTGACTGTGATTCTTTGCTCTCCTCTGGGTTACGGTCACTTCATTTATATTTTATTTGTTTGTTTTTTCCTTTTGCATGCATCGCCCGGTTTGACTCAAACGAAAAATCTCTCTAAAAGCTATCAGTTTTCTTGGCAAGCTAGGACAAGAGAAGATCCATTTAGATGTTTTTGATTTAGCCAGGAAAATTTTGCCGGCAGGTTGTAATGAAGGAAGGAAGAAAAGTGAGAGAACAAAAGAACTAAATTAATTCATGTTACAATTTAAAAAAAAAAAAACAGCTAGTGAAGCCCGCATGACAGAGGAACAGTGACAAAGAATTCATGAAGCTTGTGCCCTAATTGGGAATCAAGGGGCCATTTTATAAGCGGTTGTTCCGTAAAAGAAGTGCTAATTAATTCATGAGGCTGTGATGACAAGTGGACCATTAAAGTGTGACCAACAAGAATGCCTTTCCATTCTAAACTCTATTGCTAGTAACATTTTCTGGGTGGGAGAAATTAACACATGAAACAAGAAGGCTGAAAACAAGCAGGGCTTGAAAGATTTGATGATCTTTCATCAAACCACCAACCCGATGAGAACCCCGGGATGAGAAAGCCGAAATTGTTTGGATGTCTGCACTGGTTAACCTGGGCTGTGGTCTAGGGCACCATGGGCAACGGGGCCTTGAAAAGATTCAAGATGTGATTCTGTTATTTGTTCAAGGAAATATTCCTGCTGATGGACTTGCCAATCCAGTCCACTTTCACCCTCTTGCCATTAACTGTGAGGTAACTCGTCCTCTATTGGCCACACACACCGCATCTTATGTGAGTCTACATCTCTCCGTTGAACTGCAGGAAGTGTTGGGGGTGAGCCGCTGCTGGGTGGGATTTATGGTAGCAGGAGAGCCGAGTGTGGGCTGTCAGAACATAAAGTGCGTGAAGAACTTGGAGTGGTGGCTCTGAGGCTAAGGATCTGTGCTGCTATCTAGAAGGTTGCTGGTTCAAATCCTGTTACTGCCAGGAGGGATCCTACTCTGTTGGGCTTTTGAGCAAGGCCTTTAACCTATCTGAAAATTACTCCAGGGGTTCTGTACAAAGGAGGAGGAAGAGGAGGAGGTTGGGAGGCTGCACCGCTTCAGTGCATTGCTGCACTCACCACATGATGAATCACCTCAGGATCCCAGATTAGGACCCGAGTGCAGCCGTGCAATGGGTGACACCTCAGAACCACACGAGTTCAAATGGAATGGAACAATGGGGGATTTTTGAAGCCAAGGCACATTGTACGGGTGGCTGGCCCAAATCTTTATGATGTCAAAGTGTTGTTCTTGTCACACCCTTTTGTTGTCACAAACATGCATCAGAAACACAGAAGGCACAGATCAATACTCAACAACTGTCTTGGCTTGAAACATGGACGTATTTGATACGTTTTTAACCCTTTCTTCCATGCCCAATACCCTTCATTGTAAAGTGCCGGCGCGGGAAAGATTTCTATTTTTTGTAATTTGTAGACATTGCTTACATTTAGAACACAATATATATATATATATATATATATATATATATATATATATATATATATATATATATATATATATATATATATAGTAGCGACCCAGCAGCCAGCGCTGGCGGCATGATGCATTGTGGGTAATTTATGTAAAGTTTACTGTTGTGTTAAATTAGCAAGGCAATCGAATTGTTGTTCCTGTTGTAATTGTTGTATGTGTTTGTGTTCAACTGGTAGCCGTTATTGCCGTCCGGGGTTACTAAATTGTAAATAGTTACCATCAATGAGAAAGGTGGCTTTGTTAATGACCCTGGCAATGGCTATTGCAATGAGATTGAGCTTTGTTTTCTGACTATCTGCTTAATAAAGAGATACAACAGGACAGAACTGTGTTATTGCGAAGATTTCATCTAAGCAATGATTGCCGAGACACTCGGAGTCGTGCGGTGTATGGGATACGAGTGCTGGCTGGCTTATTGAGCTAGTTACAGCTGCGTGCATGGCGCTGGCATTCCGCTGGCTGACCAGCTTGGGGGAAGTGCACGGCTGAGTACGGCTCTGAAAACTTTAAGACTCAACCACGGGTCGCTACAATATATATAAGAAATACCCTCAACTTGAAAAATACTAAACTTACCCTTTAACTCTGTAAGAGATCATCTGGGCATGATCAATATGCTTTGAGCCCTGGAGATCAGCGAATGGCCGCTCTGAAAGTTGCCCAAAGCTCTCGTCACACCACGTACATTCAGAAGTGACATCCAAGTTTACCGTTTATGCAAAATCAAACCCTTTTATATGCTTCACTATCAATAGGACCAAACTCTGTAATCTTATCACTTGCAAAGTCAAGTTGGTGAGCATGCACTGGTACAGCGTGTTGACGCACCCACTACATGACAAAACAACTCGGCATCCCGGTTGGCAACCCCCCAGGCAGACACGCAGTTCAGTCCTACCCTCTGGAAATGACCCCCTATCTGCTGCAGCCAGATGTTACGTGGGCGACCCCTTGGCCCAGCCACTTGAGTCCCCAACAATGAGGATCTTATGAGTTGGATCGCCCTCGGGGAAACGCGCCATATGGCCGTAGTGCTGTAACTGACGCTCCCTCACAATCTTTCAAGGCAACTCAGGCCCTTTCTTCAGGCAAGGCATAAACTGAGTGAAGGGTCTGAATATTTGCGTCAATGTGATATTTCATTTTTTTAGTTTTAATAAATTTGTAAAGATGTGTACAATGCTGTAGCCACCTTTGTCATTCTGGGGTACTGAGTGTTGCTTGATGAGGGTGGAAAAATGAATTTAGGTCCAAATAATTTTAGCATAAAGCTGCAATATAACAAAAATGTGTAAAACGTGAAAGGGGTGGGAAGACCTTGCCCTGCATCTGATGAACTTTCTCATAGGTCAAAAGCAGCAAGTTCAGGAAGCTTTATGAAAACGAGTTGGAACACTTTTTAATTCTGAGTGTCTTTCCTCGATGAGAACCCATGACGGCGCCCTACATCCCCTCGTTCTTAAATAAGATGCTGTGAACGTTTCACCAAGTGCTGCCGGCACAGTAGCATTGAGGTGTGTCTTTAGATGAAGAGCTTGACTTATACAGTAATGTCATTAATGAAGTGACAGCAAATAAGGGAAATGATAAATAAAAATTATTTTATTCAAAGAATGTCCTTACAAGCTGGAGTGATGCCATTGCATTAAAAGAAGCAGACAGAGTTGGAGAAGGGAGAACAAAATAAGCACCATCTTGTTAATCTGCGATATGCTGTAATGTTTTTGCATAACCGAGTTGTGAAGCTGGTTTTCTGTTTTAAATTGTAAAAAAAAAAAACAAGTCACACTGCCTAAAAGCGTAATAATACAAATAAGCTTCTGACTAATGCCTCCTGCTAGCTGCTTGAGTTGGTTTGTATTCTGTTATTCAGTTTGCCAGTCTAAATATAAATGTAGTGTTCCGTATGTACTTGTATGTGTAACGCATAGTTTAATGGTAGTCATTGTGCAAGCCTGAGGAGACATCAGCAGTGCCAGCTGCCCGTGTCAGTCTGCTCAAGTGATGTGAAGTTAGGGGAGCTCATGGTGTGAAATGAGTTTCATTGGAGTTTTAAGGGTCTTGTTTATCGTGATCTTAGTAAGCGTGGTGGAAGAAGTGGGATTGTTTCTGCTGAGGACAAAGAATTCAAATGGGTTGGAATGTATGGTGTGTATACCTACTGTGTACTTAGATATATTTTTGTTTTTTTTTTAATCATTATTTTTATTTTAATGTTATTCTGTTTGTTATTGGTAAATTATGAACTGTCTCTTTAAGTTTTCATGTGTTCTTTGTGCTTTATGGGTGGTTCCCCTAGAGGCGGGGCCACCCTGATGTCACTGCAGCTGGGTCCTCCTTCTGGCTTTATATTTGGAGCCAGACGCAGGATTCAGCAGTCAAGCATTTTGTTTTCCTTGGAGTCGTGAGTATTTTTAATTGTTATTGAATTTTCTTTTTTTTTGATTCTCTTGCTTCATCTTGCTGTCATCCTCGACAGCACTCTTATCTTTCAAAGCTCACATTAATAATATTACCTGGTCCGCATATTTTCACCTTCACAATATAAACCATCTCTGTTATTCTTGTACGTGCTTTGGTAACATCATGCATTGATTATTGTAATTGTACATTTGCTGGCCTCCCTTGTAAGCTTCTGCATAGGCTTCTTCAGCTGCTCCAGAACTCTGCTGCTTGAGTTGTTATTACCAGAACCACCTCCATAGAACACGTTACCCCGATTCTTTGTGAACTTCACTGGCTCCCGTAGTAATTTCAAGATTCTGCTATTAACACTCAAAGTTCTTCATAGCCCTGGCACCTTCATGTCTTTCGGATCTGCTACACATTTATACATTTGTTCGTACTCTTAGATCTGATTATTTAAATCTCCTGGATCTCCTCTCTCTGCTTGTTTATCCACCATGGGGTCTAGATCCTTTAGCTTTGTTGCTCCTTGCTTCTGGAATGGCCTTCCTCAAGATATCCACAGCATTGATTCACTTCCCATCTCCAAATCTAGACTTAAAACTTAACTTTGTAAAATTGCCTACTCCCCTTGATTTTGTCCCTTGATTGTACAGTGTTGTGCTTTTATGATCATATATATATACATATATATACAGTATATATATATCTATATATATATATATATATCTTATGTATAAACGTCTACACATGGAAGTGTGTGTGTCTGTCTGTCCGACCCTGAAGTGCGAGGCTACAGTATGAAGCTCAAAGAAAGTGACTCTGTCACCAAAGCGAAACCGCAGAGAAAAGAGAAACTTGCTTAACTGCTGATATACAAGCAAGGTGAACACATCGGCAAAATGAAACCTCCGAGGAGAGAGAAACTCGCTTAGCCGCTGATAAACTATGGAGGTGAGCACATAGGCAGAACGAGAAAAGAGAACCTTAACTGCTTAACCGCTAATACACAAGCAATGCGATTGACTGATTGAAGTGGCAGAATCCATGGTTTCTGGGAGCCTGGGCTTTTTACAGCATGGGCTTACTCAGCTAGTATATATATAGTGGATGCTAGGGGTCGCTGTTGCCCCGTTAAACCCACCAGACAGATGTTCAGGACACACTTTTAAAACACCAAGAATAATGTTTTTTATATTTTCTTGCAATAATATGCACAAAGCACCGCACACTCCACAATTCTCCAATAAATCAATAATCATAATAATAATAAACAATAACCAGTCCTCCACTTCCTGCAGCTCTGTTCCTCTACCACCCAACTCCGGCTCGATCTGCTGGGTTTCCCACAGTCCTTTTAAAGTCCATGACCTGGAAGTACTCCTTCTCTGGGTCAAACTCCACATCGTCCTTTCTCAAATGTCCCGGAAGTACTACGGGCTTCTGTCCTCGTGACTCTGAAGTACTTCCGAGTTGGCGTAACAATAACAGTCCCCAGGTTCTTGGTCAGCTCTCCCTGGCGGCAACCATGGCACCCAACAGGGCTGAAGAAGCGGACTCCATATCTCATACTGCCCTGCGTGAATCCGGGGAACCATTTCCCTCCAGGGGAGCTGCCATTTAGCGTCCCAGGGGATTTACTGTAGTGTCCTGAAAAGGCTATTTTTCCACTATGTTTTAGTTGAGGGACGTTCCGGCCATATATATATATATATATGTTATTTTAATTTAAATATATATTGTTATTTTTCGTTGTACTTTTTTCTTTTTAATTGCTATTTATTTTAGTATTTACATTATTTTATTAATTCTTTGATTTGGCAAGTTTTTTTTTTGACTTTTTGTGAGGAGTCTTTGAATGGGGCATTTAAATAAAATTAATTATTATTATTATTATTATTATTATTATTATTATCTAAGGGTTCTGTTTCTGGATTTCGACTCCTTTCTGTCTCTTTTGCTCTGAGAAGCCTGGCTTTCAAATTTTCTATTGTTTTGTTAATAAATCCTTCTTTTTATAATGATCTTTCTGAGGTGCTTTTGATAACAAGCTGAGGTTTATGGTGACCCTTCTACTGGTGGGGCTTTTTGGTATATTTTTAGGACTGTTAAGTTTCTTTGTGAGAGTTCAATCCCTTTTGGGCCCGCTAGGCCAGAGGCAGGCCAGCTAGAGCTAGGACTAAGCCCCATTGAGGTGACAAAGAAGGCCCGGCCTGGCCAGGTATGCCTTTAAGTGAAGTCTTTGGGAGACCTAGCACCCCTTATTTGCCTTTTTGTGTCTCCAGTTCTCACCAATACCTCATTTAGTGCAGTGCTGATATGCTGCAATGGTGCAAGAAATGGGATTCCTTTTTGTTATTAATTCATCCATCCATCCATTATTTAACCCACTATATCCTAACTACAGCGTCACGGGGGTCTGCTGGAGCCAATCCCAGCCAGCACAGGGCGAAAGGCAGGAAACAAACCCCGGGCAGGGTGCCAGCCCACCGCAGTTGTTATGAATTGTTATTCTTTATTCATTTTTCTGAATATTTTTTTTTGGGCTCCTGCTTAAAGTTTCCTGAGGTTATGAATGCCAGAGAATCTCATGAGGTCATCAATTGTATGTTACATTTTGATTTAAAGTCATTTAGTTTAATTTAATATTATTCTTTGATTTTCTCTGCTGTTATGATTTGGTTTCTGTTCATATTTTTATGTGTTTATCTCAACCAATCTTTATAATCAGACACTTGTTTGGTTTTTTTTTAAGTGATAGGTGTCATTTCTGTTGCTAGTTTTTCATTACACTGTTTCCTTTATATGAGTTGTTTAATTTTTTTTTGTTATCAAATTTTTATTGAATAAATAAGGCCAAAAATAGGGGGGAACCCCGAAAAGCTCAAAGTCCAGATTAACCATTAAGACCAACCTGGCCGGGACACCCAAGAAATGGAAGGATGGGGGATGGCAGCCTCTTTAGGGCACTGCTTCCTCCAGAGCGCTAGATGGCATCTCCCCTGGGTTGCGGTGGTGCCCACAGGGCACAATGGGACTTGGAGTTCTTTATCTCAGCTCTGTTGGGTACCGTGGGTATCACTGTAAAAATGGAGGAGCCATGTGGCATGGGGTGCTTACAGACCAAGTGGACAGAAGAACAGAACCACTTCCGGGTTGGCCACTATAAATGGACTTGCCAGCCTCACAGTGATGAGCCAGCGTCAGGAGGTGGAGGACAAAGCTTGCGAGGAAGAGTAGAGGTGTGGGAATGAGTTCTTTTGTAATTGCGGTGTGTTACATAACCCAAAACTATATTGATATGAGATAAAAAGGTGATACCACAGGTGAAAATCACTTAAGAAAAATAACAGCTTTGTTTAATGATGGCTTACACTGCATAACAGATGAAGGAAGCCAATGGTAAGAACCCAGTTCGGGAGTCGGGGCTCGATGTGTAGAGTCTGCCATTTTCTCCATTACAGTGGAAGGATTTTCAGTATCAGATGACGTTAATTCCCACCCGTCTATCGGCTTCCTTCATCTGTTACAAAAGAACTTATTCCAAGGGAGCTAACACCCCCTGTTGGATACAAAAGGCGAAGAAGAAAGAGAAAGGACTGTGGGTCTAATTATTTGATGGTTTGTTTTTTTTTACTGTACTGTACCATGCTGTTAAGTGGCGAGCAACAGAAAACACGTCCCTACTGAAGAATAAAATGTGTGCTGTGTTCAACTTGTGTCTCAGCCTGTCTGTGTCGGGGTTTGAGGAGCAGTATGTCCCCTGGTGGTCCGCAGCTGACATCCAGTCGAGTCAAACAGTATATCACATGTGGGGATTTTCTCGTGCCAGTGAATGAGGAGGCATTGGACGCAAGTGATATACGGCACAGAACAGCTCTCTACATGTTGGGATGCTCTTCACTTGCAAGGGGCACCACATCCAGTAATTTGATTCTTTATTTCATTGTACTGCTGCCTGCTTCACAAGGCTTCGGGTTACCTTTCTTCTTTTCTCGCAATTTTATTTCGGCTATCGTCTTGCTGCTGTGGCTCATTTGCCGTCATTAACCTACGTATGTCAGGGGGGTCTCAGGAGCGTATTGGTTTGGCTCTGTGCTGCTCAACTGCTAAAAGCACAGCATTAGCACTCCAGCTGAAAGTGTACAAGGAGATCTGAAGTACGATACTATCACAGCACCGGGGTCTTGGGAGCTTTTTATAGCAATATATTTGTACTTGGGGGAGCCTACTTTAAAGACTGATAATGTGACAGGTACACCTTGTTTGTTGGAAATCCAGGACAAGTATCCGAAGGAAAAAAAAGTCTCTCACTTTTGTAATGAGGCATTTTTAGACCTTAAATCAAGGTTGTGCTAATATTTATTTCCACCACGTTATGCTCAGAAATGCAATCATTGCTCAGCATGAAGAAAATTAAACCACAAAGTCCCCCGTACCTATAGGCAAACCTGTCAAGGGAAGCACAGCCAGAGACCGCAAGGCTTTTAGAATCTGATTGCTCTGACGCACCAGAGAAGTGTCGTTTTTATCCTCACACTTTGTTTTTTTCCAACATCTGAGTAGGTTCTTTGACAGCAGAAGGAGAGAAGGACACAAAACTCCAGAATCAGAAAAATAAAATAAAAAAAACAGCTTCTGTAGAATGGGAGTCCATTGATCAAGCAGCTTTCTATAATAAGCCTCACCTTGTACTGCCATACAACAGTAAGTCGGAGGTGGAGATGGAACGGGCAGCCTTGGGATTTTGACACTGTGCCCATTTTACTTGTGGGCAGAAGCTAAAGACATACACTCACCGGCCACTTTATTAGGTACACCTCTTCAACTGCTTGTTAACGAAAATATCTCGTTAGCCAATCACACGTAGACGTTTCGGCATGTAGATGTTGTCAAGACGACCTGCTGAAGTCCAGACTGAGCATCAGAAAGGCGACTGAAATGACTTTGAACGAGGCCTGGTTGTTGGTGCCAGACGGGCTGGTCTGAGTATTTCACAAACTGCTGATTTGCTGGGATTTTCACGGACAACCATCTCTAGGGTCAAGAGTGGCATTTAGGGGTGGCAAGTGGGGCAACCGTGCCAAAGGGGGCCCTGCTTTTGAGGTCCGTGTGTCCCGTTCGAGCAGATTTGTCAAGTTATATTCTCCAGTATATACCGCATATACTCGCAGATAAGTTCTACTTGACTTGATTTTACCGTATAATTTCTGGCATTTTATGATGTCAGTCGTATAAGTCGAATGCGGAAAACTCACGCTATTGGTCCTAGGAATCATGATGTGCTAATGGCCACCTGAGAGAGTCACCACGGAGCACATGGACGTTTTTTCTACAGTGGGATGGAAAAGTTTGGGCAACCTTGTTAATAGTCATTATTTTCCTGTATAAATCGTTGGTTGTTATGATAAAAAATGTCAGTTAAATATATCATATAGGAGACACACACGGTGATATTTGAGAAGTGAAATGAAGTTTATTGGATTTACAGAAAGTGTGCAATAATTGTTCAAACAAAATCAGGCAGGTGCATAAATTTGGGCACCACAAAAAAGAAATGAAATCAATATTTAGTAGATCCGCCTTTTGCAGAAATTACAGCCTCTAAACGCTTCCTGTAGGTTCCAATGAGAGTCTGGATTGTGGTTGAAGGTATTTTGGACCATTCCTCTTTACAAAACATCTCTAGTTCATTCAGGTTTGATGGCTTCCGAGCATGGACAGCTCTCTTTAACTCACACCACAGATTTTCAATTATATTCAGGTCTGGGGACTGAGATGGCCATTCCAGAACGTTGTACTTGTTCCTCTGCATGAATGCCTTAGTGGATTTTGAGCAGTGTTTCGGGTCGTTGTCTTGTTGAAAGATCCAGCCCCGGCGCAGCTTCAGCTTTGTCACTGATTCCTGGACATTGGTCTCCAGAATCTGCTGATACTGAGTGGAATCCATGCGTCCCTCAACTTTGACAAGATTCCCAGTCCCTGCACTGGCCACACAGCCCCACAGCATGATGGAACCACCACCATATTTTACTGTAGGTAGCAGGTGTTTTTCTTGGAATGCTGTGTTCTTTTTCCTCCATGCATAACGCCCCTTGTTATGCCCAAATAACTCCATTTTAGTTTCATCAGTCCACAGCACCTTATTCCAAAATGAAGCTGGCTTGTCCAAATGTGCTTGAGCAGACCTCAAGCGCTCTGTCTGTGCTTCCTCTGCATCACTCTCGCATACAGCATCTCCTTGTGTAAAGTGCTCCCAATGGTTGAACGATGCACAGTGACTCCATCTGCTGCAAGATGATGTTGTAGGTCTTTGGTGCTGGTCTGTGGGTTGACTCTGACTGTTCTCACCATTCGTCGCTTCTGTCTATCCGAAATCTTTCTTGGTCTGCCACTTCGAGCCTTAACTTGAACTGAGCCTGTGGTCTTCCATTTCCTCAATATGTTCCTAACTGTGGAAACAGACAGCTTAAATCTCTGGGACAGCTTTCTGTATCCTTCTCCTAAACCATGATGGTGAACAATCTTTGTCTTCAGGTCATTTGAGAGTTGTTTTGTGACCCCCATGTTGCTACTCTTCAGAGAACATTAAAGGAGGAGGGAAACTTACAATTGACCCCCTTAAATACTCGGATTCACCTGTGTATGTAGGTCAGGGGTCACTGAGCTTACCAAGCCAATTGGAGTTCCAATAATTAGTTTTGGAATCAATAAAATGACAACGGTGCCCAAATGTATGCACCTGCCTGATTTTGTTTGAACAATTATTGCACACTTTCTGTAAATCCAATAAACTTCATTTCACTTCTCAAATATCACCGTGTGTGTCTCCTATATGATATATTTAACTGACATTTTTTATCGTAACAACCAACGATTTATACAGGAAAATAATGACTATTAACAAGGTTGCCCAAACTTTTGCATCCCACTGTATGTGGGTGCAGCAATGCGCTGTATCAGTATGTGCTCCTAACATCTCTCTCTGTCTCTAATGTGCCTACGTGACCACACAGTAATACCCGACCTATTCTGAAGTGACGTTTGTATCTCACACCCTCATACACCTTTATCGTAAAAGCATCCCTTATCTACGTTGGAGCGTTTGACCAGAAGAAAATATGAAGCTGGTTTTATATTAAATGTCGTTGAAGTGGCGAAGGAAATTGGTAACCTCGCTGCTGCAATAAAATTCGATGTGTCTGAGAAACTGATGTGAGATTGGAGGAGGCAAGAAGATGTGAAAAAAAAATTTAAGGGTCACATTTTTGAACAGGCATATAAGTCAGGATCTGATTTTATGATCGATTTTTTGGGTTTCAAGACCTGACTTATATGTGAGTATATACTGTATATATTTGAAATGCTTTTAAGAGGAACCCTTTTAAAATCCCTCATCTAGGTCAAATTCCGTACATGTACGTCTTTGAAACCATTCCATAATCTGAATATTAATGCATAAAAACATACAATACAATACAATACAATTTATTCTTGTATAGCAGAAAATCACACAAGAAGTGGCGCAATGGGCTTTAACAGGCCCTGACTTTTGACAGCCCCCCCCAGCCTCGACTCTCTAAGAAGACAAGGAAGAAACCTCAGGAAAGGCAGTTCAAAGAGAGACCCCTTTCCAGGTAGGTTGGGCGTGCGGTGGGGGTCAATACAATACAATACAGAACAGAACAAATCCTCAATACAGTATAAAAATAAAAATTTTACAAGTAAGGATCAGAATTTAACAGTCAATGATATCACATAATATGAAAAACATGTATTAATACCATGATAGTGCAAAATGCAATGCGGTGTCATGCGGAAATTAGCAGGGCCTCTTCTAGAAAAGGACCCAAATTGCAAGTATACTCGGAGTCTCGATATGCAGGATGTCGTAGTCATAACTCATGTTGATGTCATGTCAGCCAGTTAGTGTTAGCAATACATTATGAATTGCACTTTTTAAACAGATGATATTGCATGTTATCTTGCAAAAATTTAGCTGAATACTGTAATGAGAAAATCTGGTGTACGTTATCATTGTTTTTATTATTTTACTAGCAGATTACCCAGTGGCTTCACTCACTGAGTGGAAGGGAAAAATTTGTGGCTTTCATGAGGCAACGGCATTAATGCCATCTGAAAAACACATCCCACGTGATTCAAATTTAACCCTCTGTGCTTTGCAGTACTCACACATGATGTCCATTTCTCCTATTGTAACTTTTAGATGTAGGCAGTAATCTTTTTCAATGTTATAATTGAATCACTCCATATACAGACCCTGACGCCTGTGTGGCGTGGTAGCCTGTGAATACTGCATCCGTCGAATTAGATTCTGTTCAGCATGTTGTTCGGGTGTTTGTGAGGCCGTCAACTGTGATTGACGTATACGTTGATCAGCGAGCCTTCTTTCTCGATCTGCTTCTGTCTCACTTTGTCTGTGCAATCTGACTGTTGTGGTCATACATAATTTTCGTTTCAAGCGCAAGTGCATTATAATATATTCTGTGGCCATACGTTATTTCCATTTCAAATGCGAAAAGAATTTTATATATATAGATTATTAAGTTTATACAGTCCACACATTTACATTTGATGTAACTGGCCCATTGTAGGACTGGTCAGTCCTAGGCCCCTGCACACCCGTAAGGCCGCCTCTGTCTAGGCAGGGGTGTTGAACCCCGGGCCTGGAGGGCCGCAGTGGTTACAGGTTTTCATTCTAACCCTTTTTGTAATCAGTGACTAACTTATTAACGTATTTTCTCTTCATTTTAAAAGCCCTATTTTTAAGGATTCAATCCTTTCTTCATTAAATAAGAGCCAAACAGAAATGAGACGTGAAACAAGCCAACAGTTGACCAGCTAAATTTGGGCTTCAAGCTCCAATCAGTTTCTTACAGAGAAGCAAATTCTTGTTGTTAATTAAACCTTCCATCCATCCATTTTCCAACCCGCTGAATCCGAACACAGGGTCACGGGGGTCTGCTGGAGCCAATCCCAGCCAACACAGGGCACAAGGCAGGAACCAATCCCGGGCAGGGTGCTAACCCACCACAGTGTTAATTAAACTCGTTATTTAATTCCATGGCTCTTTGCTGCTCTCATTCTGCCACAACAGACATTTCCAAAACTGTCGATTTCCTGTTTGTTCTAAGAGCGCTTTGGTGACCTGAGCAGATCAGCCTTATGAGACCTTCGCCATGTTTTATTATCAGATATTGTGTGATGGGCACAGGTGAGCTGGTCATGTGTCGGCTCGTTTTGTGTCTCATTATTGTTTGGCTGCTAATTAAGGAAAAAGAAACAACTAAAGAGGTCCGAGTCAACTAAGACAAAAGAAGTTAAATAGCAGAAAAAAACGGGTCACTAATTAAGAAAATGGTTAGAATGAAAACCTGCAACCACTGCGGCCATCCAGGACTGGGGCTCGACACCCATGGTCCAGCGTTTACAGAGAATGGTCCAAAAAAAGGGAAAATATCCAGTGAAAATCTGGGTGAAAATGCCTTGTTGATACCAGAGCTCATTATAACTGAGGTGTGCAGAAGAGCATCTCTGAACACACAACACGTTGAACCTTCAAGCAGATGGGGGGCTACAGCAGCAGGAGACCACACCAGGTGACACTCCTGTCAGCAAAGAACAAGCAACTGAGGCTACAATTCACACTGGCTCGCCAAAACTGGACGACAGAAGACGGGATAAACGTTGCCTGGTTCGACGAGTCTCGGTTTCTGCTGCAACATTTAGATGGTTTGGCATCAACAACATGAAAGCTTGGATCCATCCTGCCTTGTATCAACAGTTCACGTCGGTGCTGGTGGTGTAATGGTGTGGAGGGCACACTTTGGGCCTCTTAGTACCAATTGAGTTTGCTTTTGACTTTTTGACTCACTTTGCCATTTCATTCCTGGTGGCCTGGTTATTTTTTCATCTCGAAGTTTTGACCCATTTTTGTCTCTGACTTCAATACCATCTCCTAGTCTTTTATTTTTTTGCTCTCTAACAATAATCCTCGGATGCTTACGTATCTGTTAATACGCAGTACACTGAAAAAAGTATAACCTCCATTCAACTTAAAATAATTAAGGTAATGATTCACACTTAATATTTTCAATCTGAACCAATATAATTCTTTTTATCTTAATGAACCCACAATTTTTAAGTTAAGGCAAATCATTTAGATCACTTTTTCGGTTTGCGAGCTACTTCTAAAATGACCAGATCTACCTACATTAAAAATGCTATATATATATATATATCTATACATATATATATATATATATATATATTTATACTCAGCAAAAAAAGAAACGTCCCATTTTCAGGACTGTGTATTTCAACAATAATGTTTTAAAAATCCAAATAACTTTACAGATCTTCATTGTCAAGGGTTTAAACAATGTTTTCCATGCATGTTCAATTAACCCTAATCAATTAATTAACATGCACCTGTGGAATGGTCGTTAAGACCAAAGTAGGCATTTAAGGTCACAGTTCTAAAAACGCAGGACACTAAAGAGACTTGTCTACCGACTGTGAAAGATGCCCAGGGTCCCTGCTCATCTGCGTGAATGTGCATTAGGCATGCTGCAGGGAGGCATTAGAACTGCTGAATAAATTGCCATGTCCGCACTGTGAGATGCCTAAGACAGCGCTACAGGGAGACAGGAAGGACAGCTGATCATCCTCGCAGTGGAAGAGCCCAGATCTCAATCCCATTGAGCACGTCTGGGACCTGTTGGATCGCAGTGTGAGGGCTAGGGCCTTTCCCCCCAGAAATTACCAGGAACTTGCAGGTGCCTTGGTGGAAGAGTGGGGTAGATAGATAGATAGATAGATAGATAGACAGATACTTTATTAATCCCAAGGGGAAATTCACATAATCCAGCAGCAGTATACTGATACAAAGAAACAATATTAAATTAAATAGTAATAAAATGAAAAAATTAAAATAAAATTAATGTTAGCATTTACTCCCCCGGGGAATTGAAGAGTCGCATAGTGTGGGGGAGGAACGATCTCCTCAGTCTGTCAGTGGAGCAGGACGGTGACAAAAGTCTGTCACTGAAGCTACTCCTCTGTCTGGAGATGACACTGTTCAGTGGATGCAGTGGATTCTTCATGATTGACAGGAGTTTGCTTAGTGCCCGTCGCTCTGCCACAGATGTTAAACTGTCCAACTTTAATCCTACAATACAGCCTGCCTTCTTAACAAGTTTGTCCAGGCGTGAGGTGTCTTTCATCTTTATGCTGCCACCCCAGCACACCACCGCGTAGAAGAGGGCACTCGCCACAACCGTCTGGTAGAACATCTGCAGCATCTTACTGCAGATGTTGAAGGATGCCAACCTTCTCAGAAAGTATAGTCTGCTCTGAGCTTTCTTACATAGAGCATCAGTATTGGCAGTCCAGTCCAATTTGTCATCCAGCTGCACTCCCAGATATTTATAGGTCTGCACCCTCTGCACACAGTCACATCTGATGATCACAGGGTCCATGAGGGGCCTGGGCCTCCTAAAATCCACCACCAGCTCCTTGGTCTTGCTGGTGTTAAGGTGTAAGTGGTTTGAGTCGCACCATTTAACAAAGTCTTTGATTAACTTTCTGTACTCCTCCTCCTGCCCACACCTGATGCAGCCCACAATAGCAGTTTCATCAGCGAACTTTTGCACGTGGCAGGACTCCGAGTCATATTGGAAGTCTGATGTATATAGATTGAACAGGACCGAGAAAGTACAGTCCCTCGGGTGCCCTGTATTGCTGAACACAATGTCAGACCTGCAGTTCCCAAGACGCACATATTGAGGTCTGTCTGTAAGATAGTCCACAATCCATGCCACCAGGTGTGAGTCTACTCCTATCTCAGTCACATCTCACAGCAAGAACTGACAAATCTGGTCCAGTCCATGAGGAAGAGATGCACTGCAGAACTTCAAGCAGCTGGTGGCCACACCAGATACTGACTGGTACTTTTGATTTTGAGCCTCCCTTCATTCAGGGACACATTGTGAAACATTTTTAGTTTATGTCTTATGGTGTTGACTCTTTTAGTGTTCATACAAATCTTTACACATTAAGTTTACTGAAAGTAAAAACAGTTGAAAGTCAGAGGACGTTTCTTTTTTTGCTGAGTATATATGTGTTAGAAGAAAAGAGATCTCAGACTGGCCACCCTGTATGTCAATCAAGTGGCCAATGCCATAGGGAGGATATACAGTATGATAGACTTTTTAAACACGATCTACCTGCACTACCTTTGCGATCTACCGGTTGATCACGATCAACGCATTGGGCACCCCTGATTTAGAGTGATTCGGTGCAATTCACTTGTTTTATACTGAAGTAAATCTATTTTTTAAGTTGTTACAATTTAAAATGGTTTATTGGTCGTAACCTGTTTTTATTCCGATGCTGTACTTTTTACATTTATTTAAAATTCTAGTGCAAATACGCAAGCATTTTGCAGTGTAAATCTTAAATATACAGCAAAAAATTATTAAATGTTTCTACAGCTTTCTTGAAAGTATGTTTTATTACAAGTTCTTATACTTAAAATTAACAGTTGAGAAACAGGGTTACTTACCAGAAATCCTCCGTTATAAAAGTCTGCTGCTGAAAATGACCAGACCTGGATAGCCACGTCCACTCCACTCGGGAACCATGTTCTTCTTTTTTGGCAGTTGGAAAGCCAGCACGCTGGAAAGTTCGACCGGAAGAATATACAAAGGGCCCCTCAAACACAGCACATGAGCAACCTAAAATATGAAGTTAACTGAAATAGGATTTTTATGTTTATTCCCTCCATCATAACTTACTTTGGTACAAACAATTTTTGTTTACTCTGATTGAGATCTGAAACCAAATATTTCAAGCTACAACACTAAATGGCTAATCTTAAGTTGCTCAAAAGAGAAAATTTACGTTGAATGAACAGCATCAATGTCATACTTTTTAAGTGTAGGAGGGGTCCAGCAAATGCCAAGGTGAGAGTGTGGGGGTCTGTTATGTGTCCAGGAAGGGTATTAGGCAAAGGGAAAGCAACCCAAGTCAGAGAGAGACGGAGTAACCGCCTGTCAGGAATTGTCTGACAACCTTTAGGATTATAAAGGGCATCAGAGAGGGTCGTCTGTTGGGCTCTGGGGTGCCTCCCACAGATCATTTTTTCTTGGCATCACTTAATCGCTGCGGTGTTTTTCCGTCAATACTTTGAGCTCTCATCCATGGGAGACTACAGCCCGATGACAGTTGCTGTAAGCCGCCAGCTCTTAAAATATGAATGGCTGGACTGAAAGCCCTATTAATGACTGCGGCTTTTCCAATGAATTTCATCTGCATCTGGTCTTCGATTTGGCAAAGCATATTTCCTTTCTTTACGAGACCACACGAGTAAATATTAGAAAACAATTTGTAATTGCTAATGTCAGAGTCTGCAATTGAACATCCAATGCTATTACTTGTAATTACCACTGAGTCATTGCAGTAAATGGCAGCTGTAATTGCTGCTTCAGGTTGCTTTGTTTTAATTCATCTCCTCCAATTAGCAAGGATTCTTCTTTATCTGATTGAAATATGAACCCCCAACCTCCTCCCACAATATGGTGAAATGATTTACTTTGGTATTAAAACAAAAAAATAAGAAACAAGCTGTCACGTTTTAAATATATTAAAATATTGTGGAATGGGCGAAATCAAATGATGATTATTTTAATGGGCCGAACCAAATATTTCATCCCCTGTGCTTGTTTATTTGTATGCTTAGTGGAATGGTGTGTTTATTAAAAGTGATTTGTATTTGAAATGGAGATTAATACTTAATGTTTTCATAATTGCTTGTTAATCATCATTTAAGGAATGAACTGAATATTTAAATGAAAGGAATGGCTTCCTGACAAGTTAGGTTTAAGTCAGGGCCACCACCCTGGCTTATGCTTAAATTCCTTTCCTTATGTCCTTTTTACTAATTTTTGGTCCTTTGGTTATTAATTCATGTTAATTTTATTATTTCTATAATTATGTATTTTTAACCATTCATTTTCCGTCACTTACCTCAAGCCAGATTCCGTGGGGAATAGTCTTAGCAGTGAAGCCCATACATCTTTTTCCCCAACCACACTTGCCATCTCGGAGATGTAATCCTCCCAGTGAGTCCTGGGTCTTCCCAGGGGTCTCCTCCCAGCTGGTTGTGCCCATAAAACCTCCACAAGGTGGCGTCTGTATCAGATGTGTGAACCACCTCAATTGGCTCCTCTTGATGCTGATGGTCAGCAGCTCTGCTCCAGACATCTCCCAGGTGTCTGTGCTTCTTCTCAATATCTCTCTATGGGAGAGCCAGCCAGTGGAGAAAGCTCATTTCATCGGCCAGTACCCACAATCTCATTCTTTCGGTCATTACCTGAAGCTCATGACCATAGGTGAGGGTAAGAACATAGATTGACTGGTAAATCAAGACCTCAGCTCCTTCTTCATTACTACAGATTGGTATAGTGACCACATAACAGCGCTCACTGGTCCAATCCATTCGTTGGTCTTGCCGTCCCTTTTCCCCTCACTCATGAACAAGACCCCGAGGCACTTAAACTGCTCCACTTGAAGCAGTAATTCACCTCCTACTCAGAAAGGACATTCAACCTTTTTCCTATTGGGGACCATGGCCTCAGATTTGGAGGTGCTGACCCTCCTCCCTGCCACTTCACACTCAGTCGCAAAACAATCCCAATGCGTGCGGAAGTACACAGCTCGATGAAGCCAACAGGACCATGTCATCTATAAAAAAGCAGAGACACAATTCTAAGGTCACCAAACTGGACCCCTTCGCCTACCCTCACTTCATAAACTGCTCCCAACAAGCACAGCCCCAACACCCACTGGTATGTGGACACACCTCTCATTGTTTGGTTTCTATGTGTGGTGGAGGCTTCCTGTGCCATGTCTGTTGTGTTTTGTGGGCGGTTCCCCAAGAGGGCGGGGTCACCTGTCAGTCTTTATTGAAGGACTGCTCCACGCCCTATAAAGGCTCATGGGAATTTCAGTTCTGCTGCAGTGAATGGTTGGGATTAAAAAATGGCAGACCATATTCGATGCAAGCATGAGAAGTAGGTGGTATCCTGGATTAATTTGGGCCGTTGCAAGAGAAACGTCTGATGTACAGTAATAGAAAGGAAGGATGTATGGCTGACAAAGCTGGGATGTGGAAATACTGGATTGAAATCAACATTAGTACATCTAGCTTAAAGACATGTCCTACTGTGACATACTCAGAGAATTAAACCTGTTTGATCTCGAGCAGGGGAGACAACGTGTGGACCTTATCTGGGTGATTAAAATCAAAGGCGTTGATAAAGGAGATCCAGCAACAATTAACGGTACGTGCATTTAAAACTTAAGCCAGGGAGGACTTCTTAACACAAAGAGTTATGGGACTCTGGAACAAACTCTTGAAACATGGAGCTGAAGCAGAAACCTTGACAACCTTTAAGAAGGATTAGGATGAGATGTTGGGACAGCTTAGCTAATAGCTAAACAAACGGGCCTCATGGACTGAATTGTCTCCTCTCATTTGTCAAACTTCTTTTGTTTCTTATTCATGGGAAAGCATATGGTACTAGGGTGTTGTACCATGTGTAAGGGACAACTGGCAGCTCAACCCATCCGGGACGCCCCGAGAATGGAAGGATGGGGGAAGTCAGCTATTTTTGGGCACTGCCTCCCCCATAATGCTAGATGGCAGCTTCCCTGTAGTATAGCCGTGCCTCGGATTCCCGCAGGACATCCTGGGACTTGGAGTTCGCTGTTGGGTGCTGTGGGTGCTGCCAGGGGGTGCTGGTCCTTCCAAGTACTAGGAAGTCACAAGGATGCAAGCTCCGAAATACTTCCAGGCTGATTAAAGTTCTTTAATTCTCTGCTTGACCCAGAAGTGCTGACAGAAGTCAAGTGGATGGAAGAGGTGAAGCACTTCCGGGGCAAGAACTATATAAAGGACTGCTGAAGACCAAGCAAGCGAGCCAGAGTCGGGTGGAGGTGGACAAGGCTTGCTGGGAGGTGTGAAGGAGAAAATAGAGAGAGAGAGAATTGTGATTATTATTGTGTTCATTGCCTGTATTATTGTGGCTATGGTGCTTAGGGAGCACTCTTTAAAGAAGAAAAGAATTAAAAAATCATCTTAGTGCTTTTACCTAGTGTCCTGCATGTCTGTCTGTTGGGTTTAAGGGGCAACAGTAACCCCTGGCATCCACACATGTTAGCCATTAGGGATGTAGTATACGGTACAGAGCAAATAAAAATGTTTAGGAAAATAATGGGTAATACAAAAGGATTTGGAGTGACAGAGATCCTCGGAATTAAAAAATGGGTCAAATAAGGTGCATGATGCGGTAATTACATTTAAAGTCAAAACAGGTCTGGGTGGGAAAATCGAAGTTAGCCATTTCTATCTCACACTTCAGTACAGTAGGCAGAGGTAAGGGCAAAGTTTTAGAATAATGAAAGTGACTGGAAGAAGAAACGCTAAAAAAAAAAATAAGCCAAAAGGGTGTAACCAAGTATCTGTCCTATCTTATGCAGATCCTAAACGGTAAACCAGCAGCTGAGGCCATAAAAGACTCCAAAGCCCTAACAATAAATAACAGCAGCAGTCACCCAGCAAAGTCTTTACATTTATCTGCAAAAGTGTTGGTCTTTTGTCCTGTGACAGCAATAAGTCTGCATGACGCACAATTGAGGGTCTGGAATAATAACGGGATAGCGAGTGATGCCCAAAGTAGCGAGAGCTGAAACAACAAAGATAGGCTCTGAAAAATATATATACTTGTGAGAAAATACATCCCAAAATTGAGTTCTACAGTCCTGAAAACCTAAATTATGATACAAAATGTAACTAACAGAGCTCAAAGGAAGGAGAAGAAGGAGAAAATTGCTTAAAATGATTTGTATTGTAGCATTTGTATAATTCTAGGAAGTGAAGTGGGCAATCAGGGCTGTCATATCATATGAGCACAATGGGCACTGGCTGGGGGCTGGGGGTCCCAGGAGCAGGTGGTATCTGATGCCTATGTATGTTTCTGTTTCGCTATCAAAACAGGGACCCCAGTGCACTACTTTGCCCAGAGGCCTATGATGCTGGTACGACGGCCCTGCGTCATGATCAAGAGCTAAAAGATTTTTCTTTGGATTTGCTGGCAAAGGTGGTTGTTGTTTGCTCTTTGTGTGCAGGGCAGGACATGAATTATATATAGCAGTAGAATTCAGGATATGTACAGTCAAGCGTAACATAAGCATGCAACTCACGCGCTTACAGAACGTCTGACCGTGTGGCTCCTACTGGCTACGGCACTAAGATACGAGGGGTGAGACTGGCAGTTCAGTGCCCACCGTTAACTCATCAACTTGCTGAGGCTCCACTTGCAGTTGTAATAAAACCAGTTGTATTATTCATTTAGGATTTATCAGTCAGTGTGGATAACAGAATTAACTATGCCAAAAATTTTATGCTACAAAAAAATTCCCCTTTTAAGGTAGATTATTTTTAAAGCATTTCTTATGAATTCTGTTTGACAAAGTGCCTGGCCTGTACAGGCTGCCTTCCAATGTTCTGAGTGCTCAGGAACAGAGCCAAGGTACAGAGGGTCAATGTTTAATTAGGCCTGTACAAAATGAGAGCGAAAGAGAGCACTTACAGCAATGTGAGTAGGTGCTGTAGGTTCAGCAATGGCCATCAGTCCAAGGCAGGAGGAACATGTCAGCTCTCCTCTGCTACAGGCTGGAAATGAAGGGGGGCTGGAGAACTGTAAGTGCGGTCATACGGAGCATATGATAGCTGAGCTTTAACGGAGTGAGTGACAGACGTGGCTAATGTTCATATATCTGTATCATATAGTGACTTTGACTGTCTCGCTATCTATTTTATAGTGCCTTTCCTACAGATTTTATTTTTTTCTCCAGCCGTCTGGAGATTTTTTTTCTGTCCACCCTGGCCATTGGACCTTACTCTTATTCTATGTTAATTAATGTTGACTAATTTTATTTTCTTACTTTTCTTACTATCTTTTATTTTTCTATTCCTTATTATGTAAAGCACTTTGAGCTACTTTTTGTATGAAAATGTGCTATAGAAATAAATGTTGTTGTTGTTTCCTGTCTATCTATTATATAGTGCTTTCACATCTATAGATAGATAGATATGTAAGGCACTATATAATAGATAGATTGATAGACAGATAGCACATTTCATATCTATCTATCTATCTATCTATCTATCTATCTATCTATCTATCTATCTATCTATCTATCTATCTATCTATCTATCTATCTATCTATCCTGCCTACTATACTAAAATTAATATCTATCTATCTATCTATCTATCTATCTATCTATCTATCTATCTATCTATCTATCTATCTAGCTGTCTGTAGTATCAATCCTTGCCATCTGGATACAGAAAAACTTGAATTAATTTGACATTATTTCTAATATATTTTATTGATTGTCATTACAACTTGCATGTGAATCAGAATAATCCATGTACACCTCAGTGTTAATATTGGCAGAGCACCATCTTTTGGAGCATATTTTGTAATGCAGGTAGTAATAAAATCCATCCATCCATCCATCCATTTTCCAACTCGCTCAATCGGAACACAGGGTCACAGAGGTCTGCTGGAGCCAATACCAGTCAACACAGGGTGCAAGGCAGGAACCAATCCCGGGCAGGGCGCTCACACACACAAAACACTCGAGACAATTTAGAATCGCCAATCCACCTAACCTGCATGTGTTTGAACCATGGGAGGAAACCAGAGCACCAGGAAGAAACCAATGCAGGCACGGGGAGAACATGCAAACTCCACGCAGGAAGGACCCGGGAAGCAAACCTAGGTCTCCTTATTGTGAGACAGCAGCGCTACCCACTGCGCCACCGTGCCACCCTAGCAATAAAAAGTCTTGCATTTTTTTTAATTTCAACTGATGATGCATCACAAGCATTTGTAGCAATAATATTAGAAGTTAGCTGTTGAGAGAACCAGCCACGACAGGGACAGACACCAAGACAGCTTATGTCCAAAATACACCCGTTTGTTTTCTCTGACAATTACAGTGCACCAATCACTCACAGTCCTTCTTTTTCTCCTATTCTTTTCTTGCTGCCTCCACTCCTCTCTCGTAAGCTTCGTCTCACCCCCTCCCAACTCCGGCTTCTCAACTGGAGTGAGGCGGCCCCTTTTATGCAGTACCCAGATGTGCTCCAGGTGCTTCTTGACGATCTTCCTGAGCACCTGGAAGCACACCGAGTGTATTTGCCTCCTGGCCTAGCAACACTCCCTGTTGTGGTGGAAGTGCTGCCGTATGTGACTCCGACAACGTCTGGACGGACCCTGGTGGTGGCTGCGTGCCCCAACCGGCTGAAGCTTCCCAGCTACAAACGTGTGACCCACCAGCTCCAACCAGAGCAGTTTCCCTCTTGTGTCCCGGGGAAGGTATCAGTCCTCTATTGGCTTCTTGCCGTATCCCATAGATGTGCACGTTGACCCAATGTGAGCAGTTTAGTGGTGAGTGCTTGACTGATAAAATGGCATCCTGCTCAGGGTTGGTTCCCACCTTGTACCCAATGTTCACTGTGACCCTGCAGTAGAAAAGTCATGTTTGGGACATTTAAGGATGGCTACATGTCCTAATGGCTTGTGCCTTCAGTGTTACGCAGTGCCTTACAGCGCTCTGTGTCTGAGCACTTTTCCAAAATCCCATTTGTTTAACACAGGTAAAAGATGGCTGCACAGAACAGTACGTCTGATTAATGAGTATTTACCGACTGTATAAAAGCCAGACCTCTTTCTACATATTAAATCTGATCCTTTGGCATGTGACCGTAGTGAAATTCCGCAGGGTTTCATTTGGAGGCTTCACTGCCATTTCCCTTGGTTGCCTGTGCATAATTACCGGCCGATGACAGCAGCCTTTGACGTGGCTGTCCCCAGTTGGGTCGTTTGAGCCTCGAGTCCCCCAGGTTTTAATTAAGCTAAATGTGTAGAATCCCTTTTCTTGTGTCAGTGGCGGCCGACTTTGATTAACAGCTTGTGTTCCGAGTTGCTTGGGTAACAGGATCACCATTGTGGTATACGTCGACATGAACTGTAAATGCTAACAAGCAGAATAGACCTGTGCCATGATAAGAGACCGGACCCCTCATGTAATGAAGGGTGGCTCCTTTATCTTGGGCTACACATCACTGGGCAGCCTCTTCTTCCTTTTTAGTCTAAACCAGTGATTCCCAACCGGTGGTTCACGAACCCCCAGGGGTTTGTGTGCTTTATAAAAGGGGTTTGCAAAAAAAATATTGTAATGGCTGAATTTTAAATCCCAAAAGCAAAAAATATAGCGAAATATTAAATGTAGGCAAATATATTCACAGTACTATTAATAATACGATAATAAAAATGGGTCAACAAATCGATTAAATGTCAAATTCATAAATATTACCTCAGTCACTTACACATTGCGACGGAAGATTCCGTAAAATTGTCGAGTCACAACAGCTAACAATCTGTAACACGATGAGACGCTAAGCCGCTGGTGATGCGTGTACATTCTCGTATGATTTGGAAACTTCCAATTCAGCGAACTGAGAACCCCGAATTTGCTCGAAAGAACGAGATTACCGTCTGCCGATATAAAAATGCCGCGATCAGACAAGGGAGAATTTATTAACCCTCACCTGTTTTGTTTCTCTTCTCGGTACTCAAATGTGGTACTTGGTGCCACTGCCCACCTGCCAAGTTGTTGTGCCTGCATAAGGTAAAATCATCCCTGATGGAGGATCGCAGGAATCATGGGGTAGAGGGGTCCTTTCATCGGATTGGCTGGCTGTTTCAGCTGTTGAATGGCCAAATGGGGGAGGCAGCTTGATGGCTGAGGTCTCCAGGACTCTAAACAAATCCAAATCATATCATGTGATATCATCTACTGTTAAATTCTGCTCCGTATTTCTAAAATTTTTATTTTTATACTGTATTGAGGATGCCTCGCAGTTAGGAGACCCGGGTTCGCTTCCCGGGTCCTCCCTGCGTGGAGTTTGCATGTTCTCCCCGTGTCTGCGTGGGTTTCCTCCGGGCGCTCCGGTTTCCTCCCACAATCCAAAGACATGCCGGTTAGGTGGATTGGCGATTCTAAATTGGCCCTGGTGTGTGGGTGTGTTTGTGTGTGTCCTGCGGTGGGTTGGCACCCTGCCCAGGATTGGTTCCTGCCTTGTGCCCTGTGTTGGCTGGGATTGGCTCCAGCAGACCCCCGTGACCCTGTATTCGGATTCAGCGGGTTAGAAAATGGATGGATGGATGGATGTATTGAGGATTTGTTCTGTTCTTTGTATTGTATTGTATTGGCCCCCTTCTTTTTGACACCCACTGCACGCCCAGCCTACCTAGAAAGCGGTCTCTTTTTGAACTGCCTTTCCCACGGTTTCTTCCATTTTTTCCCTACAAGGGTTTTTTTGGGAGTTTTTCCGTGTCTTCTTAGAGAGTCAAGGCTGGGGGGGCTGTGAAAAGGCATGGCCTGTTAAAGCCCATTGCGGCACTTCTTGTGTAATTTTAGGCAATACAAAAAATAAACTGTATTGTATTGTATTGTAATCGCATGACGCACTAAAGAACCACGAGTGATTTTAATAAGATAAATTGGTAGTGCATAGTGTGTGTAAATAAATTACGATAAAGACTTTTTATTTAATTTTAATAAGATAAATTGGTAGTGCGTGTGTAACTAAATTACGATAAAGACTTTTATTTAAACGTGTGCACGTCGAACGTAAAAGTGAATAATTATTACTCCATAATTTGAATTTTACGAGTGATTTTAATAAGATAAATTGGTAGTGCATAGTGTGTGTAACTAAATTATGATGAAGACTTTTTATTTAAACGTGCACACATTGAACGTGAAAGTGAATAATTATTACTCCGTAATTTTATTATGGATCGATGGTTAAAAATGGGTAGTTTTATCAAATCTAACGAAAAGCTTAACGAGCAATCAATTGCTTCTTCTTCTGCTTCAGTCCCTAGTTTGGTACCAACACAGGGTGACGATACTGAAAGTTGTAGTGAGCTACTGTCTCTCCAGACTGAAAGCAAGGAAAAAATAGGCGAACATAGTAAGACTAAAGAGAAGAAACAAAAATATGACAGCGACTATTTATGAATGGGTTTTTATTTTACCAGGGATGAGTCAGAACCTAAACCGCTTTGTGTAATTTGTAATGAAGTCCTGGCCAACAGCAGTTTAAAACTATCACTTCTTCATAGACACATTGAAACAAAACATCCAACGTACAAGGATAATCCTGTATCGTAATGACTACACAGGGGGTTCATGAATTTATTCCAGTTTTTTGAAGGGGTTCACAAGGAGAAAAAGGCTGAGAATCGCTGGTCTAAACCACAGGGTGTCATTCCCCACCCGAGTCTTCATGTGAAACTTTTCTGAGTCAATAATCGTCAGGCTACCCCTGATTCCTTGGCACAGTCGCGTCACAATTCAACTCCAAGCCGGTGTGCATATTATGGTGTCTGATCATCGGTTTGTAGGTTTATTCAGAGTCCAAGGAAATTCTGTTTGCACATGCTAATCAACAAGCAACACATCACCACTCTCCAGAAAAGTCGGATTTAAAGTATGTAATATCACATTGAAGATGGTGTGGACACTTGGGGGTACTATTGCCCCATGAAACCCAACAGACAGAAACTCCGGACACAGGTTTAAAAAGCACTAAGACGATTTTTAATACTTTTTTTCACTATAGTGCCTCCAAAGCACCTCATCTACCAAACACACAATGAATACACACAATAATTCTCCTCTTCTCCTCCCAGCAAGCTCGGTCTCACTCCCTCCAAACTCCGGCTCGCTTGCTGGGTCTCCAACTGTTCTTTATATAGTTCTTGACCTGGAAGTGCTTCTGTCCTTCTGTCTTGCTAGCACTTCCGGGTCAGTTGGAGAATTAGCTTTTCTTCAGCTCGGAAGTACTTTGGGACTTCCGTCCTCGTGACTTGTGAGTACTTATACTATACGGGAAACAGAAATTCCTGTGTCTCCCTGCAGCGTCTCCTGGCAGCACCCACAGTACCCCAGCAGGGTTGTGAAGCCGAACTTCATATCCCATGGTGCCCTGCAGGAATCCGGGGCACCGCTATGCTGCAGGAAAATCGCCATCTAGTGTCCTGGATGTGTCGGCCATTTTGAGCTGCCGGCCCATCCATCACGATGGAAAAGTCACATTTCTCATTTCTGAACAACATACAGTACTGTGGGCGAAAAATTGAACTCAAAAAAATAAGCTTTGAACTCAGCGCATAAAATTTAAATATAAATCGAGCAATAGTCCCTTATACACACTCACCGTCCACTTTATTAGGTACACCTGCTCAGCTGCTTCTTAACACAAAAACCCAATCAGCCAATCACACGGCAGCAACTCAATGTAGACCTGCTGAAGTCCAAACTGACCATCAGAATGGGGATGAAAGGCTTAGAACATGGCCTGGTTGTTGGTGTCAGGCAGGCCTGTCTGAGTATTTCAGAAACTGATGATCTTCTGGCATTTCCACGCACAACCATCTCCAGGATCAAGAGCGGCACTTGGGGGTGGCAAGTGGGTCGTCTGCCTGAGGACCTACAGCAAAGGGGACCCCTCTTTTGAGGTCCGCGCATCCCGTTCTAGTGCATTTGTCAAGTTATATTCTCCAGTATATATCATATTTGAGATGCTTCTAAGAGGAACCCTTTTAAAATCCCTCTTCAAGGTTAAATTCCATACATGTACGTCTTTGAAAACATTCCATAGTCCGATTTGCATACACAACCATCTCCAGGGTTGCCTTATTGATGCCGGAGGTCAGAGGAGAACGGCCAGACTGGTCTGAGCTGATTGAAAGGCAGCAGTAACTCAAATAAGCACTCGTTACAACTGAGGTTTTTCAGAAGAACATCTCTGAACACACAAAACGATAAACCTTGAAGCAGGTGGACTACAGCAGCAGGAGACTACAGCGGGTGCCACTCCTGTCAGCTAAGAACAGGCAACTGAGGCTACAACTCACACGGGCCCACTAAAACTGAACTACAGAAGACTGTAAAGACGTTGCCTGGTCTCGATTTCCATTATGACATTTGGATGGCAGAGTCAGAATTTGACATGAACATGAAAGCATGGATCCATCCTGCCTTGATTCAACAGTTCAGGCTGGTGCTGGTGGTGTAATGGTATGGGGGATATTTTCTTGGCACACTTTGGGCCCCTTAGTACCAACTGAGCATCTTTTAAATGCCACAGCCTACTTGATTATTCTTGCTGACCATGTCCATCCCTTTATGACCGCCATCTTCTGATGGCTACTTCCAGCAGGATAACACGCCATGTCACAAAACTCAGATCCTCTCACACTGGTTTCTTGAACATGACAAGGAGTTCACTGCACTCAAATGGCCTCCACAGTCAGCAGATCTTAATCCAGTAGAGCACCTTTGGGATGTGGTGGAACAGGAGATTCACATCATGGATATGCAGCCCTCCGACAAATCTGCAGCAACCGCGTGATGCTATCATGTCAATATGGACCAAAATCCCTGAGGAGTGTTTCCAGCACCTTGTTGAATTTACACCATGAAGAATTATGGAAGGCAAAAGGGGGTCCAAACCGGTATTAGCAAGGTGTACCTAATAAAATGGCCAGTGAGTAATTGCAGTAATCTTGCAAATGAAGCTTAGACACTTGAGTGATAATCCAGAGGTCGGGGTGTCCTGTGAAACATCAAGCACTGCAAGGAAAGGACACACGATCAACAATTTGGGGAATTGGAGGGTCCCCATGATGCAATGGGTGCCAGCATGCTGCTAAACAATGAAATGCAGTTGTTGAGCTTTGCCCCCCAATATCACTTGGACTGTTATCCTAGTGGGTACCAAAATGGAGAGTGTATGACACATAAACACCACCAGTCTCTTCAGAGCTCAGGTTTAGATCCATTTGGGTGTCCGCCTGACGAAACTCTTCTACACCCCGGCAGGACATAAGGTCTGGCATTTTGTATTTGGCATGGCCAGTTGTAATCTCCCCTGCTGCCCACTGACCATCTGCTGTCCTCTGCTACTGGAGCTCCTCTGTTTGATTTGCAAACTAATAATTTTGCAACTGAATGTTCTACTGCTTTAGGTACTTGTGGTACTTATTTAGGTCATGGTGTGCTATATAAAATACTAATTCATTGTCTTAAGAATGGGGGAAGAAAAGCTGAAAAAAAAATCTCTCAAATAGCATCATAATGAATGTGATAATAGAAAAAGAAATTGAACTGTAAGGCACACGAGCCTTCCAGTAAATTACCAGCAGCCTGGAATAATGAACTTTCCTTGAGCGATAAATCGATTCTGTTTTTTACTACCCCTGCACCGGGCCTACATATAAAACTAGGAGCACGTGTAATAAATCTCCAGAAGATGAGTTACGATCAGCCCGCGAGAGGTGAGGGGAAAACCAGACGCTCGCACGCACACCCTTGGAGTGGGATCCATTTGTACCGTTTAATATTCCCACTGGCTTTGACTTGCTTTTATTTGAGTTCTGTACTTCTTCCTTTCACCACCGTATTAACAAAATAAATAAAAACTGACAGCAAACGAAACGTTTCTAATAAAAGATCCTTGAGGCTTCATCCCATTCAGGCTTGCAGGGGACCTGTCCAGACAGCATTGGACACAAGGCAGGAGCCAACCCTGCATGGGGTGCTTGTCATGCAAGTCCAGTGTAAACGAATCAAAGGACAACGATAAGGTAACCCCGTATAATTGGATCGCAAGCAGATAATTGCAGAGAGGTCTTTTCAGATACGATGAGTTCAGGACAGAACTGGCAAAGAGGGCGGAGCTTCTGTTTTTCAGTGCACCTGGCAGGAAGAGGCGGGTCCAGGTGGACGGACACCTGTAGTGATGTCAGATGTTCTAGCTGTCAATCATCTGGTCTGCAGAGGAATGAAGAGAGCATGGCATTAAGACAGAGTGCCAACCCCTGGTGTGGCGGTGGGATTACAGTCACTAGAGCCCTTCAGATGTCCTTGATGCGCACGCGCGTGACAGCAGTTTAGAATAAGTAATGGACCAAGAACTTTAAAAACGGCAAACATCCTCCATTCTTTGTGAGCTGGATATACAACATACAATGGATTCAGAAAAAAAATCAGACTCTACTTCTGGCTCACTTTATTGTGTTGCAGATTTAATTTTAAAAGGATAAATTTGCCCAACAATCTATACTCAATAACCCATAATGACAAAGTGAACACCTGTCTTCAAAAAGGTTTGCAAATTCATTAAAAAAAATCAAAAGTCAAAATCGCTCCTCCATGTAAGTATTCAGACCCTTAATTCAATACTTTGTAGGAGCCATGTTGGCAGCAATTCCAGCTCCAGATCTTCTTGAGTAAATCTCTACAAGCCTAGCGATCCTTGATTTTTGTAGTTTATGCCCTTCTTCCTGGTAGGTCCTCTCAAATTCCTTTAAACTGGATGGTAAGCATCTGTAAGTGGCCATCTTCAGGCCCTGTGGGGTGTTATGTCTGGGCTTTGGCTGGACCATTCAGAGACTTGTCCCAAAGCTACTCTAGCGTTGTCATGGCTGTGTGCTTCGGGTCATTGTGGTGCTGAACAGTGAACCCTTGCCCCAGTCTGAGGTCCCATCCTTCAAGGACCCCTCTGTGTTTGGCCACATTCAGCTTTCCCCTATTTCTGGCCATTCTCTCTGTCCCTGCTGCTGAGAAGCTCCCCGCTATTAGCAGGAAAACAAAATTTCATGGAGAGATTATATAACAAAGATTCTAATTGAATGAGACCCAATGGTGGCCAACTCTAGCCGACGGCAAACGTTGTGAAAAACAACATTGGAAAAAAAGACAACAATTCTCACATAACTCTGATTGTATAATCCACATTTCCTTTATCCAGTTGTATGCTCAGAATGTGCAAAATGTATGCATTTTGTGCCAAAATTATATTTATACTAGTGGAAAATTCTGCATACAATATAAATTGGAAAGGCAATTCCAAAGCACTGTATTATGGGAATATGAAGATCCGCCTCCCCTCATCTTTCATTGGCCAAGAATCCTGTCTTCAATTCAGAAGCACAGTATTGTGGGAAAGCGTCTTTCCTGTTTATATCGTGGGCTGAGTTTTCTTGAAATATTAATATTTTCAGCAAATATTCTCTGAGCACACAAATGGAGAATGAACATGTGAAATATGAGACGTGAGTTAGATTAGAATTTTATTTCTTTTTTTCATGGATGTTTTTCCACATTAATGGTAATAATAATTATTATTATTTACATTTACAGTATATGGCACTTTTCTCGCTACTCAAAGCACTCTCCACGCAGGGATGACCCAGGGCGTGAACCCAAGATCTACTTACAGTACATTCAAGGCATTAGCGCTGCCACTGTGCTGATACATCATTTACTGTTGTCCAGCACAGGTCACTGTTGGGTCTTGTTCAGTCAGAATGTCTATGTAATTTCTCCCCAAAAAAGTGAGATTAATTTTTTTGTATACCACTACAAATGACATGGGTAAGTAACATAAAGAATATATATGTCTCATTCTTGGATGGAGTATTCCTTCAAATATATATTTTGAACTTTGGAAGCCAAATCACCTTTTTTGGTCTTATGGAGTTTTTAGCTCAAGCTGCCTGGGGTTTTTACAGTTCCTCTCTCTTGTGGGACATTTTGTGTAGTTTTGGACATTTAAAGATATATTTTGAACTTTGGAAACCAAATCCTCTTTTTGTGCCTATGCAGACTAACGCCGGCCTGTAAAATTTGGGGGGTCAAGCTGCCAGGGGTTTTTACAATTCCTCTTCCTTGTCAGGAGTTTTGTGTATTTTGGGATATTTAAATGTATATTTTGAACTTTGGATGCCAAATTGCCTTTTTATGTCTGAGCAGATTGAAGCCCGACTGTGGAGATCGGGGGTCAGGCAACCTGGGGTTTTTACATTTCCTCTCCCTTGTGGGACATTTAGTGTATTTTGGGACATTTAAAGATATATTTTGAACTTTGGAAACCAAATCGTCTTTTTGTGCCTTGGCAGACTGACGCCTGCCCTTTGAATTTGGGGGTCAAGCTACCTGGGGTTTTTACAGTTCCTCTCTCTTGTGGGAAATTTTGTGCATTTTGGGATATTTAAAGGTATATTTTTGGTTAGAAATAAATAAATTAGAGGGTCAACTCAGGTTGGACGGTTTGGAGATGAAATCAGAGAGACGAGATTGCATTGGTTTGGACCTGTGCAGAGAAGAGATGCTGGGTAGACTGGGAGAAGGGTGCTAAGGATAGAGCTGGCAGGGAGGAGGAACAGAGGAAGATCTAAGAGAAGGTTTATGGATGTGGTGAGAGGACATGCAGGTGGTAGGTGTGACAGAGCAAGATGGAGAGGACAGGATGATATGGAAAAATATGATCTGCTGTGGCAACCCCTACCGGGATCAGAGTAGAAGAGTAAAGAAGAAGAGTAAAAGTATATTTTTGAACTTTGGAAGCCAAATTCCCTTTTTGGGCCAGTATAGTTTGGAACCTGCCAGTGAAGTTTTTTTCAGGGTTTGGCTGCCTCGAGTGCGGCCTACTCTACTCAGGCTTGCTTTAGGGGTCTTTTTGTGTCCTCACTCCTTTTAGCTATTTCTCCTGCACTCAAATCATAAGTACACCCAGGATAGACTTAGACTCCTTGTAACTTGATAGTGAGAGAAGTTGGGTTGTGAAGTACATGGATGGATTCTTTGTTTTTCTCCCATAACCACTTAAAGGACGGCATTTAACAAGAAACCAAAACTGGTTTGAAAGACAGCAGAATCTCACCTGAGGCTGACAGAGTGTCGTTTAGAAATTTGCGAATGAAAAGCAGGAGCCCCAGGAGAGCTCAAGAAAAAGGTTAATCAAGTCACAGCATATGTTAGAATACGTTTTGGCAGTGAGCATCATGGGGGAGCATAAGAAGAGTTACACCCAAGCCCATATTGTTAGACCTAATAATTTTAAATCTTTTTTTTTATTTTTCAATGACCATATGTCACACTGAACACCCATTGGTTTTTTGCATTTCCTGGACTATCTGAATAGCTCAACAAAGCTTGCTATAGAAAACAGTTAAGTAAACTGCAGCACGGAGTTCATGTTGACATTCCTGGTAATGAGCCTGAGGTACTGAAAGCCAGATGAGGAATTCTGGAGCCACGAGCCCTGCAGGACAGTATATTGAGATGTCAGATGCATTTTAAATTCCTAATCTCCATGGTTTGGGCTTTTGTCTTCTGCTCTATGACTCTCATGCAGTTAAACTCTGTGAATCTTCCCATTACGCTCTCATCAACGATAAAGTAGCAGAGTCTCTGTCGCTCATTAAACTTAGATGGCAGACATCTGGAGTGCATGATAAATCTCGTTGTGTGCAATGTCGGTGGTGTCTACATCATTTTATAAAAAAATAAAGAAAAGGGGATGAGCCGCTCCTGTAGACTCAATGCCTTTGAGGAGACATGACACACATGCAGAAGAGAAGGTGATTTGTGACCCACTTTCAAGTGCAGACCTGATGCACAATAATTTTAATCCAAGGAGCCATCTACACCTTCGCTCTGGGTCTACTCCACACCCCCATGTAGTTATTGGGAACCTCCTGAACCTGAAACAGTTGAGAGTCAGGAATCAAGATGAGCCGGGTAAATGAGGACACACAAATGCAGCAAGGGGTAGGTGCACAAAACTTGATAAGTGCTTTAATTAAAATCCTCACAAAAATGGTGTTCAGAATAAAAAAGTCCAGTGTATGAAGAAATAATTCATAAAATTAAGTGATCATGGAGGTTAAAATCATTCCAATCAATATTCCATAAAATCGAGGTTCAAAGGTCCCCATCCAGAGACAGTTCTTTAAAATCCTACCAGTCCCAGTGTTTCCTTTTAAAGCCGACGTCTCCTCAGCTTACTCCTGCAGCAGAGGAGATGCCCTTCCGACAGGTCATCCGTCAATTCCTGGCTCGGGTCCCTGGGACGCACACACGTCCCTCATCGTCTACAGGAGACACGGCATATCAGGTCTCTCCTACTCCCTTGCATTGTTCAGTGGGACCACCTGCCTCTGGTCCTCTAGCACTGGCTTTCTCAATCTTCCCTTTCGTTCGTTCTCTCGTTCTCCCATTCTCCCATTTTAATCCCCTGTCTTTCCTTCTCCTTTGTCGTTTCTCTTCCTTCTCTCTGCCTTACAAGCTCCTTTTAGATTGGCTTACCCCATTGGACACTTGCAAGGTAAGAATGAGACACTGGACTGACGCTCCCATTCACAGATGTATGTGCGATCAGCCAGGCACCCCCCAACCATCCCTTGTTCGAAGAGCCCACACCCGCTCCCGATTGAAGCCTGCACTTCCTGGGTGTATCCAGCAGGGGGTGCATGCACCCTCGGAAGAGGTTCATTAGAGATTGCAGCCATTACTAACCCAACAATATACATAAAGATCTATCTTATACCCTCATTGTGACGACAGAAAGGCTGAGGCTGGCATTTCAGCCCGTTAATGGGTGCGTTTATTTATTTATACAATGAATGATCCACAGAAGAGTTTCTGAAACTAGTCACGGCTATCCTAGTGTGGTTTCTGAAGTCTCCTTCACTCCTCCAATATTCCCTGCCATCTTTCAGTGTTGCATGTCGCATAGTTGTTATAATTATTGAGGAGCGACCTCAGTAGCCTCGATAAACCCCGTGAATAGGACAGTAGTCTTCTAACTCACACTTGGTACCCTTCTATCATTTCAATCGCTCTAGATAAAAGACAAAGTATAAAGAATATTAAAAGCAACATGATATTTAATAAAGTATAACAATACTGAATAGAAGGAAATATAATAGAAAACAAAATAGATAGCAAAGTCCAGATTTAAACAGTCTTAGAAAAGCTTACTGAAAATCAGAAGTGTCAAGGGGTGGATGTTGTCCTGACCAGATTTTGGTTTAGTGATTGGTGTCATTCATAGTTATGTTTTCCAAATCAGATGATTTTGTGTCTCTCTTGATCTCTGATGTCACCCTTCTGTCGTTTGTTTTTTCTTCTTCTTCATATTTATGTTAAAATGCACACATGGAGTTACCAGGACATGTGACATTGCACTAATTTCATTGCTTATCTTGTCCTGATGACGAATGACTCGGATCAAAGTGTTTGATCTTTTATGTAACTCCACACTCCTTTCCTTTCCCAAGCGATAAACTAATTCAGTAAAGTCCTAGCCCGGTAGTTTCCAACCTTTGTCATAATATAAATTAATTGATGCAGGTTCTTTGGTATGTGTTTTTCTAATCTGCTTATTCCTGAACAGAGTCGCGGATGTTACTGGAGCCTCTCCCAGGAAGTGTATTGTGCAAGGAAGGAACAATCTCAAGAACAAGGCACTAGTCCTCACCATTAGCCTCCTTAGCGTTGGAACTGAACATCACTCGAGCTGTAAAAACAGTGCAAAAAGGTTTTAGGCGGGTCTTCTGTAAACATCAAGCCTGAGTGTTACCTGGGCAATGGGTAGACGCCCGGGTTTGCAGTACACAAGACCTCTGCTCGCTTCGCTCGTCAACCCCTGGGCTGGTGCTACGCTCTAGCCTCTATGCGGGATGCGGTTGTACAATTTAAAAAGATTTTTATTTTCATGGGAATCACACACAAATACTTTTTAAACTTACACTTTTACTGCCCAGAGGGGACTGGGCGGTCTCATGGTCTGGAATCCCTACAGATTTTATTTTTTCTCCAGCCGTCTGGAGTTTTTGTTTTTCTGTCCCCCCTGGCCATTGAACCTTACTCTTATTCGATGTTAATTAATGTTGATTTATTTTATTTTATAAATTGTGTCTTTCATTTTTCTATTCTTTAATATGTAAAGCACTTTGAGCTACTGTTTGTATGAAAATGTGCTATAGAAATAAATGTTGTTGTTGTTGTTGTAAAACCTCAGTGAAAACAATTTTTTGAATTACATTTTTGTTAATATCGCATTGAATTCTGATTCTATTTTTGGACTTTTATCATGGCAACGTAACGTATAACTGCCTGTGATTGAACTTCGTTTCTTTCTCTCTATTAAGAATGTTTGGCTCTGAGATTTGTTAATTGTCTTTGCAAAAGCTATTCTAACAGGAAACTGTTAACGTTTTAATACGAATGGCATATCAAGATCTCCTTTGTTGTGTAATGTTATCCCCTGAAGATGTACAAGATTACCTTTCTTGGATACATCTTTCTTCCTACAATAATTTGGCCGGAGGAAGACCGGACTGTGTTAACAGTTGTAGATATTCTACGGGATATTGAAAGTTGATGTTTTCATCTTCCGCACCATCACCACCAACTTTTTCAGCAGAGTCTATTGATATGCATTTATCCAATTTGCAGTGTAACCGATCGACATTTTTGGCGTAAATTCATTTGACTTCATCATTTCTCGGTGCTAGGACTGCACGTGTACTTATTTTTCTGTTGATAACCCTCCGTGAGGAAATTCTTCAATAAGATTTGGACATAATATGTCTTCTTTAATTAGGAACTTAGAGTGAGGAAAACGTTAAAATTTATAAGAGCTGAGAGATCAGAAAATGTGTCTGTCAAAAGCATTCACACGAATGAGAGGTGAGATTACTGTGTGTTTGGTTAAATATGGTTGAGAGGAAGCAGTGACTTGAAAAAATCTCATGGCCAAAGTCTCATCTCATGGGACTTGAAAAAATCTTCCAAAAAATCTTGTCTCGTCGCATGATTATTAAAATAGAGAGATTTGTTTTAGAAATGTCATGAAGAGACTACTGAAATGATCAAGTAAATTAAAGACAAGAATGTACTTGGAGAATGGTTGATGTAACACACAAAATGTACCAGGCGATGACTAAGAGATCAGCAGATGTCCTGTGAAAACCAAGACTGGACAGTTGTCACTTGCACAGAGATTTCAAGGATAATAGCTGAACCTCTGAGATTTGAGAAGAACAAGAGTGTAGTGGAGTAGACTTTTATTTGAATAAGTTATTTGGGAGTAAGTCAACGGACCAATCAGAGTCTGAGTGTGCATTAATCAGCACTGTAATGCAGACTGACATGTTTATAAAACTGACCTCTGCCTTCATCTTTTTGACCATTCTGTGACACACTGCTGTGATGAGTGCTCCCTCTTCAGCATTTACTGTAGAGTAATATAAGCTGCAATGGACAAGCTTCCTCCTGCCTGGTTCCTGGCTCTAAAAGGTCCTAGTTGAGGACAGCATTTCTTTCTTTGATACATATCTCCAAATTGAATGTTATTTCTTCCACACCTCTTACTCCTAGCTGAGAGGTGGTGGAGGACACTTTATAACTACCTCTCATGTCCTACACCGGGATAAGACAAATTAACATCTTGGTCAATTCCTAGGAGTAATTCTGCGATACTTGATAAATACTATTTCACCATTCACAGCAGTACTGTGTATGGATGGTATTACAATAAAGCTACTTGACTTGACTTGACCTGACATGGACACAAGGGCACCGTTGTCACCTTGACATGAAAGAGTCGGTTGATCGATGTCAAAAACTCTGAAATATATCCACTGTAATCCATTTCAATTTTGTATAACACTGAAATGTGAAAACTTCCAAGGGGTAAGACATGCACTTGTGATCAAGTGGAGGCCAAAACTCCAACACAGGAGTAGGAGTGAAAGAGATCAAGCATGGCAGGGAAAGTCCTAGGAACCTGAGAAAGTTGTTCACTTATAATTTTTGTTTGTCAAAATTGTATTTAAGCCAGCTGCCTGACGCTCTCACTCCTCTTGTTTGCAGGCCAGCCCTCAGGCCTAATTGGACGACACTTGATGCTATGAAGCTTTGTGACAATAATACTGTCATCGGTAAGTCACCCTTTACTTAACAAGACAAAATTGATTTTGAAAATACCATTCAAAAAAAATGAAGAACGGTGATATGGTCATTCTCAAATAATCCGTCTGCCTTGAGGCCACAGTTCTCAAGCTGCAGGGTGAATTCCAGGAGTGCTGACTTTATAGTCAGGCTGATTTGCTCAGTTATCCGGTAAACTCTAATCCTGTGCCATGTGCTGCTGTGCTTTGGGAAGTCCGTTTAGGGCTAAAGTTGGGAAGCACTTCTTTGCTTTTCTTAGGGAGTCAAGGCTGGGGGTCTGTCAAAAAATTGGGCCTGCTAAAGCCCATTGAGGCTTTCCTTGTGTGATTGTAGGCCATACAAGAAGTAAATTGTTGTAGTTGTTTAATGTTTACTTAGCCTCTTCCCCCTCAACATCTTTAGGAAATCCACAGTGTGGATGCTTCTGACGTGGCTTTGATGTGACATCTCTGAATAGAAGCTGACACTTCTGACATGGTTTTGAAGTGCCATTCTTGAACACAGAGTACACTTTGATATTTTATCTGTGACGTCAAAAGCGTGAATGAAGTTGGATGAACTCCGTATATTGGGGACAATGAAACTGTCGATTTTATGATCCCTTCCCAAGGATGAAAGCCTGGAAGGGAGAGAATGAGTTTAAGAGCCTCCTTCCCCTCCAAGAAAGAAAGTTTGGGGGAATGAGAGACAAGTTTTAGAACCTCAGTGATAAGAGGATGACCTGGCTAGAGGGAATAAGAAGGCTATTGTGGCCTGCAGGGGACGCTCATCTCCCCAAACCTGACACAGACAGATGCAGGACACAAGTTCAGTACAACAGGTTTTTATTATTTTCATGGGAAACTCTTCCCAAATAGTTTCTCACCAGATGGAGCACAGTGACAGGCATCAAGCACTTTATCTTTCCTTCTTCTCTCTCTCTCTCTCTTCTTCTTTCACCTTTACTCCTCCTCCAGCAAGCATCGTGCACATCCGTCTGACTCTGGATCCTTTTATCTGATCATTGGGAGTGCTTCTAGTGTCCTGAAGGATTCACCCAAAAGCACTTCCAGGTAAGATTGGAGCCCTCTAGGGACCCTGCAGCACCCTCCTGGTGGCACCTATGGGACCCAACAGGGCTGTACCAAACTCCAACTCCCATGATGCCCTGTGGGGGCTGCCCTCTATAATGCCCTGAGCATGCTCTCTCCCCCGGTCCTTCCATTTCAGGAGGGCCCTGGCCATCTGCTACACTGTCTAGAAATCAGATGATAGGCGGCCTGAGATTGACACACTCACATGTTGATCTTCGTCTGCTTTCAGACCTCTAGGACAATCCAGGTTGTACTGGTATGAAAAGCTGCGCCTCTGTTTTGCTTTCATTTTATGGCACCTGGTTTATGGCTCTAGTGAGGTAAGCATTTACACTCAGGGAAAAGAGGGGGCGCTGATGCTAACGTTGCATTCTCCTTCATCCTCCCAAACCAAGAATCAAAACAGCCATGATGGCCAACTGACTCCGCCCCACCACCCAGGAAAAACTCCGCCCTACCATCCAAAGAAAACCCCACCTCTTCCAGTCTCCGCCCTATAAAGCCGGCCCTTTTTCCAGGAGGAGCTGTCAGATACCGCTCTGGCACTAGAGAAGGACAGAGCTGCTGAAGGCCTACATAAGCTCAACAACCTTAAAATATTCTTTTTTGTCTGAAACATTTGTTGGTTGTCTTTTTTTTTTGTTACAATTAGAAGGGGTTGCTAGGGTGGCACCCCAACATTTTTTGACTTCTTGAGTTGTCTGCTTACCCTTATATTTTTCCCCTTACAAATGGAAGCCCTTATTAGAGTTATTGCTGTTTAAAACTTTTAAAACTGGGTAAAGTTAAAGGATGTCCAGTAAAGGAAATGGCGCATCTATACACCAATTAGAAAAATAAAGCCTAGTGTGCTAAAAAAACAACAACAGGCTTGTTGCTTAGAAACCTCTTGGCCATAGCTTGTTGTTTTCTGGATTATTTAGAATCTGAATGTCCTTGTGGAGTGTACACACACACACACACACACACACGAGCGTACACACACACACAGCCACATTGGCCTCTCTAATGTAATCTTTCTCAATGGCCATGTAAATAATCGCAGGCAGGCACTTTGCTATTGAGCGGCCCACCTCCACCCCCCCACTGCCTCCCCTTTTTCTTTAAAAGGTGCTGCTAGCTGGAGATAAGTGCCATGTGCCGTCTTCACTGCCAAAATCATTGTTCTGTGTGCACCTCTTCCTCGCCAGGAGACACGGGTATCACTTTACCATCAGTGTGCTGCTTCTCTGCAGGCCTCTCTAAGGCCGTAGCTTCTAAAGCATCAGAGCTAAAGTTGTTGCAAAAAGAAACTCATTCTGATTGGCTTTTTTAAATTTTAAATGATAAAGTCTGCTGGAATCTTCATGAGACTCTGCCTGTTGTTTATTAATGTATTTTTTTGGCATTACCCATGCTCTACTTCTCTCATACTCAAATAGCATTTGGAATGGAAGCCAAGGTGCAACCCACAGGTACGACTGACTTGTTTCTTTTTGTGTGTTTGTGTGTGTGTGTTGTGTGTGTGGTTGTCAAAAAAAAGACGGAGCAGCCAAAGGTGTCTTTTTGTACGACTGACCAGAGGCCGACGCACTTTGCAGAGACGCCGGCCTTTCTTTCATTCGTTCGTTTTGTGATGGATGATGGGCGAATTGAATTCTCCTGCCACCTTTCTAAGCTTATTTGCAGTTGTCAGCTAAGCTGTGGCACACAGAGAGAGAGGACAGATTTGTCCTGAATAAAATCGGAGATCAAGCTGGCTTCCAATAATTTTACATTTTCTTGGTTTGGTGTTAAATGTTCTCTTTGGTTATCCAGCTGCAGATGATATGGAGGGTTCTTTTAGGAATTTTAGGCCATACACTGTTGTGGCTATTGGGGAAATTCACACTGCTGCTTTACAACTCCAAGGTCGTGGGCTCACTTCCCAGACTGGGCACTCTCTAGGTGGTGTTCTTATGAGGATTTTTTTGGGTAAATCACATTTTTAATTCAATAGATGCATACACTGCTTAATTAATGATTATACCATTTGCTTGAGTGTGCCATTTGATAGACTGGCATCTCATAAAGGGTTTGTTCATGCATTGTTCACCAGGTCTGACCTCCACATAACCCTTTTGCAAAATAAGTAGGCTAAGACAGTGAATGGACAGACACATAACACTATGGACACTAGAGGGCATCACAGGCCCCAACCCCAGACCACAGCTACACAAACACAAGTCCTGAGTTCAAATAAAATCTTTATTTAACTCTAATGCATTTTAACTAGCTTCTGACACAATAGTCTTCACAAGTAATAAACCTTTCTCTTTCTCTGCTTCCACTCCAGATGAGTGTTGAATCGTCTCTGCACCTGACTCTGACTCAGCAGGGTGAAGTGGAGGGCTCCTGTTTAAGCTTGACCCCGAAAGAACTTCAGGGTCAGATGGACCCTCCAGCCGATAGGAGTACTTCCTCCCAATTTCTCCCTGCAGTGGCACCTGTAGACTACAACAGGGCTGACCTACAGAACTACAACTCCCATGCATCCCTGTGGCTGTCTTTATGGAAGCTATGTCAGAGAGATGCTGCCAGCCAGTTTACTGGGGGAACACACTGACTCCTGCTATACTGGCCTTCTGGCCCGGTAAAGGGAACAACCACTGTCTTGGCCATCCATTAGGTCCTCTCGACCAGGTAAAGCAGCAGATCTGGACCACATTACACTCTAGGACCATACAGACAAGGAAGACTACTCTGGAAACCAATGTTTCTTCCTTTTTCCCCTGTGTGCCACATTTTACACACTAGTGCCACCTGCTGGCTCAGAGCATGTGAACAGACTGAAGCTATATTACCATGAGCTTAACATTACTTACCCGGACCACACCGTATATTACTTCTCTCTGCTGTAATATAAAAAGGAGTATTGTAAACTAACACACAAGGGTGTTGTGTTAGGCTTGAGCGAGAGCGGAAGTGCAGCACAACACAAAGGAGAATCGAAGGACTGTTGTTTAACTCCTACTTTGTCGGCTTTTCTTCATAATTTAGGCACTGTGCACTGTCCACCTTGAACTGAGAGGATGAGTCAGACATGACAGCGTTCATAATTACAACCTAGCAAGGTGTTTTGGCATTCTGGAATCCAATCAGACCCAAGAAGAACAAATTCTCGTCTCACGAGAGAAGAGATTTCAGTATAGAGGCAATGAAATTAACAGATTGGATGGCTAGCAATAACAACGTTGTCACTATTTCAAAAAACACAAAAACCTTTGCTTTCATTCTTTAACCCATTCTACAAATACAGCCTGACAACACTGGGTACATTGGCTAATCTAATCTAATCTAATCTAATATAATATAATATAGTATAATATAATTAACCATGCCTCACGGTTTGGAGACCCAGGTTCGCTTCCCGGGTCCTCCCTGTGTGGAGTTTGCATGTTCTCCCCGTGTCTGCATGGGTTTCCTCCCACAATCCAAAGAAATGCTGGTTAGGTGGATTGGCGATTCAACGTTGTGCTTGGGGTGTGTGTGTGTGTGTGTGTCTGCCTTGCGGTGGGCTGGCGCCCTGCCCAGGGTTTGTTTCCGCCCTGTGTTGGCTGGGATTGGTGCCAGCAGACCCCCATGACCCTGTAGTTAGGATAAAGGATGGATGGATGGATAATTAACCAGTAACAGTGCACTGCAAGATAAAGTGCAGTAAATACACTTGACGTGAGCATTCCTAGTTCTCATCCTCTTTCTTTCTCTGTACGTTTATCACTCGTTTGCTCAGAGGTTGATGCGCTTGCTGCTTCCTGAGCGGCTCTTCTTTTCTCCACCCTAGTGGCCCGCTTCTTCTTTTCTTTCGTCGGCATCTTTTCGCGTTAAAACTGATTAAGTCAGTGTTTGTGTTGCAATTACTTTGTACGTTTTCTTTAATTTTTCACTTAGGCTGCCACTGAAGTCTTCAATCTGCCTCAAGAATGATTTAAGATATGAAGAGGTAGGGGAAGTGACGGCGAAGGTAGTAGGGAATGAGAACGGCGCCCATGCACATGGGCCACACGGCTGCCCTGCTGGCCACTGCCGAGAGTTGATTCTATAATAAAGTAAAATAAAAATAAAAGAGTAATAATTCCAAAACTCTGCAGAGTTTCAGAGTAGTATATATGTACCAAATTTCAGGTTATAGGTTATTTGATTTTTGACCTTCACCTTCCTGGGTTGACCTTTGACCTTGCATGTCAAGCATCATCCCAAAAGTAGATAGTAGACGTCACGTAGTATATGTGTACCAAATTTCAGGTCAATTGGGCAAATGGTTTGCGAGCTACAAGTGATTTAAAAACCTGGACAGACAAATGGACAGCCACAGTAGCGTATAATATAATATAATATAATATAATATAATATAATATAATATAATATAATATAATATAATATATGTGTGCATGTGGGCGGCATGGTGGCGCAGTGGTAGTGCTGCTGCCTCGCAGTTAGGAGACTCAGGTCGTCTTCCCAGGTCCTCCCTGCGTGGAGCTTGCGTGTTCTCCCCGTGTCTGCGTGTTTTTCCTCCCACAATCCAAAGACATGCAAGTTAGGTGGATTGGCGATTTTACATTGTGCTTGGGGTGTGTGTGTGTGTGTTTGCCTTGCGGTGGGCTGGCACCCTGCCCGGGGTTTGTTTCCTGTTGGCTGGGATTGGCTCCAGTAGTTAGGTTTGACCCTGTACTTAATGATATAGCGGGATGGATGGATGGATGTGTACATGTCTGGTCCCTATAAGCAATCTGATTTGTCCTTTTTTCTCTGGTGTGACTGGTCAGTTTGGCTTTGGTGTTGCGATCACAAGAGACAGATGAGAAGGAGTACAGGTGTAGGAGGCAATCTGAGAGTCTCCTTCAAAGACTGGAAGTATATAAAAGCCGACAGGAGGCAAGCAGTGTCCCTCAGAATAACTGAATCTGAGGATCAGGCTTTTGGGAATCTGTGTTAGCCCTGCAAGCACATATTAGTGGATCAGGAAATGAATGAATGAACGTATGCCTAGGCCACATGTAGGCACACCAGGCACGGTCAATTCCTGACTCAGGCGTGTTTTGTGTGGAGAGGCTCTGTCTTCTTGCGACACACCAAAGACAAGTAGGCAAGCTTTTAGTGGCTCTGATGAATGAGCAAATGTGTTCCTGCTCCATCATGTTAGCCCGATTCATTAATATTTTAATAAGTATATGACATTTTGATGGCCCTGCATTAGTATTAGAATCACTATGTTTTTATATTGCATATAGGGGTCTGGCAGGTGTAGACCCTTGAACAAAGTGTCTGTAAATTGTTGTCCACTGGACTTGCGTATGACAGAAAATACAGCACACAGGAAAAATGGATAATTGGAAACAATATCCTAATTATATATAATTACTTCACTGCAGGCATAAGAACTCAAGAGGCAATTAACTTGTGATTGGCCTGCCTCTGTAATTTAGGAAGGCTGGCAGCATTAGAAAAATCAGGTGTCAAATATGGCAAGACTCACGTCTGCTGGGGCCGAGCTCAACAGCCTGCAAAATGCCATCTTATCCTATGTGGCACCATAATGAGACAAGTTGTCAAGTCTGGTCCTTTATTCGAAGGCTGGCAGGAGAGTTTGGCCTCATTTGGCCTCAGTTTGATGGAGTAAAGACACGGAAAGGAGAAACATTAAACAGATGAAAAAGTGTAAGGTGGGAGCTGGAAAGGACGCTTATTGGAAGGAGACTTGATACTGGTGGGCTCGTAAATGTCCTCCTGAAGACTGCAGCACAGATATAGTTACATTGGACGTTGCTTTATATTGTGCCCATGCTGTGTGGAGTTCAGAGACTCTGATTATGTTGAATAGTCCACATATGTCAAGGGTCACTTTACTTTAAAAATGTTTTTCTCTCGAAATAGTCATTTTTGGACGGCAAGTAACCTTGTCCAGTTACTGTTTTTTTAGCACTGAGTGTACCATGTGAGCTTCTAGTGGTGGTGGTGGTGAACCCTTAGTGGTCATACTACCCTAAACCATGCTGGTTTTCATGCTGAGGTTTTCAATATTCTTGTCTTAATATTTCACTGTTAGAAAGTCGTGTTAGTTAAACCCATTGCGGATTCCTAACTAGCTCCTGCGTGACTGTGGGTGTCCGTGAATGGGCCCTGCAGTGGAGCTCTTTGCTGCCTCACCCCCTAATGCTGCCAGATTAGGCTCCGGCCCCCCATGCCCTAGCATTTGATCAAGCAGGCTCAAGGATGCTGCGCTATGTTATGTTAAAACCATCAGGTTACGTGAACCCCTGAGTGTCATGGAGTGAGTCCAGAGGCAGCCATCTTTTCTTTTTACACTGCCTGGTAGGTAACCCTCAAAACTGAGAAAATTCACTTCAATTTATTTTTCTGTGGTGCTCTTCACTGAGTGCAGGAGCAAAGCGCTGTGCCAAGTTTAGTTAAAATGCAAGTATAATTTTTACAAATGAGTTCACATAAAGACACAGATTTACTGTATTTGGAAACTGCTTAATGTAAAGGTGGCATTGTGGCGCATTTGTAGCGCTGTTGCTTCACACTAAGGAGACCAGGTGTCATGTTTCAGCCAGCATTACCTTCTGTCTGGTGTTCACAGTTGTGTTTCTTGTCTGTATTGTTTCATTTTGTATTTTATATTAATATTTCGAGACATGCGGGTGGTGGGTGTGACAGAGCAAGATGTAGAGGACAAGAAGATATGGAACAAGATGATCCGCTGTGGCGACCCCTAACGGGATCAGCCAAAAGAAAAAGAGTAAATGTATAGTTTTGGACTTTGGAAGCCAAATCCCCTTTTTGGGCCAGTGTGGTCCAAAGCCTGCCAGTAAAGTTTGGGAGCAGGCGAAAGAACAAGAAAAAGATTTCTTTTGTTTATAATGCACCTTTGTTTGTGTGAGTGTTGGGAAAGCGGTGCGGCCTTGCTAGTGTCCCCTGTGTCTTGTGGGTGACTCCCCAAGGGGTGGGCCCACCTGCCAGTCACCGCCAGGAACGGCCCTTCACCCTATTTAAGACAGGGCCTCCATTAGTTGCGCTGGGAGTGGAGTGTTTTCTTGTGTTTCTGCGCTTTGCTATTGCTTGTGATTTTCTGGATTTTTGAACCTTGCTCTGTTTTCGACCTCACCTCTGGATTTCATATTGGGACTGTGTTTATTTTTATTTTAAGTAATGCATTATAGTAGTCAGTCTTACTAGAAATAAAAGCATCAATTCATTTCTCAGTATCTTGCATATTTAGAAAATGTCTTCATTTCCCAATAGTTTTAAGATGGAAAAACATGTTTGAGATAGTTAATGACTGTTTTAAAAGAGATACTAGTGTCAAAGATAATGCCTAAGCAGCATCATTCCCCCACAATAAGTACCATGTATGTTTTATAAGGACTTCATTGGAGACATGTCATTTGTTCCAGAAGAAAGGTACAGCTGGATATTGTCTGCATACGAGTGAAAATGAAAGTCACATTTTCTATTGATAGTACCTCATGGAAACATGTGAAATGAGAACGGTAAGTGCCCCAGTACTGAGTCCTGCGGGACACCATATTTAACTTGTGAGTATAATGATGGAGTATTGTAACATTTCTATTCTATGTGTATTCAGAGACCATTAGATCTCATCTATCTGAACTTTTAATTCTCTAATACTCTTTAATTAAAGACTCAATCAGAAACATTATTTGGTCTAAAGGAAAGGTTCAGCTTGGTATCATCTGCATACGAATGAAAATGAGGGTCATGTTTTTTAAGGACACCATATTTAACTTCTGAGTACAGTGACAAAGTATTGTCTGCACATTTCGATACATATTGAAAATGGTTTAATATATATGTACTAAACAATGTAGGGACAGTACCTGAGAGCCCAATGTAATTTTCCAACCTATGTAATAGAATAGATTGGCCAATGGTGTCATCTTTATATATAATACGCTACCGTGGCTGTTTGTTTGTCTGTCCAAGATTTTAAATCAACTGTAGCTCGCAAACCGTTTGAACTATTGACCTGAAATTTGGTACACGTATACTACATGATGTCTACTATCCGCTTTCGGGGTGATGATTGGCCTCCAAGGTTATTCCTCTTTTTATTTTTATTTTATTTTATTATAGAATCAACTCTCGGCAGCAGCCATCAGGGCGGTCGTGCGGCGCCTGCGTACGGGCACCAGTCTCATCCCTTCGCCGTCACTTCCCCTACCTCTTTTTTTTATCTTAAATCATTCTTGAAGCAGGTTGAAGATTTAAATGAAAATTTAAAGAAAATGTACTAAGTAATTGCAACACAAACACTGACTTAATCAGTTTTAGCGTGAAAAGATGCCGACGAAAGAAGAGAAGAAGCGGGCCGCTAGGGTGGAGAGAAGAACAGCTGCTCAGGAAGTAGCAAGCGCATCGAACTCTGAGCAAATGAAATGGTAAACGTACAGAGAAAGAGGATGAAAACTAGAAACTAGTCTATTAATTATATGTGTTACTGGTTAATTATATTAGATTAGATTAGATTAGATTAGATTAGAAAGAGGATGAAAACTAGGAATGCTCAAGTCAAGTGTATTAATTATATGTCTTACTATTTAATTATATTATATTATATTATATTATATTATATTATATTATATTAGATTAGATTAGATTAGATTAGATTAGATTAGATTAGAAAGAGAAGGAAATTTAGAAATTCTTAAGTCAAGTGTATTAATTATATGTGTTAATGGTTAATTCCCTCCGCCTTTCCTGACTGTTGTTTGTGCGTATGCGCCGAACAGCAGTTTGGAGTATCCACCCTTTTGGAGTCTCTGGAGGGGTTGCTAGAGGGCATACCTTCTGGGGATTCCCTCGTTTTGCTGGGAGACTTCAATGCTCACGTGGGCAATGACAGTGAGACCTGGAAGGGCGTGATTGGGAGGAATGGCCCCGATCTGAACCCGGCGGTGTTTTGTTATTGGACTTCTGTGCTCGCCATGGATTGTCCATAACGAACACCATGTTCAAGCATAAGGGTGTTCATATGTGCACTTGGCACCAGGACACCCTAGGCCTCAGGTCGATGATCGACTTTGTGGTCGTGTCGTCGGACTTGCGGCCATATGTCTTGGACACTCGGGTGAAGAGAGGGGCGGAGCTGTCAACTGATCACCACCTGGTGGTGAGTTGGCTTGATGGTGGGGAAGATGCCGGTCAGACCTGGTAGGCCCAAACGTGTTGTGAGGGTCTGCTGGGAACGGCTGGCAGAGTCCCCTGTCAGAAGTAGCTTCAACTCCCACCTCCGCAGAACTTCAACCACGCCCCGAGGGAGGTGGGGACATTGAGTCCAATGGGCCATGTTCCGTGCCTCTATTGTTGAGGCGGCTGACCGGAGCTGTGGCCGCAAGGTGGTCGGTGCCTGTCGTGGCGGCAATTCCCGAACCCGTTGGTGGACACCGCGTGAGGGATGCCGTCAAGCTGAAGAAGGAGTCCTATAGGACTTTTTGTCCTGTGGGTCTCTGGAGGCAGCTGATAGGTACCGCAGGCCAAGCGAACGCTGCTTCGGTTGTTGCTGAGGCAAAACTCGGGCATGGGAGGAGTTTGGAGAGGCCATGGAGAACACTTTCGGACGGCTTCGAGGAGATTCTGGTCCACCGTCCGCGCCTCAGGAGGGGAAGCAGTGCAGTGTCAACACCGTATATGGTGGGGATGGTGCGCTGCTGACCTGACTTCTGACGTTGGGTCGGTGGGAGGAGTACTTCGAAGACCTCCTCAATCCCACTAACATGCCTTCCAATGAGGAAGCAGAGCCTGGGGACTCTGAGGTGGGCTCTCCCATCTCTGGGACTGAAGTCACCGAGGTGGTCAAAAAACTCCTTGGTGGCAGGGCCCCGGGTGGATGAGATATGCCCGAGTTCCTTAAGGCTCTGGATGTTGTAGGACTGTCTTGGTTGACACGCCTCTGCAACATCGCATGGACATCGGGACAGTGCCTCTGGATTGGCAGACCGGGTGGTGGTCCCCTCTTTAAAAGGGGACCGGAGGGTGTGTTCCAACTATAGAGGGATCACACTCCTCAGCCTCCCTGGAAAAGTCTATTCGGGGGTTCTGGAGAGGAGGGTCCGTCGGATAGTCGAACCTCGGATTCAGGAGGAACAGTGTGGTTTTCGTCCTGGTCGGAACAGTGGACCAGCTCTTCACCCTTAGCAGAGTCCTGGAGGGTGCATGGGAGTTTGCCCGACCGGTCTACATGTGTTTTGTGGACTTGGAAAAGGCATTCGACCGTGTCCCTCGGGGAATCCTGTGGGGGTGCTCCGGGAGTATGGGGTACCGGACCCCTGATAAGAGCTGTTCGGTCTCTGTACAACCGTGTCAGAGCTTGGTCCGCATTGCCGCAGTAAGTCAGCCCGTTTCCAGTGAGAGTTGGACTCCGCCAGGGCTGCCCTTTGTCACCGATTCTGTTCATAACTTTTATGGACAGAATTTCTAGGCGCAGCCAGGGTGTTGAAGGGGTCCGGTTTGGTGGACTCAGGATTGGGTCACTGCTTTTGCAGATGATGTTGTCCTGTTTGCTTCATCAGGCCGTGATCTTCAGCTCTCTCTGGATCGGTTCGCAGCTGAGTGTGAAGCGGCTGGGGTGAGAATCAGCACCTCCAAATCCGAGCATGGTCCTCAGCCGGAAAAGGGTGGAGTGCCCTCTCAGGGTTGGGGAGAGATCCTGCCCCAAGTGGAGGAGTTCAAGTATCTCGGGGTCTTGTTCACGAGTGAGGGAAGAATGGAGCGTGAGATCGACAGGCGGATCGGTGCGGCATCCGCAGTGATGCGGGCTCTGCATCGGTCTGTCGTGGTGAAAAAGGAGCTGAGCCGTAAGGCAAAGCTCTCAATTTACCAGTCGATCTACGCTCCTACCCTCACCTATGGTCATGAGCTATGGGTAGTGACCGAAAGAACGAGATCGCGAATACAAGCGGCTGAAATGAGTTTCCTCCGCAGGGTGTCTGGGCTTTCCCTTAAAGATAGGGTGAGAAGCTCAGTCATCCGGGAGGGGCTCAGAGTAGAGCTGCTGCTCCTCCGCATCGAGAGGAGTCAGATGAGGTGGCTCGGCATCTGATCAGGATGCCTCCTGGACGCCTCCCTGGTGAGGTGTTCCGGGCACGTCCAACCGGGAGGAGGCCCCAGGGAAGACCCAGGACACGATGGAGGGACTATGTCTCCCGGCTGGCCTGGGAACGCTTTGGGATTCTCCCAGAAGAGCTGGAAGAAGTCTGGGCCTCTCTGCTCAAGCTGCTGCCCCCGCGACCCGACCTCGGATAAGCGGAAGAGGATGGATGGATAGATGGATGGTTAATTATATTATATTATATTAGATTAGATTAGATTAGATTAGATTGGAAAGAGGATGAAAACTAGAAATTCTTAAGTCAAGTGTATTCGCAGCACGTTATCACGCAGTGCACCATTACCGGTGTTAACATAAATACTGTGGAATTTACTTCATTGGAGAATATTAGAACATCATTTACAACACGTTAATGCCATTTCTGTGCTGTGACTGGTTGGGAAGCCAGACTTGAATTTCCCAAATAAATTGTAATTCGTTAGGATGAAGCCAAGAGATAACTGTTTTTTCAAGTCCTTTAGAAAGAAAGAACACATTGTGAAATGGGTCTATAATTGTTAAGCTTATGCACGTCTAGCTCTGTTTTTTTTTTTTTAAGAAACGGTCTGATGACTGACACTTTTATCACATTAGGAAGGGTGCCATTCAGTAATGAGTCAAACAATTTCACGTCCATGGCTGAGGGCAGGCAGGCAGTAGTTGGCTACAGAGTGGTCTCAATACTTCTGCAAGGCCCTATAAGCAAAGCAAGAACATCTACCATAGATTAAATACCACTTTTGTGTTACTTGATTTCCAGTTTCAAGGGATGCAAATAATTGCATGTAAAGCACACACCACTAAGAGATGAACACACTTACTTGCTAACCATTCTGTTGCTGTCCTCTCAACCTCTGTCACTATATCTGTGAAAAAAACAAGTGAAGTGTAATGTTCCTTAGAAGTTGGCTGTGAAGCCACAGCAACTGCTTCACAAAATACTCCTGCTGCCGTGTAGATAAGACCACAGGGCTAGAGCAACAACAAACAGACCAATGTGAAAGTCTGCTTCCCTTTTGACTTACTTATTTCTTTATTTTTAAAAACACTGTGGATGGTTCTCACCAGATCCCCCCTCCATCCCCAGTATGTACCCTTTCATCGTCTGCTATGCATATTTTAAAACTAATTTTTGTCTAACTCCTTTTGCTTGTGATTCACAGTTTTTGGGTGGTTCACTGTATGAAGCTATTTTTATTAGAGCACCATCTAAAAATAAATTCAAGAAACCAATAATCTACATAAAGCTAAAAGCAAAAAAAAAAAAGAGTGTTGAAGAACATAAGAGAGAAACGTCCACTAGAAGGCTACAAATGTGACATGACGAGCACGGGTGTGGACTGTAAGGCCGGGTTTATACTTCACGCGACGTGACGCATGCTGCAGTGGATGATCCTGCTACGCAAGCGTTGTAGTGTTTATACTTGCACGCGTACTTTACATAAATCTGGAGGAATCCGCCAGGTGGCAGTGCGAGATATTATCACGGTGAGAACAGGTTCGGCTTCTCTGTGGTGTGAATTGCCTAGAACATGACACCTTACCGCAATATCTCTGAAAATTATGTTTATTGATTCAATCCATCAATCCAGGGATGTGTCCATTCCAGCAAGCATTGAGAAACAATCCCTGGACGAGGTCTCAGCTCATCGCAAGGTGAATACAAGCACACACATACACTAGCGTCATTTTAGCAGCACCAAATCCCCAAATCTGCATATCTTAGGAAGGAAACAGGAGCACAGTGTGGAATCCAAGCAGGGAATACCAGCGACATGACTCCCTGCGAGACAGCAGTGCTACCGCTCCGCCACCGTGTCACCCCCATGTGAGTAGTTATTAACCGTATTCATTATATAAACGAAATTAACGATTTATCTGTAAAATGTAACATACACACTTTAATGCATTTCATTGTGAAAGTGATATCAAGTATAAATCTAAAGATTATGTGCAGAGAGTTGGAATATCATACATTTAATGTGTTCTGTGTGGTGATCCTTTGCTACTTGTCGTAGCGATTAAAAACTGCGATGACGTTTACGATGGTCGGCTTTAATGATAAAGTAAATTAGGAGGTTAAAGTGGACATTTCGAGATTAAAGCCGAAGTTTCCACTTTAATAACAAAATACACGTTTTTACCAAGCCCTTAATTTGTTTTCTCAGTGGCTCAAATACAGCTCTGTACATTAGGTTGCTGTTGTGAAGTTGAAAAAAAAAAAAGAAAAAGACGGCACAGAAGACGGTATGTGAGACTTTTAAAATGTATCGTGTCATTATGATCGAGAATATGCGACGCTTGAATATAAAAGCGCCATGAATGCATCTGTATGTCGGCATTTTGCTTCACCACATTGAACCATTCATCAAACATCAAAGCGCGCACATCGATCTTGTTGGATCTGCAAAGCGGCTTTCTGTCACATGTGGATAGTAAACGGAGACTCTGACGTCACATTCCAACTTTTAGCACACTGCGCTCCCCGACTTTTTGCTGGTACTGCAACTCGTGCACGCTTAATGTTAATTTCTGAGGACCTGCTCAGAGGACGCATGAAATGAACGCTGAGAACGCATGGCAGCCATGATGCAACAGCGTATGCGTTCTTAGCGTGAAGTATAAACGAGCCCTGTTGACTTGCCAAGTCAAGTGGGCTTTATTGTCATACCACCTATACACATACAGATGTGGACCAATGTGTTGGTCCACTTACAGCTCATTCAAAAAGTGCTGTTTGCCCCCTGAGAAGTGATAAAATGAAAACCAATTGTCCCTGTACACCTGAGTAAAGCAAAGTAAGTGTGACAAAAGATCAAATATTGTTTATTCTACAAAGATCTTCAAAAATAGCTTGGACACATTTGTTGGGACTCGTCGAACAGATCCTAAATAGTTAGATTTGAGTGATTTTTCAAATATACTGTTTTCTTGAATTCGTATCACACGTGTGTCTCCAATCATGAGGTCAGTCGTTCAGCCAATTTAAATGGAGAAACTGCTGTTTGCTATCACTGTGTGTCCCACACTGAACATGGATCAGAGAAAGCAAAGGAGGGTGTTGTCTGAGGAGATCAGAAATAAATTGATACACAAGCATGTTGAAGGCAAAGACTAGAAGATCACCTCCAGACAGCTTGATGTTCCCACTTCTGGCACATGCTCTGTTGGGTTATGCAAAGGCGGCTGGGATTTGTAGTTTTTTCCTATAGAGGTCCGCAATGCCATTAACAGCTGACTGTGATCTACCTTTTTTAATTTATCGGCGGACCGATCAGTCATTTCCCGGATCTCCTTACCTTTACGTGGGGTGAGCAATGACTCGCTTGCCTCCCCCTTCCCCTTCGGAAAGTCCAAGTCTGTCATTTCTTGGGTGAAGTAGAACACAGCAGGACGTGGACCTTCTCCTTCCCAGAATCCCTCGGGGTAGGTCACATGTTCCTTGCCGGCACACTGCAGGCGGAAGTCCTCATCGCTTGTACGATTCTGTGAGAGCGCACTACCGTCTTCAGGATTATATCCTGCCTCCCGCAGAACCTCCGGATGATCTTCTATGAGGTATGAGCACGGGACAAAGTGCATTACTTTAAAAATGTTCTCAATCTTATCCCCGGCACATACCTTGTTGTAGTCGCCATCATCTGGAAGCTTCTCCCGATACGCATAGCTGCTCCGTGTCTCGTCTTGAGGGCAGGCAATGTTGAGCACTTCACTTCCACCTGTGTTGCCGGTCTGCTTTACTTTTTTCTTCCCCAAGACGGTCTTGGTGAATGGGTTTGGCGGTTTCCTGCATGTTGTGACGCTGTCTTTTGGGTTGTGTGCCCAGAAATTTTTTCTTGTCAGGTTCTCTGCCAAACAGGCGGCTAGAGTATCCTGCCGGCTACGCCACTGTGACAACAGTTCAAGATCCATGGGACTATAGCTAATTTCCCTGGATGCGGCTGCAAGAGGAAAGGATAATGAGAATGGTAGACACAAGGCCAAGAAGAACTTCCAAAGATATAGCAGCTGAACTCCAAGGTCAGGGTCCTTCACTGCCTAATCTAACCATTCATAGCTTTTTGAGTGACAGTGACCTGAATAGAAGAATACCCAGGACTCCACAGAAAAAAGCCAGACTGGAATGTGCTAAAATGCATATTGACAAGCTGCAATGCCTCTGGGAGAATGTCCTTTGGAGGACTTGGAGCTTTTTGGCAAGTTACGTCAGTCCACAGATGAAAAAAAAAATGAATCCCCCACAATGCTGAATCCATTAAAGAGGAGCTTGTTGGTGTGAGTCCACAGCAATGGGGGATATGGGAGGGAAACTGGAGTACCTGGAGGAACAAATAGTTACTAAGCTGGAATTTAAACCCAGTTTCTTGTTAAAAGTACTAATGTGTGCTACAGTCACTCCAAAATTTCAATAAAAGATACTTTAAAAGCTTGATGGAAAGCACAAATGATATGGTGATCTTTCTGGAAATAGACAGGTTAGATAGATAGATAGATAGATAGATAGATAGATAGATAGATAGATAGATAGATAGATAGATAGATAGATAAGGGGACATTTGGATAGTGTGGAATTCAGATTTACCCTTGTGACACTAGGGGTCGCTGTTGCCCCATTGAACCCTCCAGACAGACGTCAAGGACACACACGTGTAAAAGCACCAACAATAATATTTAATAATTTTTCTTAAATAAAGTGCACAAAGCACCGCACATGCCACAATTCTCCAATATTCAATACAATAATCAATAATAACAATAAATCAAATCCTCCACTCCAAGCATCTCCGTCACACTTCCTCTCAACTCCTGCTCAGTCTGCTGGGTTTCCCACAGTCCTTTAAATAGTCCTTGACCCAGAAGTGCTTCTGTCCTTCAGTCCATGTGATTCCATAGCACTTCCGGGTCAGATGAAACTCTTCTTTTTCTTCAGCCTGGAAGTACTTCAGTTCTTCCGTCCCCGTGACTAGGGAGTACTTCTGGGCTATAGGGAAAATAGAAATCCCTGTGCCTTCCTGCAGTGTCACCCGATGGCACCCAAGGCACCCAGCAGGGCTTTGAAGTAGAACTCCATTTCCCACTATGCCCTACGGGAATCTGGGGCACCATCTAGCGGCCTGGGGGTGCTGGCTGGGATGAACTACCGGCCACCTCTCACACCCTCTATAACGTCAAATTATGTACAGTTTAATTATGTTGCAGATGCCTGGGGGTCTATACTTTTTCACACTGACAGATTTTCAAATGGGTCTTGTTGCACTCACATATTAAAAAAGCACAAAATGCGAGGTCCTTATTTAATTGAAAAATGCTATTTTTCACTGGGACTTACATGAAGTTTGAAAATAAGCAAAAAGTCAAAAAATGAAAATGAAATGAATCCTTTTTTATATTACACATTCAGTGTACGTTTAGCACTCAGTTGCCTCTTATCATAAATGACTTGGTAAGCACTGTAATAATTCTAAAATGTGTGTTGTTTTCAGACCCTTTAAGTGTGAAGTGAAAAAGATTAGAAGTGGCATCTGAGAGGCCAACTTTATAATGACTGGTAACATCCTCCATTTTGTGATCGGTGTTTATGAGCGATATTGCGCTGTTTCTGAAGATTCTTGCGTCTTTTATCATTCTTCGAGGCCATTTTATTGCATTAGACTGAACATTATAAAGCAGAAATGCCAGCTTTACGTAGAAGTGGCTCATCTTCCACAAGGTCAAAAGATCAGAAAGCCCGAGGACATATCAGAATCACTAATGCTGAGAAAGTAATGAGAACATCAGCACTCCAAATACCACTGGTTAGCTTACAAATAAAAATAAATGAAATGTAACGCATGGATTAGTCTATCTCTGTCACAGGACCAGAGATTAAAGAGGAGGCCAGGGGTTTAATTATATAGGAGAGACCCCATTTGACATTCAACGGGGCATCAGTTAACCTTTCTAACCTCTGAGTTGTGGCTTCCTCTGTTAATCAATCGAACAAGTGATCACCTGACTGATTGATTGATTACCCACCCAAGAAATTGAAATATAACAAAGGAATTGGGAACCATTAACAAAAAGTAATACATCCTTCCATTTTCATTGTCATAATCTCTCTGGAAAGAGAAATGCAGTTTATAAAAAGAGTAGCAATTCAGAGTTACGGGAGGCAGTTTCCTGTTCTGGGGTCGTCAGGTATACGGCAGAAACTAAGCAAGAAGAAGGTGTCAGTACTTAATAACACACATATATATACACACACACACATATATACATACACCCACATACACCCACATACACACACATACATACGGGGCCAATGGGATCCCACCTTTTAAGAATAATTATCTTTCGATGAGGGCAGAAATCTCACTCAGACATGGGGAGAACATGCAGGTTTCACAATTCCACCAAAAAGCTAAAAACAGGTTGTTGTGTCATGGTCGGGTTGTAACGTGACTCATTTCTCCCCTTGATACTCTTAATTATGTAGACCTGAGCAGGTCCTGTGCTGCTAAGATTCCCACCGTCAATATGATTTTTTATTTATTGAGGAGATCCCAGGGACGCTCCCAGCCTTGGCCCGACCTGCACACACTCACAAACAGAGACAAAATAAAGCACACTGGGAACTAACAACAATCAAAGAATATAATGAAATACAATAATATAAATAAAAACAATATTCCACCCCTGTACCCCTACGGCGAAATTACATTAAACATATAAACACAAACAACTCCACACAACAAAGTCCATGAAAAACAACACCGGATGCAATGAAAGATGACGAGAGTAAGTCCAAAGATCTGCACGCTGAAAGGGAATGAAAAAACAGTCCTACCAGTAGACACTGTAAGGGTGCAGACAGATGGATGGTTCAGGAGCTCTCCTTTTCTTGCGGGGAAGCCAATGAATCCACTATCAGTCCTCAGCACACAGACCCCAACAACGAATACAATCCAGGACTCAAAGACTAAATACGGCTAAATCGACAGAAGGCAGTCCGAGAGGTAAACGGAACACAAAATACAACAGCAAAAAAACACCCCTCTGACCACCTTTGACCCCAACAGCCCCTGCAGGGACTGCTGGGAGATGCAGTTTAACTAATAGTAGCACTACTACAATGCCCCAATCCCATTCTCTTACCTCACTCTCAGGGTTGACTGCTACTGTAGTTCAATGCTTTCTCCTTTCTTTTAAGTTACTCCAAGCAGCTAGATGGAGCACCAGAACAGGCAGGAGAGAATGTTATACTTTTATTCATGTATTGTAGATGATGTGTTCAAAATATCAACTGAGAGCAAATGTGAGCATTGGTAAAATAATGTTAATACAACCTGGCCAATAGGCTACCAGGTGGCTGTCTGTTTTAGTATGATTTTTTTTATTATTTTTATTTTGTCGTAGTGTGTTGATTGGTTTCTCTGGTCCCAAATGGTTTAGCTTGACCCTCATATGGAGTGGTAGACAGCATGGCCATCTGCATGAATGGAGCAGCTGAGAGAGATGGTTTGCCTCTGCAGGCCTGAGTGTTGATAGTCCTTGACAAGCCTCTTACACCAGTGGGAAGAATAACTTTAAGGTGACATAGCTCTAATCTTAAAGAAATAGCATAAAGGGTTAATAAATGTCAGAAGCCTTTGCAGGCATATCAGGAAACCAGATAAAAGTGAAGTGAACAGCAAAATGTACTGAAAGATGACTAAGAGGTGACTAAGAAATCAGCAGATGTCCTATAAGGAACCAGAATGGACAGTTGTTATATGCACAGAAATGTCAAGGGTGGTGGCTCATCTCAAAGGTATAAAAAGTACCAGAATTTAATATAACTAGCCAACCCGTGGTGTAGCATACGCCGCATAATTATCAACGTGAACAGTCAACGTGGCTCACAGCTGCATGTGGACTGTAGCACAGACCAAAGCGAGTGACGATGTGTTTGGTGACGTGTCGGGGGCGGGCACATGAGCACGCAGTGCACATACCTCGAGAGCGAGGGTGGACATGGGAGGAGGGTGAGAGTTGGTGGGCGGGGCTCTGTCGTGTGTTTCCCATGACGCAGGAGGAGGGTTAGAGTCGGCGGTTGGGACTCTGTCTCGGTTCACTACCATAATTCGTTCCAAAACTTTGGTCGTAAACCGATTTGGTCGTGAACCGAAGTAAATTCCCCCATAGGATTGTATGTAAATACAATTAATCTGTTCCAGACCGTACGAACTGTATGTAAATATATATTTTTTTAAGTTTTTAAGCAGAAATATAGTTAATTAGACCATAGAATGCACAGTGTAATAGTAAACTAAATGTAAAAACATTGAATAACACTGAGAAAATCTTGAAAAACAGAGAAAACTAACACTGCAAGAGTTTGCGCTACAGCCTTACGAACCGCTCGCTAAAAACACTTTTTTTTAATGAGTTTTAAGCACAGGGAAAAAAAATGAACTTTTCAAAAATCCGCTAAAAACACTTTTTGTGTGTCTCTCTCAATGAGTTTTAAGCACAGGGAAAAAAAATGAACTTTTCAAAAATCCATAATTTAATAAACAACCAAGAAAAGTAACATTGCAAAAATGCACATGTGTGTCTCTCTCAGCGCCTGTGTGTGTGTGTGTGTGTGTCTCTCTCTGCACGCACACCTGTGTGTGTGTGTCTCTCTCGCACCTGTGTGTGTCTCTCTCTTACGCCTGTGTGTGTGTCTCTCTCTCAAGCGCGCCTGTGTGTGTGTCTCTCTCTGTGCTCTCTCTTGCACGCCTGTGTGTGTGTCTCTCTCACACACCTGTGTGTGTGCCTCTCTCTTACGCCTGTGTGTGTGTCTCTCTCTTGTCCTCTCTCTCTTGCATGCCTGGACTGTAGCACCTGTGTGTGTGTCTCTCTCTGCAGCCTGTGTGTGTGTCTCTCTTGCACAGTGTGTGTGCGGTGTGTGTGTCTCTCTCAAGAGGCTGTGTTTGTAGCACAGATGAAAGCGGCTGAGGCTGTGTTTGGTGAGTTGTTGTGTGCGGGCACATAAGCAGGCAGTGCAAATGCCTCAGTAGCGACAGTGGACGCAAGAGGAGGGTTAGAGTTTGTGGGCGGGGCTCTGTCGAGCATATCCCATAGTCTTAGAGTTGGCGGGCAGGGCTCGGTGAGTTGGTGGGCGTGGTTCTCTGTCTTGCTTGCGCTTGCTGTCTTGCGTGTCCTTATTGAATTATATATATAAATAATTTTTATTTTATATAAGTCATTTTGGTGTAAACCAACAAACCAACCAGAGTAAATGTATGTATTGATTGACACTGTATGTAAATTCAACGGTTTATAAAATGGACCTCTATTCTTTGTTTCTCTCATCATTCTGACAACGCTGTAATGGACTGCTTTTGAAGAATGCTCCCTCCAAGGGATTTTGCTGAGGAGTAATTAAAAGATAAAATGAACAGCTTTTCTCCTGCCTGATTACTGATTTGTCTATTAGAGGACGATTCTTTCTTTAATAAGACTAGGGGGCTTTGCCCCCTGCTCACTTTGCTTGCCAACTCCTTTCCCGTTGTATAGAGGGGGCTGAACGCACCCCACGGAGATGAGGTTGCTCCTTCGAAACCCCCTCTTAAATGGTGATACAATGGGAAACAAATACATTTTTTTTACCTCCTCTTTGCTCGATCAGCTGCTGGCTTGCTGCTGCTGCATGATCTGCATTTCATGCAGCGCTTTGAGCGTTTAAAAGGAACGTACAGCAGCTTTCCTTTTGTCTCACTGCCTTGTCTCTCTTCTCCCCCAGACAACCTCAAACACTATTCGATCTCTTTTCGCTGTTCCGTTATTTCACCGAGCAATATTTTCCATTTGTTTGCGTTAATATGATCTTTACTATCATTTTTGAGACTTTTGAATTTTCCTACTTCCATTATCTCTAACCTTCTCTGCATGTGCATCACAGGACTTGCTTCCAAAGGTTGTAAGTATGACGTGACTTGACCACCTCGTGGGACGTGAAAGTGTCTCTCTGTCTCTCTTCAAAAGATCACGTTTTGTTGCAGGCAAAAAGTCTCGTCTTGTCCCAAGATTTTTTTTTTGGAATAGAGAGATTTAAAATTTCTACCACAGTCTGCAGCTCCCAATGATTCAAGTGGCACTTCCAGTCTGACTGCTGGTCTGTTCATGTTGTTTCATTTCAGGCCACCTCTATTGTCTCAGGCCAGAGGCCAGAGGCCAGAACTTGCTTTTTAGTAGGTCTTTCCTAAGATTTTATCTGTAATAGTTCTGACCTGTAGTAAGTACAAAACCGGTTATTGTTATTTTTTTTTCCAAGCATATATTTTTATCATAATTTTATTAAACCATCCTCATGACCTAGATGTTATGATACAACTTCACTCCTGTAGCAAAGAGGGTGAGAAACTTCCTAAAGGCTCCACAAACCAGGCCAGGCCCACCTAGAATTGGCCTCACCCCAAGCAGTCTGACCCACCAAACAGCACAGGGAGGCTTCTGCCTACTGAGATTGAAAATGAGGAGGAGCTGGCTGTCAAAATTCTGCACAATCTCTTTAATGTCCCAAAATCTACATAATACACACACAATAAAAATACCCTTCTAGTGGAATGCATTGTAAAACCTGTGGAAGAAAAATTATACCTAGGGCTCACATAGTCATTTAGGAGAGCGTTTTGCCATCTTAGAAGTATAAAAGGGTTCATACATGTCAGAAACCTGTTCAGGCATATCAGAAAACCAGACAAAAGAGAAGTGAACAACAAAGACAAGAATGTACCAGGAGCAGGCTGATGTAATCCACCAAATATATAATTAAGACATGAGCAGATGTCCTGTAAATGTTAAAACTGGACACTTGTCACATACACAGAGATTTCAAGGGTAATGTAGAAACTAAGAGATATTGAGGAACATGGATATCATGGAGAAGGACTTTTATTTAGGCTGGTTGTGCTCTATGCTAAACACCTGGTGTCTTTTAACCAATCAGAGTATGATATGTAAGCACTAATCAGGACTGTTATGTAAATTCAGTTCTCAATATGAATGAGCTTCTGCTTTCATTCCGTGATGATTCTGACCGTGCTGTAATGGACTGCCTTTGAAGTTTGCTGAGGAGCAGTGGCGTAGCGTGGGTGTCAGCCGCCCAGGGCGGAGGAAAATTTCGCCGCCCCCTTATATAGGTATTTCAATTTAAAAGACTAAAATATACATTAATTCTTTGCGCCCCCTAAAAGTGCCGCCCGGGGCGGCCGCCCCCACTACGCTACGCCACTGCCGAGGAGTAATTAAAAAATACAATGAACTGCTTTTCTCCTGCCTGATTACTGATTTGTCCTGTTAGAGAATAAGTTGCTTTTTTAAATTAAGATGTTGATTTCTACCACAAACCTTTGCTTCAGTGTAAAATCTTTATGAATGAGAATATGTATTTAAATATCACAGTACGGCATGGTGGCGCAGTGGGTAGCACTGCTGCCTCGCAGTAAGGAGACCTGGGTTCGCTTCTCGGGTCCTCCCTGCGTGGAGTTTGCATGTTCTCCCTGTGTCTGCGTGGGTTTCCTCCCACAATCCATGCTGGTTAGGTGCATTGGCAATTTTAAATTGTCCTTGGTGTGTGCTTGGTGTGCGGGTGTGTGTTTGTGTTTGCATCCTGTGGTGGGCTGGCACCCCTGCTGGGATTCCTTGTGTTGGCTGGGATTGGCTCCAGCAGACCCTTGTGACCCTGTCGTTAGGAAATAGCAGGTTGGATAATGGATGGATGGATGGATATCACAGTACAGAACTAAAAGGTTTGCCTAAAAAGGTAACCCAAAGCAAATAAGGCCCAATATGCAATCCATCCATCCATTCATCCACCCATTAATCTTTGAAACCCACTTCTCCAGAGCAAGGTTGTGGAGCCTATCCCAGCAGGCATTGGATTTAAGAGAGTAACAATCCCTTACATTGAATAACCAGAAAATCCAATAATTAGATTAAATGCAGTCAGGTTCTGATTTTTTACACCAGTGAATTATTTAATAAGGGTTTTACGTATGTTTTGTAGATTTCTGCTGGTTTTGTTTTGATTTAAAAATCATATTTTTTTCTCCTTGTGTCTGTGTGGGTTTCCTCCGGGTGCTCCGGTTTCCTCCCACAGTCCAAAGATATTCAAGTTAGGTGCATTGGCAATTGTAAATTGTCCCTGGTGTGTGCTTGGGATGTGTGTGTCCTGCGGTTGGCTGGTCTCCTGCCCAGGGTTTGTTCCTGCCTTGCGCCCTGTGTTGGCTGGGGTTGGCTCCAGCAGACCGCCGTGACCCTTTGTTGGGATATAGCGGGTTGGAAAATGACTGACTGACTGATTTTTTGATGTAATAGATGTTTGTGCTACAGTCTTGGACCTTAGTTCACTTCCCCACGTCACTGTCACTCTCTGTAAGGTTTTAGTCTCCATTTCCTTGGTGTTGGCATGGTGAGACAGCCACGTGCTCCTCACGTGCAGTTTGATATGACATCAATAAGTTCCTGCTCACTGCGATTGCTAAAGCTTACTGAATACCTGTTGTATTTCCTAAATGCCAATCTTTCCTGATTTTTGATTTTCTTTTACAACCACTCTTTTGACGGCAAGTTGTATCTTGTGTCTTGGCCTCTTCTCCTTGGTTAACTGTTTTTTCTAGTTGCTCATTTTGACTCTGATCTTATGGCTCCATCTTCTGGTCTTTCAGTTCCTACGGTGGCCATTTTAACTGTAGCAGTACAAATCGATGAATGATAATGATCTACTGAAGGATCCGCACTCAGCTTCAGAATATAAAGTCTGAGGGTGGTCCTTCAGTGGTGACATCAATATGGCTCCGCCTCTTGGGGTTCCACTCCCAAAATACAAAGAGCATACAGTGGAAGAACAATTCATTAACACAGATGGTAAATAATACACAAATAAGTCAATATCAGCAAAAAATACATAATTATAATAAATGTGATAAATAATACATTACAACTAATAAAGATTATAAAAGCAATTTTAAAAATGGCATTAAAAGCATAGGAAATGAATTGGGTTGTTTTCTCACTGTTTGTTATGCTTCAGTGCGTTTATTATTTTTTTCCCAAACCACCGCTCATCCGTCAGTGGGAGCCGAGATTGTCATGATTTGATTTTCCGTTGATTATTTGCTATGACTTTTGCCATGTTTTGCTTTGTAATGTCTTGGACGCCATTTTGGATCTTCACATGACGCCATTTTGTTTTCCTGTTGTTAGGTTTGCTTCTTGCGTTTTTTGAGGCGTGGCCTCTAAAGTCGTGACCTATGATTAATCGAAACACAAAGGGATAAAAGGATGTCATCCAAGACGTTGCAAAACCAAACGAAATCACAGCAGATAATCAAGATAAAATTGACTCATGATGGAGACACCATTCAACCTTTAAAACTGGCATGCATCCCACACACCTCAGCTGGTCTCCAGTGGTTACACCCAAGCCCAGCTCCATCACCCCATCATCTTCTCCTACAGATGATGGCCTTTGGCTGCTCCTGCTCCCTGGATGCTTGGCAGGAGTGACCCTACCCCAAGACAGCCATTCCTCCTGCTAATCACAGGGCCAACTCCTGACTGCCAACACTCTTATCCCAACCTTCAGAGCACCATGTGCTCGCTCCACGCGGGGCCAACTCTCATGTGAATTTCCCCTTGGGATTAATAAAGTATCTATCTATCTATCTATCTATCTATCTATCTATCTATCTATCTATCTATCTATCTATCTATCTATCTATCTATCTATCATCTATCTATAATTCTAATAATTTGATACTAACCCTCACCTATTCGGTTTCTCTTCTCGGTACTCAAATGTGGCACTTGGTGCCACTGCCCACCTGCCAAGTTAATTTGCCTGCCTAAGGTAAAGTCATCTCTGATGCAGGACTGTAGGAATCATTGGGTAGAGGGGTCCTTTCATCGGATTGGCTGGCTGTTTCAGCTGTGGAATGGCCAATAGGGGGAGGCAGCTGGATGGCCGAGGTCTCCAGGACTCTAAACAAATCCAAATCATATCATGTGATATCATCTACTGTTAAATTCTGCTCCATATTTCTAAAATTTTTCTTTTTATAATGTATTGAGGATTTGTTCTGTTCTGTGTATTGTATTGTATTGTATTATATTGACCCTCTTCTTTTTGACACCCACTGCACGCCCAGCCTACCTGGAAAGGGGTCTCTCTTTGAACTGCCTTTCCCGAGGTTTCTTCCATTTTTTCCCTTCAAGGGTTTTTTTGGGAGTTTTTCTTGTCTTCTTAGAGAGTCAAGGCTGGGGGGGCTGTCAAGATGCAGGGCCTGTTAAAGCCCATTGCGGCACTTCTTGTGTGATTTTGAGCTATACAAAAATAAATGGCATTGTATTGTATTGTATCCGCCATACTTACCCTCTTCCTCACAGGCTTATTTATGCACTGTTCCATGAACCTTCTTATGATTTTCTTCCTTTCTGAACTTCGCAATCCCTCCTTTTCTAACAGAATCAGGCTCCCTTTTATTCTCCTGTGGGTATGGTATCCTAATTACGAGACTGAGCTGAGCTCACCTGGCCGACGTGCTAACAGGTAATCATCTCTGCTGTACACGCCTAACACCCTGAGGCCACTCAAATCTGCAACCACGCAGACTCACAGTGTCCAAGACACACTGTTTTTCTTTTTCTTTTAAAATGCCATAGTCCCCTTACATGCAGCACCACAGGACCTATTATCTATTGATATTGTTGAAAGCTAATTTTATTGAGATTTGTGACCACTGTTGGGGTTTATAGCACCCCAAACCCAAGATACAACTTTACAGACACAGGCTCTGGTATAAATTAAAGGTTTATTTATACAAAATACCTTTCACAAAGGCTTTAAAGAAGGCACAGCACAATTCTTTTCTCTTCTTTCTCTCCTCCACAGGAGGAGTTCCCAGGTGAACTTTGTCCTCCTTCCTCCCGACTCCAACTCACCTGGATGAGGTCAACCGGCTTCATTTATTCCAGATCCGAGAGTACTTCCAGTGCTAGGGTATAGCCCAATGTAAGCACTTCCAGGTCAATCGGTGCGGCCCCCACAGAGTCCAACAGGACAGCCTCATGGGACTACAGGTCCCAGCATGCCCTGTGGGCGTCCTAATATGTGGGGATCCTAACCCAAGTATGCTGCCATCTAGCGTATTAGGGGAGAAAATATTTAGTAGTTCTCCTCTCCCCCATCAATATCAATGTTCATTTATTTATAGAGTGCATTTAAAACAACATCAGTAATGCTGTAGCCAAAGTGCTTTACAATAAAATATACAATAATCATCCATTATCCAACCCGCTATATCCTAACTACAGGGTCACGGGGGTCTGCTGGAGCCAATCCCAGCCAACACAGGGAGCAAGGCAGGAAACAAACCCTGGGCAGGGCGCCAACCCACCGCAGATACAATAATCACTAGAATAAAATACAATAAAACACATTACAAACCAGCAGTAAATTGAATCAAAACAATTTATGGTGGCTGGAGTGCCAATTCTGCCACCAGTCCCCAGGTTTTTCCCTGCAGGTTGGTGGGCATACATGCAGGACTGGATGCAGATTAACGTCACACCAAGGACGGAGCAATTGCAGGTTAAGGGCCTTGCTCAAGGGCCCAACGAAGTAGAGTCACTTTTGGCGTTTACGAGATTGGAACTGGCAACAAGGTCACAGAACGTTAGAGAATAAAAATGCATCTTCAGTCTTGTTTTAAACAGACCTTCTATCATTCTGGCTTCCTAGTCGGGTAAGGATTCTTTTTTAATCCCGGTTGGGATGCCAGTCCATGTGTGCCATCCATTACAAATTATGTTCTTTTTTATCACAAATGTTGACCGCATAAGAATAAGTAAAAAGAAATCAGCTTTGCTGTGTGGAGCATTGGATCTAAAAATCACACCACACATCCAGCACTAGTCACGAAAATTAATTTGATGGAGAAGCTTCAGGAGATTAGAAATGCCGGGCATGTTAATGAGAGGCATAACACTAAATATTTGCATGCCTTCAGAATTCACTCTAATTACATTTTTGCATATGTGCATATTTATTTATTTTTGTTCCCAAAATGTCTAGCCCAAATTGCTTTCCAGCCTAAGTATGAAATATACTGGGCAGTCCAAGCAATGCTGCATGAATTTCAAATGTTTATCTGCTTGGCAGTTGGACGCTGGATTGCAAATCATAATCTTAAAGGATAGCCCATGCCAAGACTGTAAAAGATGGGCTTGGCTGGTCCCCTGCGATGCAACTGGCGTACAACTTGAAGGAAAGTGATTGTCTGGGCAAGCTTGCTTTGTTCAAGCTGTGACCTGTAGGGGGCTTCTCGCACACGAAACAATGGGCACAGGTAGCATCAGACGCTGATTCAAGAGCTAAAAAGGACAGTTGTGTGTGAGCGTCTCGGTCTTTCCATCTCTGTGCTTGCTGCAGTTTTATTCTTTTATTCTATTCTAAGCGGGATATCCTACTGTATTATGTTTTCCTTCTTCTCCTACTACTCTGAATATTATTATTATTATTATCATCATCATCATCCTCCTCCTCTTCTCAGTGCACTAAGGTACGCTAGTGCGTTTGCCAGAAGTCAACCAGACCTCTCGGTCTTTGAACTCAGCTTGTTGTTCAGCTGAGGACTCGTTGAAGAATGTGCCGAGGAGTGAGATCTTCTGGAGCTGTTTTTTTTTTGGCACTGATTCTGTCTGAGAGGTTGTCCAGCTGAACCAGGAGCCTGGTCTTGATGGTTCCCAGAGTGCCTACTACTACTGGAGCCACTCCTGTCCCTATGTTTCTGATTTTGAGCTCTAGGTCTTTATACTTGATGATTTTCTTTGCACTGGATGTTGTTGTCATCCAGGATAATCACATCGATGAAGACGCATGACTTGCTCTTCTTGTCATGGAGCACGTGGTGGTGGTACGGTCTGTGGGAATAGTCTTGTCACACATGATGACATAGTCTCTGGTGTTAATGACTGTGTCTGGTATATACTTGCACTGCTTGTCCGTTGTCAGAACACCCAGCTGTTGGCATAGTGCAAGGTGTAGGTACATATTGACCTTATTGTGATGTTTACGATGTTCCAGTGGGGCCAGTACATGGCATCCTGATGCTATGTGGCAGATGATCTCCTCAGCTTCATCACACAGACGGCATTTGCTGTTGACTGGGGTGCCTATGATATACTTCTGGTGGTACTGAGTACACAAGGCCTGATCTTGAGCAGCTTTGACAAGGCTTTCGCTTTCCACAAAGCCTTGTGTGTGTCAGGTCCTTGTCGACGTACAACCTGTCCATGTTGTTGAAGACCTGGCCCTGCAATGGCTTCTCCTTGTTGCACTGCATCCTTGCCTCCATGGTCTTGGGCTTGAGTAGTGCTAGAGGTCTCAGGTAAATTACCCAATATTATTTCCCAGTCTTACCTGATACAATATCATTGTTATTCTCTTTGTGGTGAATCCTTAGGTCAGCATCATAAAACTACAAAACGTCATCATAAGTGCCATTTTGTGGTCTTGAGGTGCTATAAAATTGTAACGTCCCTTATTCTCAAACGTGTCCTCCTACTCCTCGATGGGAGCAGCTGTAGGGCGCTTCATAACTAATTCTCATGTCCTGCACTGAGGTTGGACAAATTCTTATCCTAGTATGACTTTCCTTGCAATTCCTAGGAGGAATTCTCAGATGCTTGATAAATATGACCCCAAATTTAAATAGAAAAAGGACAAATGACAGCAACAACAATTTATTTCTTTTATAGCCCAAAACCTTAAAAGGAGTGCCTCGATGGGCTCTCACAGGCCCTGTTTTTTGATTGCACCCCACCCTTGACTCCCTAGGAAGACATTTAAAACCTACCTTTCAGGAAAAAATGGAAGGAATCTTGGGAAGGGCAATTCAGAGAGAGATCCCCTTCCTGCTAAGGTTGGGCATACAATGGATGCTAAAAAAAGTGGGGACATCCATCCATCCATTTTCTAACCCGCTGAATCCAAATACAGGGTCACGGGGGTCTGCTGGAGCCGATCCCAGCCAACACAGGGCACAAGGCAGGAACCAATCCTGGGCAGGGTGCCAACCCACCGCAGGACACACACAAACACACCCACACACCAAGCCCAATTTAGAATCGCCAATCCACCCAACCTGCATGTCTTTGGATTGTGGGAGGAAACCCACGCAGACACGGGGAGAACATGCAAACTCCACGCAGGGAGGACCCGGGAAGCGAACCCGGGTCTCCTAACTGCGAGGCAGCAGCGCTACCACTGCGCCACCGTGCCGCCCAAAAGTGGGGACAATACAATACAATACAATACACAAAACAGAACACAAGTGATCTTCTTCACAGAGCTTGATGACCAATCTGTCATGGCCACCTAGAGTACAGCTAGTTTGTTCTTATACAGCACTCCTCACCAAGCACAACTCTCAAGACAAAATGCAACAATACGACATATCACGATACAGATTTGTTCAACTACATCAAAAACAAAGCAGAAACTAATTAACAGAAATGAAATACAGCAAAGTCTGCTCATCAACTAATTCTAGAACCACAGCCAGATTGTAGAAAAAGAGACAGACAAGCCATACAGTCAGAGTCCTGGAGACTTCGGCCAACAAGCTGCCTTCCCCTATTGGCCATTCCACAGCAGAGTCGGTGCTGGGCCAGCCAATCAGATTAAAAGGACCCTTCTACTCGATGATTCCAGTGCTCCTTTACCTGAGTTGACTTTTCCATAGGCAGACAAACAACTTGGCAAGTAGAGCAGTGGCACCAAGTGCCGGATGAGGATACTGAGAAGTGAAACAGAATAGGGGAGTGTTAGTAACAGATTACAAATCTTACATCACTTATATTTTAGTACTAATGACTAACAACAGAGATGCAATATGCATAGCTAATCAGCAGCTCTAGTCAGGGTAGGCTAAAGCGAAGTCGCGTGTCTTCAGCCTGAGACTGAAGGGGCATCTCTTATAGCAGCACGCAGACCATTCCACAGCTTTGGAGCTCTGTAAATAAAAGTTTAGCCACCTAGTCTATTACTGGAATCATATGCAAGTTGGCATCTTGAGACCTTATTGTGCACTCAGGTTTCTGGGTAATGATAAGTTCAGATAAATAAGTAGGGCCTTCAGCCATTTAAGTCTTTATATGTTAAAAGGAGGATTTTGAAATCTGCCCTAAACTTAGCCAGGAGCCAGTGTAAGGACTTGAGAACTGATGTTATGTGTTCCTACTTTGTGGTTCTTGTAATCATTCTTGCAGCAGCATTTTATGTGAACTGAAAGCAATATAAATGGTAGTGTGGAGATGCACAAATCTATGGCGAGGGAGTCCCTGGGCCATCTTACTAACATCAGAGTAGTGCACTAGGGCCCTTGTTTTGATAGTAAAACAGAAACATACATAGACATCAGAAACATCGCAAGCCCCTATGCTCCTGGGACCCCCGGCCAGTGCCCATATGTTAAGACGGCCCTGAGCGCGACCGATCATAGAATCGTCATGGATGCCATCTACTAAACAATGGCTTGACCTAGAGGGGTGGGGGTGGGGGTTTTAGGGAGGGTGAATACTTATGTGATCAGTTATTTTGTGATTTGTATTTATAATTACTGTAAGGCCATTTTGCAGAGATCTGATTTCACTTTGACTTTAAAGAGTCTTTTTCTGTTGATCAGTGTCAAAATAAAAGCCAAATTAACTCCACTTTGATTGACTGTTGTATAACAATAATAAGTGAAAACATCTGAGGGGGTGGGAGTGGCGCTGAATACTTTTTATAAACCCTGTAAGTAAGTTTTGGGCACAGACTGCATGTGTGGTGTTTGCCTCTTTGGCTTCTTCTCCAAATACTCCAGTCTCCCTCCTGTGTCCCACTTTGGGTTAAACATGGTCTCGTCTTAGGCTCAGTATGAATAGGTGCGGTGTGTGTGAGTCTCAGGTGGCTTCCATCCGGGGTTCCATTCTATTGTTACCTTGAATTGGATGAAGTGTGGTGCAGTGGTTAAGGCTTTGGACTTCAAGCCATGAGATTGTGTGCTCAAATCCTGACACTGTGTGACCCCGAGCGAGTCCCTTGACCTGCCTGTGCTCCAATTGGAAAAACCAAAAGAAACGTAACCAAATTGTATCATAAATGTTTTAAGTCACCTTGGATAAAGGCGTCAGCCAAATAATTAAATGTCCGTCATTCAGTGAGTCATTATCCAACCCGCTATATCCTAACACGGGGTCACGGGGGTCTGCTGGAGCTAATCCCAACCAGCACAGGGCACAAGGCAGGAAACAATCCCCAGGCAGGGCGTTAGCCCACCGCAGTAATTAAAACTTCTTAAAGAAAAATATAATCAATACTGTTAAAATACCATTCTTTGTAAATGAAAACAGCCAAATGGCATGTCTCCATTTGATAAGTCAAAATCATGAAATGAGAAATGGACTGCTGGATTTAAGGGTCTTTAAACTACAAATATTTGTTATATAAACCATCTTAAATCAACATTAGAATCATTCAAGTGGTAGATGCATCCTGCCCTAGCAACACTGAGAGCAAGTTAAGAATCAAGCTTGTTTGAAGTGCCAGTTCTTCACAAGACAAAATTATGCACGATGTATTATTTTGCGTTATGTTCCAGTGTGTTTAAACGAATCTGGATCTTTATGTGTGTGCATTGTATGCTTCGTACTTTACAAAGTTCATAATTGTATTTCCCTGTGAAACAGCTATAGCACTGTGAGTGCTCAGTGAAGTGCACTATCCAGAAGTAGACTGAACTGAATGTTCCAAAGAGAAAAAATGGCAACAGCACCTAAAAACCGTGCAGAATTTGAGAGATAGACAATAAAATCAAAAGGAACAGCTGAGGACCAGAAATTGCAAGAAACAAAACGTATGACAAGTGACCTGCCGAACAGCAATAATTTAGGTGGCTATCTAACTGAATTGGGGAGGCGGAGGCAAGGGCAGGTAGCATGTGGTGGGAGGAGCTGGAGGCGGGGCCACAGAGAAGAGTTGTATGACCCTGAGGGAGTCATTGAACCAATCAGCACTCACACTGTGGGGACATGGAAGCAGCTTTAATGCAAACAAGTAAGTCGCTTTGGATAAATACGCCACTGATTTGGAAAGGGCCCTCTGCTGATTTGCCCGTGCTGTTGCTGGTTCTCTTCTAAATATTTGCAGAACAAGCAGGCAGTTTTTTTTTTTTTTATTTTATCCTTTCTATTTTATTTTCTTCTTCTTCATTTACTTTTTAAAGTTTGGTCTTGGCAATTGCTGATTTTTTTTCCCTCTCTTTTGTAATCTTATTTGCTTGTAAAGTGATGAGCACTATGAAAGGCACCCTATAAAATAAAACTGGAGTGAGTTTCCTCTTCCCTTCTTATTTGTTATTATTTTGATGACAGATTTATCTGACATATTCATCAAGCCTCCCCCTTTATTACAATTTGGATGGGTTGTAGTGTGTGGGATTTCATCAATGGCCGTTACTCTTGTGAGACCTTTTTCTTGTAAACTGAACTTGCTTTTCTAACACTGACAGACACAAAAAATGCTTTGCTTATGCAAGCATGACAGTTGCCAAAGGAAATGGCTGAGAAATGTCTGTGTGTTTTATTGCTGCTCAGAGCGTGGGCTGTGCGGAGTCCGGAGAAGGTACTGCGCTGTACCGCCGATGGAGCCTTTAAAGACGATGCCAAGAATGTGATGGGAGAGTAAGGGGTGTGCGCCGAGGGGCGAGGGATGGCGCTTCTGCACATTGTCAAATGCCGCTGATTATTTCCATTAGCCGCAGCTTCCCTCCTGTGAGTTTAGCCTTTTATACACTTGAAGCGCAGACATTCTGGCCTCGGCAGGGTCTTTTATAGCTGGCAGCCACTGAGGAGAACAGGCCGGGTGTCATCTTATCATCTCGGTGCATCCGGTGGGGCTAAGTGCCATTCTGGATGTGTACTCTTGTCTCTTTACTCGCTTTACAAAGTGTCTTGAGAAGGTGCTGTTAGTGAAAGTGGCGACAAAACAAAGCCAGGCCTGCTCTCTCTGGTTCGTTTCAGATCAGCGCTTTCTTTGCTGACTCTTTGTACAACTGCTGTCTCTGCTGGGCTGTCTACCATTTTATTGATATATAGATATGGAGGGCACTGTATAATCGATAATAGGAAGAGGTTGGGAGTGTGCACTGATACCGCGCATTGCCACCACATGACAATCCACCACAGGGTCCTAATTTAGGCCACGGGTGATACCTCAGCACCGCACCAGTCTGGATATGAATGGTGTGAGGTTTTTGGAGTGCCAATCCTGCCACCAATCCCCCCAATTTTCCCTTTGCAACTTGGAGGACCCGCTTGCAGGGCTGGACGCAGGTTAACGTCATATCCACCAGGACGGAGCAATTGCAGGTCAAGGGCCTAGCTCAAGGGGCCAATGGAGTGGAATCACTTCCGGCATTTATGGGATTCAAACTTCTGTTTGCTGTCGCAGATCCCTGGCCTCTGAGCCACCACACTGCCCCATATACAATTTCCCCTTGGGATTAATAAAGTATCTATCTATCTATCTATCTATCTATCTATCTATCTATCTATCTATCTATCTATCTATCTATCTATCTATCTATCTATCTATCTATCTATCTAATAATTTGATACTAACCCTCACCTATTCGGTTTCTCTTCTCGGTACTCAAATGTGGCACTTGGTGCCACTGCCCACCTGCCAAGTTAATTTGCCTGCCTAAGGTAAAGTCATCTCTGATGCAGGACTGTAGGAATCATTGGGTAGAGGGGTCCTTTCATCGGATTGGCTGGCTGTTTCAGCTGTGGAATGGCCAATAGGGGGAGGCAGCTTGATGGCCGAGGTCTCCAGGACTCTAAACAAATCCAAATCATATCATGTGATATCATCTACTGTTAAATTCTGCTCCGTATTTCTAAAATTTTTCTTTTTATAATGTATTGAGGATTTGTTCTGTTCTGTGTATTGTATTGTATTGTATTATATTGACACTTCTTTTTGACACCCACTGCACACCCAGCCTACCTGGAAAGGGGTCTCTTTGCTCTCTTTGCCTTGTTTGGAGTGGCATGGTTTGTCTGGGTGGGGGCCTACGCATGGAGGGGATAACGTCATCCGATCCTGAAAATCCTCCCAGCATAGTGACGAAAATGGCAGACTCTACACACGGGCTTGTCATGGCTTCCTCATCTATTATGCCGCGTAAACCGTCATTAAAGAAAACTAAGTTATTTTCTCTCATGTGATTTCGTACCGCCGTATCACTATGGGAGGGATATCACCTCGTTATAATATATCTTTTCAGTTTCAGGTTACTTAAAACGCTGCAATTACAAAAGAACTTATTCCAACCAGCGAGCTAGTGCCCCCTGCTGGATAGAGTCCTTTAAGACTACTCATCTTCTTATATATTACACTACCGTGGCTGTTCGTTTGTCTCTCCAGGATTTTATATCGACTGTAGCTCGCAAACCGTTTCACCTATTGACTTGAAATTTGGTACACATATACCACGTGACATCTACTATCTGTGTTCGGGGTGATGATTTTTGTTACTCTTTTTATTTTATTTTATTGTAGAGTCAACTCTCGGCAGTGTGCAGCAGGGCTGCCGTGCGGCGCATGCGTATGGGTGCCGTTCTCATTCCCTGACACCTTCGCTAATCATTCTTGAGGCAGATTGAAGACTTAAGTGCCAGCTTAAGTGAAAAATTAAAGAATATGTAGTAAGTAATTGCAACACAAAATCTAACTTAATCAGTTTTAACGTGAAAAGATGCCAATGAAAGAAGAGAAGCAGCGGGCCGCTAGGGTGGAGAAAAGAAGAGCTGCTAAGAAAGCGGCAAGCACATCAACCTCTGAGCAAACGAATGCTAAACAGAGACAGAGAAAGAGTATGACAACTAGGAACTAGGAAGTCAAGTGTATTCACTGCACGTTATTGTGCAGTGCGCTGTTACTGCTTTGTTATAATTTACAGAGTGGATCCCCAATCCTTCTTTGCTTTTTGTCTCTCTTGTTTACAGTAGATAGAGAGATAAAAATGAGTTTATATCACTGACAGATATGAATGGCACTATGTAATAGAGAAATAGATGAGAAAAGCGCTAGAGAGTCAAATGACATATTGATATGAAAGGCGCTATATATTAGACCAGCTGTCCCCCGCGGCTCTGCCCCCGTAGTAGTGAAACAGTAATAAACTTTAAAAACCAATTAAAAATGAAAAACAAGATGTAATTCTGGCCAAGCGGAAGGTAGGTACGCTCCAACCTCAAACGTTGCCACTGTATACCTGTGACAGGAGAGGGCTGTGATATCTCTGGCAATCAGCAGCTACCCTCTAAAACACACATAGCTCTGATCTCTCTTTCAAAAACGTCAAATGTTACTCCTTAACAATCTCTAGATTGTAATGTCGGCTGAACAAACAGGTGTTGCTAGCTAAGTACAGGTGAGGTAAATTCCAACATGTGGTGAGAGGTACGGAGGCTGGCACGTGAGTGAGTAAGGAGGGCCCCGCCTCCTCCCCACTCCTGAGGTCCCGCCTCCTCCCCACTCCTCAGGTCCCACCTCCTCCCCACTCCTGAAGCTCCACCTCCTCCCCACTCCTGAGGTCCCGCCTCCTCCCCACTCCTGAGGTCCCGCCTCCTCCCCACTCCTGAAGCCCCACCTCCACCCCACTCCTGAAGCCCCACCTCCTCCCCACTCCTGAGGTCCCGCCTCTTCCCCACTCCTGAAGCCCCACCTCCTCCTCACTCCTGAGGTCCCCGCGACCCGCAGCCTGTCTCTTGGATTTGTGCGAATATATCGCTCCTGCAAGTGAACTATGATACTTAGTGCGATGAAAGAAGTCGCAAAACCAACTGCAACATTCAAGCAAATTATAGAAAAAAACCCAATCTTGTAAAAAACAGACAGACATACAGGCGGACAAACAGATATTGGATTTTATATGTATACTAGCCCCCCCCCACCCCAGCAGCTTCACCCGCGTATTAGTGAAACAGGGCAACTAAGAGGGCCCTGCCCGGCTCCCTACTCCTGACGTCACCATCCCTGGGCCCGTAGCCTCTGTCTCTCGGATTAGCGCAAATATATCACTCCTGCAAGCGAACTGTGATTCTTAGCGCAATGAGAGAAGTCGCAAAATTAACTGGAATGTTCAAGCAAATTATAGAAAAAAAAAGATCTAAATCTGTTAAGTAGTTCTCTCGCTTTTTAAAAATTTTTTATTCTTTATTATACTTTATTAATCTCGAAGGAAATTACTTGTTTTTTTGCATAGCCCTTGGGGTCACAGCACAGAGTCAGCCATTGTATAGCGCCCCTGGAGCAATTGAAGGTTAAGGGCCTTGCTCAAGGGCCCAGCAGAGTAGCATCTCTTTTGGCTGTGACGGGGATTCGAACTGGCAACCAGATGCTGGATGCCAGCGCAGATCGCTAACTAAGCAGAATTAAGGTTATGCCCGAGGCAGACGTGTGTGTGAGGAGGGCCCAGCAGCACGATGAATCTCTCTTGGATTCACACTAATAAATCGGTACCGCAAGCGAACCGTGACACTTAGCGCGATGAGAAAGTCACAAAATTAACGGAACGTTCAAGTAGTACTAGGGTGTTGTACCGTGTTAGCTATTATGAATGTAGTGAAAAGTCAAGCAAAATGATACCTTTTATTGGCTAACTAAAAAGATTACAATATAGGCCCCTTCTTCAGGCATGTTATAGAAAAAAACCCGATCTAAATCCGTTAAGTAGTTCTCTCGTGAAAAGCGAACAGACATACAAACGGGTCTAAAAAACTATAAGAAATTTCACACTTGGACCACAAAATGTTTAAAACCATTTCTTAGCGAGTGCCTGTGGGCCAAGGGTAACCTGCATTCCAAATTTCAAGTCCCAAGTCCTCATGGTTCGGGAGATTTCGTGATGAGTGAGTCAGTGGTATTTGGCTTTTATATCTATAGATACAGAATACAGAGGCATATTACCGATAGATGTACAGAATATAGTTAGATGGGTTATTACTCATAGCGCAACCTCACGTAGCACACAGTAGAGAGCACAGTGAAATTCTCACATGCGTGTGTAATTCAAAATGCAGCATGTCGCCACTCCACAGTGCCGCCCTGATAAGTGAGAATAACACCCTCACCTCCGACACTTCTGTCTTTCTTATCTGAAACAACCAAGTTAGGCAAACAGCAGCAGAACACCTCAACAAAGATGAAGGAAAGATAAGGCAGATCAGACCAGGCTGACACAGACAAATAGTCTTTGTTTTTCTTGACATACTGAGTTTAAATTGACACGGCTGTCTACATGTCTAGCAGAATCACAATAGAAAAGATAGAATAGAATATGCAGAGAACAATAGAATATGTCCAACATTCAAAAGATTGAAAGACATTTTATATAGGGTGGTGCAGTAGGAGTGCTGCCGGCTTGCCGGTAGGATACCAGGGTTTGCGTCCCCTGCCCTCCCTGCGTGGGTTTTCCTCTGGGTGCTCCGGTTTCCTCCCACAGTCCAAGGACATGCAGGTTAGGTGAATTGGTGACGCTAAAATTGTTCCCTCTGTGTGTGTGTGTGTGTTTGCAGGATCTGTTCCTGCCTTGTGCCTTTTGATGGTGGAGAGAGGCTCCAGTCCCACCTATGACCCTGGTCTGGTGAATTGGGTCGGAAAGTGAGGAGCAACAAGTCCAAGTGATAAATGTCAGGGTGCCAACCCGGTTGTCCTTGCTTTAACCGAAGCAAAGCAAAGTAAAAACAAAACACGCAGACTATGCCACAGAAACAAAGGTCAAAGAGGCAAAAACACAGCCAGTTAGGGATTAGTGAGTTCATTCATTTGAAGGCTCTGAGAAAAGAGCACCATCTTGTGGTGACCCCGTGATTTATAGGAGGGAGACCGGAAGGTGTGGAGTTAACTGCCCTCATTGGGTGTCGTCTCAGTTCCGTGGAGGGGTAAGGAAGGGGTCATGATTAGCGCCAGCACCCCCTCTCGTCCCAGAATGGTATTACGTACCTTGGATGAGCACCCTGGTGACCCCGTATAATTGAAGTTTGAAAATTACCAAAGAAAACATGCAGTAATGCCGGAGATGTCTTTACAGATGCAAGTTCTCAATTGATCAGCTTCAAGGTGGCAGACCTTCTGGTCTTCAATCTTTCCAGCAGGAACAGGCTGGTTGAAGTGGGCAGACACTGGAAGTGACGCCAAGGGTGTGCTAGCCGTCAATGTCCAGGTCTGCAGAGGGGGAAGAGAAAAGGCATTAGGGCACAGCGCCAACCCCTTACAATTATCAGAGTGCTTGAGCTGTCCCCTATGCACATGCGTGTGACTACTGTATATATAATAGAAATACAGACAGTGAAAGACACTAAAGCATATAGACAGACGGGGACTTCTACGCGGCCGGGACACCTTCATAAGTGAAGGACCGGGGGAAATAGCTTGCATGGGGCAGTACCTCCCCCGGGAGGAAAAAAGGCAGTCCCCCTGGCTTCCTACAGTGCCATGGGCTTGGAACATGGAAGCTCAACCATGATGGGGCCCGTGGCCACTACCAGGGGGCGCATGAGGAACAGTGGAGCCCTGCTCTGCAGGACTGCTGCCACACCCGGAAGTATGTCTGGAAAGAGATCATGGGACACCTGGAGCACTGCCTTGCTCCACACCGAGAGCCAGAGTCAGGATAAGGAGGACAAAGCTTTCAGTAAGAGGAGTGGAGGCGGAAGAGAGACAGAGACAGAGAGAGGGCAAAGGGCCGTGTTGGCTATTGGTGCTTACTGAGCACTGTATACTGTGCATTGGTGGGAAACTGTTGGGAAGAGTTTCCCACAACCGAATAAAGTCTTGTGTATGTGTTGCTGGACTTATAGAGGGTGTTGGGGAGCTGGAGCACCTGGATGGTCAGATAGATAGATATGACAGGCACTATATAACTGGTAGTTATCGACAGGAAGATAGATCATCTGAACAGCTGATGCTGAAGGATCTTGTAACACCAAGCCCACCCTAATGTCCACATATTTAGAAAGAGCAAAAAAACATTTCAAGGGGTGTACTCACTTTTTCACACAACTCTTAACCTCCATTTGCAAACTTGTTTATCCAGTTCAGGGTCAGATGTAGCC